>NW_027551571.1:2444265-2547730 GCF_008692635.1 Crocuta crocuta | reverse complement strand
GAGAGAGAGAGAGACAGCGTGAGCAGGGGAGGGTCAGAGAGAGAGGGAGTCACAGACTGAAACAGGCTCCAGGCTCTGAGCTGGCAGTCAGCACAGAGCCCGACGCGGGGCTCGAACCCACGAACCGCGAGATCATGACCTAAGCGAAAGTCGGGCGCTTAACCGACTAAGCCACCCAGGCGCCCCTGGACCCAGATATTTTCAAACTCTTCTCTTATCACTAAATTATGTCACCCCTATGTGAGTCTGGCATCATCGAGGGCTTTCTTTCCCAAACCACCAGATGTGCCACTTTTCTTTAGAACTGCTTCCTAGCCCACCTTGGGAAGACACGCGGGTGTGTGTTTAAGCCTCCGGGAAGTAGGGAAAGTAAGCAATGCCCGTGTTACTGTTTTAATCCTCAGAACAATGCACAGCCCAGAATCTTCGTTTGTTTTGTTTTCAGGAAAAGCAAATGAGCTTTTATTAAAAAAAAAAAAAGTCAATGCTGTCAGCTTATGTGGGGGTCCAAGCTGTGGGCGTTTTCCTCCCCTTTATTAACAGTCACTTTTAGTTATCCTTTCTTGTGTTTGGTATCTGATATATAGGAGCCATTGCTAACGATGACTTACGATTTTAACAAAAAGAAGAGGGGAGGGTGTTCCTTCAAAGACAACCCCAGGCAGAAAACAGACTTCCTTTTAAACACAGTCAGGGTTAGGAGGTGTGCAGCCTCCCCGAGTGACGCGTAGCCAGGTGGAGAATTAGCTCTGAGTCACCCTCGGAGAGTATCTTCTTCCCTTTGTTTTGAGGACAGAGATTGACATTTAAAATGGCTGTTCTGATGTTAATGTTGCTAAACTCCCTTCCTTTCTAAGTGACCTGTTTGAATGCAGAGGCTGTCAGTCTGTTTCATCCTCTGCCAAAGTCTACCTTGTCAGACCTCCAGGAAGCTGGCGGAATGACGCGGGAAGGGACAGGTGATGGAGAAGCAGGACGTGGATGTCTTCCGAGAAAGTGCCGGTCTGTGCGGTGACCAGCCTGGCCCCAGAGGTGGCCTGACAGTGCCTCCTGCACAGGCCTCTGCAAATTAGTCAAAGCCTGTGAACATTCAGAAATCATGGCATCCAACTGGTTTATTATTTCCATTTAGCCCCTGTGTGTGCTGTAAACCCATTCTTGGAGTTTTCCAAGGCAGTGATAATTTTATGATCTTCTTTTTCATAAACGTAACATTTAATGTAATTTAATTTTTCACCTCATTTGTGCCTTTATTTCTAAGTGCTTATTATGTTTCCCATTACAAAATACTCAGTATAATAAATCTGAAAAAAAATAAAGAAAAGCGGGAAGGAGAAATGTTTAAACCGCTCAGGCTCCACACTCCAGAAACAATAACTATCGACATTTCTTTGTTTCTCCATTCAAATTTTATGCACAGATTTATTGATATTTAATGTGGTTATCTTCCTACTATGATTTTGCCTCCTGTTCTTTCATTTTTCATTATAATATAAATTCTTTCATATTAGTATTACAAACGCATTAAAAACATTATTTTAAAGACTGCCCAATTATGCCCCATAATTTTCTTAGTTGTTTCCCTATTTTTGGACATTGAAACCGTTTCAGAGTTTTTACTGTTACAATGTTGCTATAAACACTCTTTCTCAAAGCTTGTTCAATACTTTGGATTATTTCCTTGGGTGAATTCCCAGGAGTACAATTATTAGGTCAAAGTGTTCAACATTTTCTTTTTTTAACTTTTTTTAACATTTATTTATTTTTTGAGAGAGAGACAGAGACAGAGTATAAGCAGGGGAGGGGTCGGTGGGGGGAAGACACAGAATCTGAAGCAGCTCCAGGTTCTAAGCTGTCAGCACGGAGCCCGATGCGGGGCTCGAACCCTTGAACTGAGAGATCATGGCCTGAGCAGAAGTTGGACGCTTAACCGACTGAGCCACCCAGGCGCCCCAAAAGTGTTTAACATTTTTAGTGGATTTGGGTACATATAGCCCCTGACCTTCCACAGAGACTGCAGGATACATTTTGTATATATTGGTAGAATTTCTACATTTCAGAATTTATAATTTGGAATACATACATTGTATAAAATATGTATCCTGATAATAGTTTTGGAAAACATTGTCACTGTATCTATTTCGTTGTTTGAACCTACCTGTATTACCGCTCCTGTAAAGAAAACAACAATAGTTAAAGCAGAAATGCTTTTATTAGTGGAATATCTTCTTGGCTTTGATTGGTTTTGTTGCAGCACAACTGAGCAGCTGACCTAATTATTTCTATGAAATAATGATCCTATGAAACTGGACACCCACTTCTTGAAAACGATCTATTTCTTAAATGTTTTTTTTAATGTTTATTTAGTTTTGAGAGAGAGTGAGAGATGAGTGGGGGCGGGGCAGAGAGAGAGGGAGACACTGAATCCGAAGCAGCTCCAGGCCCTGAGCTGTCAGCACCGAACCCAAAGCAGGGCCAGAACCCACAAACCGTGAGATCATGATCTGAGCTGAAGTTGGACTCTTAACTGACTGAGCCACCCAGGCGCCCCCAAAATGACCTATTTCTTAATTCACTGATTCATCTACTCATTGCTTCAGCAAACATGCATGGCACCAAGTGCTGAGGCTGGGTGCTGCGAGGTGCAAGCTGGGGACCTGCACTTGTGTCCTCCAGGGCCGTTGACCTGGAGACCGCGATCCTCGTGAGCTCCACGCTGGCCGCTCCGAAGATGCTTGCGGCATGAAGTACCCGCCAAACACACTCAGAGTGTGACAGCAGGAACCTCCTGACCAGGGGCCCTGCCCGGCCACGGTCTGCAGAGATGGTGTTCAGTTCTGGATGTGGCTTCGCACACTGAGCGGAAGGGAAACGAACAGACATTCACGGGTCTGTTTCCTGTGTAGTTTTGATTTTTGTATTTTGTTTTCAAGATAAAGGGCAAAAGGGTGGGGCGCCTGGGTGGCTCAGTGGGTTAAGGGTCCAACTTCAGCTCAAGCCATGATCTCCTGGTTCACGAGTTCGAGCCCCGTGTCGGACTCTGTGCTGACAGCTCAGAGCCTGGAGCTGCTTCAGATTCTGTGTCTCCCTCACTCCCTGCCTCTCCCCTGCTCACGCTCTGTCTCTCAGCTCTCTCAAAAATGAATAAAAATAAAAAAACCAAAATTTAAAAAAGTTTATGGGCCTATTTCCTGTTTTTGTTTTTTAAGATAAAGGGTAAAAGGGCATTGATGCCCTTCCTTGACAACATTTCCACTCCCTGACTGAGAAACGCTGCTTTTAGAAACCTGAGGAAGATCTGTAGTGCTCGGCAAAGCTGCCAAGAGTAGTCCGAACCCCACGCCCCCAGTGGACCACCCCCATGCCTCACAGATAAGGCGGAAAGAAGCATTTGAACAGAAACGTTCATTCTGCCCTAAAACCACAGATGAGTGACAATTCGGTGGAAGCGACAGATTATAGTGCTCCCTGGAGCCCTGTAAATTTCAGCTTCCTTAGTTTCCTTCTTTAGAGAGATGTTCGCCAGCACTGAGGGGGCCCGTGGACCTGCCTGTCCCGTGGAAGGCTCCCCTCTCTTCCCAGCTCGGCTTCAAGGACGAACTCTGTCCAGTGGCGGTGGAATTCTTTTGGTGGAATCTGTGAGGAGTCGAGTCAGGTGCTCTCTGTCATGGGTGAAATGTGACCCCCCAAAAGATACATTGAAATCCTGTGAGTGTGACCTTATTTGGAAAGAAGATCTGGGCAGATGCAATCGAGTCATTATGGCGCACTCTTGTCCTACATGACTGATGTCCTTGTGAGAAGAGAAGAGACGCGGGCAGGGAGATGGTGGCCACGTGGCCAGGGGCGCAGAGATGGGGGTGATGAGTCACCTGTGAGTCGAGGAATGCCAAGGGCTGCTGGGCCCACGAAGAGCTGACAGAAGAGCAGGCATCAGGTTCTCTCCTAGAGCCTCTGGGGAGGCCACGCCCCACAAGGCCTGGATTTTAGGCATCTGCTTCCCAGAACCCGGAGAGAATAAATTTCTGTTGTTCATGTCACCCAGTTCGTGACATTTTGTTATGACGGTGACCCTGAGACATTAATATACTCACCAATCCAATTTCCTCTTCTTGGGCATAGAGAAAGAAGGAGACTATTTTCCTGCCCCTTTTACAGTAAGGTTGGAATTTGGGCCAAGAAGATATACACCCCATCCATGCTGGCACTGCCTTCTGGGGCTCTCTGTGAACACGGTAGAGACACTACCCAGAGACAGCTGCTTCAAAACCCAGCCAAGAAAGGCACTGAACCACGACACGAGCCAGCAAGAAACTTCTGCTGAGGGGCGTCTGGAGGTCTTAGTCGATTGAGCAACTGATTTTGTCTCAGGTCATGATCACATGGTTTGTGGGTTGGAACCCCCGCGTCGGGCTCTGTACTGACAGCTCGGAGCCTGGAGGTGCTTCAGACCCTCTGACCCTCTGCCCTTCTCCCTCTCTCAAAAATAGATAAACATTTAAAAAGAAAGAAACAAAGAAACTTCTGGTAAGGCTTTGTGAAGCCCAGATTTCTCCTCTTAGGTATTTATTTTTCTCCTGCAACATTGTTTCACTGCGGAACTTCACATGTTGCAATGCGCAGCTGCTATAGTTAAAGAGTAACGCCTGTGCCCTTGGTGAACTGCTCAAGCATCAGGAAGCTGGTTCAAGAGACCAGAAGGATGTGGACAGGGCCGGTTCCCTGGTGACCCCCCACCCCCACCCCTGTGAGGCCCGGGGACGCAGGCTGTGTAGGACTCAGCCCACAGCTCTGGGAGAGGCGGCTGGAAACACCAGAGTGTCCGTCACTGGCCGGGGTTACCACATGTTAAGACGGGGGGTGAGTTCAGGGAAGAATTAGTCAAAATGGGTAGATACGGGAGGCACCAGATCCGGCAAATTGTTACTGGTAGAACCTAGATGCTGAATATGTGGACTGTTATGAAAATTCTTCCACCTTTTCTGCATGTTGGAAACATTCTGTAGCAAAATATATACATTACGGAAAGTAGAGGAGAACATTAGCCAGTTGGCAAAGTAAACGAAAGAGGCTAGAGAGGATCTGGAAATCGAAGCTACGCGCGCATTTGAAGGCTAACTGGTATCATGCCCTAAAACACGAGGTCTGGAGCCTAACAAGGTTTTCAGGGATAGGATCTCAGGAAAGCATCTAAACCGAATACAGTGTCTGGGTAAAAGGTCAGATTCAAGATTGGTCTTAATCTATGATTGTAATTAGCCTCCGAGCAGAGATATGGGATCCAAAGAGGAAAAGAACAAAGGGATCAAGGCAGAGAATGGAGGTACCTCTGGGGTGTATCCGGTGGAAAAATACAGGCGGGGTAATTGACAAGTGAACTGACTAGCAGCAAATCAGAAAAGTCAGCTGTAGTTTTGGAACCACTTCTTGCCAAAGAAACCGCGAGCCCCAGGAAGCACTTCAGGAAAAGCTCCTTGGCTCTCTCACCTTTCACCTGTCACAGGCCGGGCGCCCCAGGGCCACTCCCCGCGCGGCCTGCAGAGTCGCAGGGAGGAAGGGGACCCCGGGGGGCGGACCCCAGGCGGCAGAGAAGACGCGCCTTCCGGNCTCAGTGTCCTTGAGCTCAAGGCCGACCACTCACAGTTTGAGTTACCGGTTGCCGACACCAGGGGCGCGCATCCGGGGCTGCTGGAACGTGGGGCCAGGCCGTGACAGGACCCGGGTGGGGGCTGTGCGCCCGCTCCTGCTCTCCAGGACCGAAGGGCGCTGGGGTCCCAGGCCTCCCTCCAGAGGGGGCTGGAGCCGCGGGAAGGCTCCGGCCACCGCAGCGCGGGCGAGACAACGGGCCTGTCTGGGCCCGGACCGAGGCCCTTTCTGCCCGCGTCCCGGGGAGCACGCGCGGCAGGTGTGTCCGGGAGCGGCCGCTGCTTGGAGGACAGAGGCCCCCGGGGTCTGGGTCTGGGTCAGGCCGCTCTGTGGGCAAACCCGAAAGCTCCTCCACCTCGGCCTGCGTGGACGCCGCCCCGTCGCCTCGCCCGCGGAGCGGCGCTAAGGGGCTCTTCCGTGCCGGGTGCCCGCGGCGGCAGCTCCCTGTGGCTCCCGAGCTCCNTGGCCGGAGCCGGAGCCCGGTGCCTCGCTCCTCTGTCTCCAAGGGCCATCCTGTCCCGACGGAGCCCCTGAGTCCTCGTAAGCTGGGCTCCCTCCCCGGCAGCACGTGGGCCAGTGACTTACGGTTGCTTCTGGCTGAACAACACCAGTACGTGTGAACGACTTCCCATAAATGCCTCGGTTACACGCATTTGAACTGTTTTTAACGTCGCTCTTTGGCAATGAGCCCAATTTCATAATGAGTAAAATACTCTATATTTTAAAGGATGAGTTATAATCCCTAGAAAACAGTCTTGCAAACCTTGGAAAGGACAGGAAGCGTGTGAGCAAAACCTGGGAGCCCCCGGCCAGCATGGGCCGCAGTTGATGAATTAAATCCATAATATTCTCAAACGAGGCTTCCTCTTTGACACTGAACTGTCTCACAAGCTCCGCCCACGTTGCCTGAGGTAATAGGTCCCTGTCGCTTGAAATCCGATAAACTGGTTTTGCATTCTGTGTAGACGTGCCAGACATGAGCACTTGGGGATTTACCGCCTATCCATGTCATGAAGCCCCTTTCAGGTATATGTACATAATTTTGAGAATGTAAAATTCAACCACTTGCTCCTACCCCCCAAAATTAATTAATTCGTTAGTTACAAAGAACCAAAGCGAGAGGGCTAGAGGAGGGAGAAGAATCCAGCGGCATATCTGCGGGTTTTAGTCCGGACCCCACACCTGTAAAGGAGGAGGGGAGGGGAGGAGGGCGTGAGCAGACAGAGAAGGGACTATTCATTCACGCTTCCTGTTGGCGGCTGCCCGGGAATGAGCTCTGGAGTGTCAAGCATCCTACCCGCCATCTGGTCTACCTGGTCCCCAATCTACCCTCCGACAGAGCCCCTCGCGACCCGTGGAAATACCGGAAGCTGAGTCTTCACCACAAAGTTGAGCAGGGTTTGCTGAAGGCTAGAGAAAGGAATAACTCAAAGGAGCATTTGTTGGAACTTTTTTGAAAGAAGCAAAATGCTAGGTAATCAAGGGATGGAAATAGCCTGCCAGGCATGGCGAGAGCCCTGTAAAAAGCTATTTATGGAGTCGTGATTCCGAAGGCGCCCCCTCCCTCCTAAGAGTAAGGAAACGAGCCCTGCAGGCTGGGGTCTCTCACCTGAGCAGCCTGGGCCAGTGAAGGGGGAGCCCCGACTTTCTGAGTCCCTGCCTATCTGCTATAAAGAGTTCTAGACCTCTCTTGAGCAGAAACTTCTAAATATAGAGGTTCTAAAGATTTAGGTGTCTGTAAGGCAATGCAAAATGAGGAAAATGGTCAGATGAGAGGCAGAGGAACCAGGGGACAAATGGCAAGCGTTCTAACTAAACAAAGACCTACTCTCGCTGATGACCATATTCTGGAAACTTCATGGCCACACTTGTCTCTGGGACCATGGGACCCCAGGCCCCACCCCCCCGCTTACAGTCTCTATGTCAGATGAAGAACATCAAATACACCTGTTGGAAATGTTCTATGTTGAATGAATGATGTATGAAAACATGTTGACATTTTTAGGGAATATTTTTTGTAAGTTAGGCTATACTCTTCTTGTAGTGGACACAGTGTGATTTCTTTCAACTTAGGATGAAAAGGTTTTCATATCATTGATACGTGGCATTCAAGCTTATGTAAGAACAAAGCTTCTAGCAGGAAGGTTTGTCAGATTATTTTTCTTCTCCATGTGACCAAGGCAGCTGCTCACCTGTCCAACCTACCTGTCCGTTCCAGACGGGTTTGCTGAGAAAAGGATTCTGGGGCCTCAGAAGTGTATCTGGAAATAAGGTCTGACAGTTTGTCTCTTTTGGTAGCTCTAGTGTTCGTGTCCATACTGAGCTAGACCAGAACCCTACTCTGGACGGGTTTCAGCTCCTGCCTGGGGTCCTTTGTCTGCACCCGCCTTCCTGATCTGGCTCTCCTGGCTCCCTAGACCTTTCTATGAGCCATGAGTGTGAATCCACTACCACTCCCTTCTGTCTCCATCTCAAATTACCAGTTTCTTTTGGGCACTGTCGAATATTTTGCCAGATACAGAAATTGGTACCAAGAGAGTTTCTAGACAATAGACTAGAGAAATAATATAAATTAAGAATTAAGAAGGGCACCTGGGTGGCTCAGTCTGTTGAGCATCCAATTTCTTGATTTCTTCTCAGGTCAAGATTTCACAGGGGTTCATGGGTTCAAGTCCTGAATCAAGTTCTGCACTGATAGCATGGAGCCTGCTTGGGCTTCTCTTTATCTCTTCCTCTCTCTCTCTGCCTCTCCCCTGCTAAAGTGCTCACTCTCTCTCTCTCTCAAAATAAACAAATAAACTCCAAAATTTAGAAAGAAAACAGGAATTGGTATTTGGCCTGTCATGGTTAGGTAGGGCATAGTTGCTGGTTTTATAAGCAGACCCACAGCACGCTATGGAGCACCTAAAGTAATGATGAGCTGTAGTCTTCTAGAATGAAATGTGCATTATGGCTAAGGCTTTGGGAGAAACAGTGATCACAGAAGCAGGTATATTTGAGAGGGTGAGGGGTTCATGCCCTCACAGGCTACCTGACTGCTTATAATGGTGCTAGTTAGTCTCACTTACGAAAAGGGAAAGAATAGTCCAAATGCATAAATATTTTGGTCAAGACATGGGCTGAGCACCCAGGACTTTAAATGACTATTCTGGAAGAATCATTCACCCAGTGCAGCTGCTGAGATGTGTCCACTAAAACCCAACATACTGAAATCTTTCAGGTGCCTGGTTCCCCATCCACTGAATGTATGCTGGCGTCAGATTTCTTGGGCAGAAGTTAGGGTTAACTAGGAAAATATGAGACTCTGAGAAGAGAGATGAGGGCATACATGAGGATATGGGCCACTCAGTGTATCTCCAGACTTTCCCCTTCCCCGGGCCCCCCTGCCAGCCAAAATATGCCCTCCTACTCATATAGGGGACTGTTCCTGCCAAAATGGAAAACACTAGGAACATCTCACCAGAGAGAGGTTCTCTGCAAGGGGAAGACACTGTGTCTCAGGACCCAGCACCGCCAGATCTATTTGTCGACAGATCTATAGCAAGAGTCAGATTCTAATAAGCTCCTGGGCAAGATTACTAAAAACACAAATTCTAAAAGAGAATCCTCAGAATTAACACAATGGCAATAAATTGCAGTTTATCCTCTGAAAGGCTTAGACTATCAGCCAGTAAATACTGTCCATTGGCCAAGACTGACCTGCTCCCTGGTTATGTAAATAAAGTTTTATTGGAACCCAGCCATGGTTATGTGTTTACATAGAGTCTGACCACTTTCATACTGAAATGGCAGAGTTGAGTGGTTGTGACAGAGCTCACATGGCCTGCAGAACCTAAAATACTTCCTCTCCTGCCCTTCACAGAAAGAACTTTGTTTGGTTTAGACCAAGGAGAGAAGAGCATAATTGTATATCAGGCTGTGTTTATCCCATGGGTGCAATAATAAGAGTTCTAGTTTCAAGGCGTTATCTGAAGCGTGTGGAGTATCTCTATTAGTTAACCAGTTGTTTTAGAGGTCTGGGACCTAATTTGAGCCCACCTAAAATAAAGCTGAGAAGCCAGAATTCTCATAGGAAAATATAGAAGAAGTCAAAGATTTGGGTACAGGGTTGTTGGCAAGGATATTTCACATGCAACCTTCCCCTCCCCACCACCGAACCACACCTTTTTGGAAGGCCTAAAACTATTTTCTCCACCAAGGCTTTAAGGAAGTCATCAGTTAGGAAAGCACCAGGATCTGTGAAAATCATCTCAGTGGTTATTCTCCAGAGTGTACGGGACCCTCTGAAGAAAGACCGAATTGTGTCTTATCTAAAAGGTCACCAAAATCTTTCATTGTAGGTGAGACTTTTCATGATCTTGGGAATAGTATGATCTCCTCTGTAAATATCAGGCAACTCACTTTTCTAGCCAATGAGCACTGGCCCAAGAAGCAGAAGGAAAATGTGATTACTAGGCACCGAGAAAGGCCACACAGACCCAGCGAGGTGAGCATCTTTCACTAAAGCTGATGTGAACATTACTACTTTTGAGTGTGAAATCAGCCAGCAGCAAAATAAGCCATGGGCTTGTAACCTAGCAAATTCTAGTGGATTGGTCAGTGATAGACTGACCACATTGAATTTTTTCTTACGGAAAAGATAGAGACTTGTTTTCAGTTGACTAAATACTTCTCCTGGATAAACATGTGCTTGCCTTTCGATCACTATCTGGAAATGACTGGATCTTCGGTACATTATCGGGGCCCACTGAAGTTTCTTTCTTGAAGAGCTCCAACCATTGTAAGAATAATTATGTCATGGCTTGATTTTTTTTTTCTTTCTTTCTTACGATCTTCCAAAGAACAAAGAGAAGTTTTACTTATTTCAAAAATACAGACTTGGAGCGCCTGGATGGCTCAGTTGGGTACGCATCTGATTCTTCATCTTGACTCAAGTCATGGTCTCACAGTTCTTGAGTCCAAGCACCTCGTTGGGCTCCAAGCTGAATGTGAGGAGCCTGCTTGAGTCTATATATATATATATATAGACTAAAATTTCATCCCAATTACCATATGGGTCCACTGGATGCTTTTATAAATCTAAAATGCAATTTGAGAAGTTAGTTAATTTATTTTTCTTACATTATGAAACATTTTATTGTTTTAATCCTCCTAGGAATTATTTTATCATTTCTCATTGATTATTCCAAAACAAGGCCATGAAAAAAACAACAAAAAACCCCCAAAAAATGAAAACAAAAAATGATGATCAAAAAACAAAGATAGTAAGGAATCAGTAAAAAGATAATCTCATCCAGAAGGATGTACAGTAGTGAAATAAGTTGTCATCCTTCAGTTTTTTTTTAATTTTTCAAAGAATTGCACCATCTTTCAAAAGTAATAGTTTGCTTATAGCTTTCATTGAATGTAATCAGTAATTCAAAATTGTTCATGTTTGCCACTAATGCACGTCAAAGATTTAAAGGGTCCAAGATTTTACCACATTTAGGAGCTACCAAACTGGCTGACCAGCTGACCATTGCTTCATGGCTGCCCACGGAAGGTGCGAGACACCAAGACCCAGCACCAGCTCCATGCTTGCATTGGTCCCTCCAGCACCTCACATCCCACAGCACCACAGACCCCACCGGCTGCACACCATCCAAGCAGGGCATTTGCATCACGGTTTAGGAACCCCAAGCTTTGGGAAACTGAATCTTTTATAATAGGCTACAAGCAAACCCACCTTTGACCCCAAAGTGAAGCATCACCTTTATCATTGTGGACAGTAAAGAAGCGTCTTCTCTTCCTTGAGAGAAACAGACATTTCTGCCTTTCAAGGTCATTCATTATAAAAACACTCTTGAAAAGATAGAGGGAAAGAAAGACAGGCAGTGGCTTCGCTCATGAGCCTTGAAGAAGCCCAACAGAACCATGGAAAGTATCTTCCATCGACGGCAAAGGAAAGCAATTAGCAGAAGACATTTCACAGTCTTTAAATAAAGAGCAAATATGTGCCCATCGGGGCCTCTTGGAAGACCTGACCCAGCTGCACACGGCTCAGTGTGGGAGAGCCCACCGGCTGTGCACCCCTGAGCACTGCTGTCTGGGGGCCTCTGCCGTGCGAGAAATGGTCTGTGCCAGTGCCAACCCTGAGGTGGGCCGTCAGCCGACAGAGCTGTGGGCACTTCCAAGTTGGCTAGTGTGACCAAGGAACTGAATTTGTACTGTATTTAGTTTCGTAGACTTTAATTTTTTTTAATGTTTATTTATTTTTGAGAGAGAGACAGACAGACAGACAGAATGTGGGCTGGGAAGGGGCATTGAGAGAGAGAGGGAGAAAGACACAGAATCTGAAGCAGGCTCCAGGCTCTGAGCTGTCAGCACAGAGTCTGATACGGGGCTTGAACCCACGAACCGTCCAAAGTCAGACGCTTAACCGACTGAGCTCACCAGGTGCCAAAGTAGTTTCACGTACTTTGAACTTGACTAGCCATATATAACTAGGAGCTCAGCTCTGGACTCAGAAGCGGGTTATGAAGTGGATGATACAAGCAAAATTTCATATTAGGAGGTTTCAGATGCAAATATGGAATTGTTACCAAATTAATCACAAACAGGAAGGACATCTTCCCTCTAGGCTGTATGCCAAAAGCCTAGACCACCTCACTTTGTCAGAAGGACATGTGACAGTATTCTTTCTTATTTTTTGATATTTGTGTGCCATAATGCACTTGGGGGGAAAGGCAGGCTATGTTTAAATTCTTATCAAAGTGTCTAGTAAAATTGGTTTCCCCATCCCTTTATTCTTACTTCTGTAAATGAAGTACATCTTTTTTTCTGATGTAAAGATACTAAAAAGTTCCCCATTGGGGTCAGAAACACAAATGATAATGGCTGTTTTTCCTGGCATACAGAGGGTTTCGCACCATCCTGGTGGGCGGCATAACCTATCTTCAACCAAAAACTTATAATCTGTAGAGAGAGAGAATACAATGGGTTGATGTCACCGGGATCCCCCAGCAATACCACGGCCCCCAATCCCAGTAGACGTGGTTCTAGAACCCTAGGAAGGATGGGAGTGGCCCCTCATTGGCATACTCGGTGATGAACTCAAAAGCATTTGATTCTTCACTCTGTGACCCTAGGTTCTGCTGAGTTCAAGGTTTTAGTACCCAAGGGAGGCATGTTTCCACAAGGAAAAGCAATAATATCTGGGATGAGTTTTCAGCCAGGCCATTTAGGGCTCCTTGTAATGCTGGATGGCCCGGGCCCGGTCTGTGGGTGCTGTGTTGGCTGAATGTTTGATTCCGGCTATCGATCCGGCATCCTCACAGAGAATTCCTCTTCTGCTTCTATCAGGTAGAGTTGTTCTCTGCTGCTTTTAACTAGGGACTGTGACTGATGTAATCTTCCAAATAAAGCTCCCAGCCATTTCCACTGCTTAGTGCTGCCTGGTAAGAGAAGCAACTAGAAATGACAACGAAAATATTTATGCATTTACAATATATCATATCCTGCCTGTCTGTCAAAAGCACATCTTTGTTAAAAACCAGAACCCTACTCTGAATTTGGTGGTTTCCATATTTATTTTATGCCAAGCGTCTCCGTCTGCATTTATCTGTCTTCTCTGAAAGACATGGAATTCTTTTCTCCTGTTTTTCTTCTAGGTCCCTTCCTTGTGCTTGTACCTTTCAAATCAATCCCTCGAATCAACTGATTATATAAACAGAGTTTTAAATTCTCCCTGTGTAGAGTGATTTCTTTTTTTCAATCTGCCACCTATCGATCAAACCATTTGATCAATTGAATAAAGTAACAGCATCATCTGGCATATTCCACACTCGGGTACTTCTGTTTGAAGGAGAAGAATGCAGATGTTTGTTTTTATTCTCTAAATGATTACAACCTTAAATGCTGCATTGGATATGCACATCGATAAACCTTATGAAAGCATTCCTGTCTCTTTTCTTGGCTGGCTCCAGGGCTCTGAGGTCCCACCAGCCTGAAAACCAAAGGAAATTAGTTTGCTATTTACACAGGGCCTTTCGTTTTCTAAGTAGCAGACTCCATCCTTAACCTTTCATCTGCCCGTAATGGCTCTTACCACACTGCGCTTTGCACTTGCATTTTTGTCCTATTATACCGTGAGCTCTTTAAGATACTCAGTGTATGGTATGGACTGAGTGGTGTACCGATAGGAGAGGGAACATAATGGAGGGAGGTAGTGTGGGGAGAGAAAGGCATTGGTCACCAGAAATATACGGCATCTATACGGATAAGTCACATCTAAGAGCATGTGAGGGCTCTAAACGCTACTGAAATGTGAGCTCTTACTATTGTAGTCTACTATTTTCATTAATGCTGCTGTGCCCCACTCTCACACGACACTCCCATGAAAACTACTGGACAAATATTAAGAGAATGTTGGTTGAAGGGGGTTCCTATTATTAGCCCAGGTCTTATTTTAGTCCCGGCTCCAGTTTCTCCAAAGAATGTGGGTCAAGAATTTGCTGGAACCTGAAATGGCCATGACTAATGCCTATAGAAGAGCATGTCCACTTTGAGGGCAGAGCTGGTTGGGACACACAGAGGCCCCTTCACATCAACTCGGATGTGGATTCCTCCAGCAAACCCAGTCCTGGGTCCAGGCTGCCTCTGGTGATTCTCGGGTTGGATTTCAAATGCCCAGTGAACAGTGAATGCGTAAGAGTCAATAGCCAGTTTTCCAGAAAACAAACAAAGAAAAAACATTGATTATCTCCTTCCTTCATTCACCCAACAAATATTCACTGAGCACCTCATATATTCCAGGCACCACTGAATAGTTAAAAGAAAAGAAAAGAAAAGAAAAGAAAAGAAAAAAGACATTAAAATCCCTGACTTCTCCAAGCTTATATTCTATGGAAGAAGACAGCCAAAAAACAAAACAGTAAATAAAATCTACATAATATTCGATGTTGAACATGTCTACAGAGTGAAGTAAAGCAGGGAAGGGGGTCAGGAAGGGTGTGCATGACTGTTAAGGGAGTGGCTTAAATGGAGTAGTAGACAGGTACACCTTTCAAGGTCTATTCTAGGCGAAAGACCCCCACCCTCACACAAGCAATATGGCAACCCCCAGGGGAGGCTCCATGTTCACTCATCCAGCAAAGACTTGAGTCCCTGCTATGTTCCACCAATGGGCCAGGTATGGCATATAGTAAAAGGAATAAGGTCCAGAGTCTGTTCTTAAGGAAGTCAGTCTCGTGAGGAGAGAAGCATGCAGACAGATAAGGTGGTGTTCTGTGCTCCCTGTGCGCATCTACAGGGGAGAGGGGGGTGAAGAGGAGGGGCCTCTGACAAAATAGGCAAGTTCTGCCTACCTTCAGGGTGGTTGGAGATTGTTCTAGACTACCTTAGGGATTCAAGAGTTTCTTAGTTATTCTAGAACAGTCTTTTGCAAACTTCAGGCCTTGATCCAGTGGGCCATGCAAACAGTTTATTGGGTTATCATCATAAGTCTTGAAAAATGAAATACAATGGAGTGTAAGAGAAAGACATAGGAGAAAGAGAAAAGATTAGTGTGGGTCGGAAGAGTGTCTGCGTATGTCAGAAATGTTCATTTGCATCTGTGGGCAATGGGTAAAAATGTCACATTTTTCTTTTTCTTTTTCTAAAGTGTTAATTTATTTGGAGAGTAAGCGTGAGAAGGGGAGGGGCAGAGCGAGAGGGAGACAGAATCCCATGCAGGCTCTGCACTCAGCACAGAGCCCAACGTGGGGCTCGAACCCCATGCCCTGGGATCAGGACCTGAGCTGGAATCAAGAGTCGGATGTGCAACCAACTGAACCATCCAGGCGCCCCCAAAATGTCACACTTCTCTTACTCTGGGTCCCCATCAAAATGAGTTTATATTGCTGACTATGAACTTAAAAATTCACAAGGAGGTGGTCAGAGTCAGAGATCTGCTCAGTCCTCCGTGAGACCTGCTACCAAAGGTTCAGAACTGGTGGGAAAACAGCAGCCCCCCCCCTTCTCGGCTTCTTGAGCCCCGCCCATTCCATCAGTGGTGTGGCTGGAAGCACAGCACCCCCAGGAGCTCCTCAAGTTGGGACAAAGCTTGTGTCTGAATAGCCTTAGGGTTTTCTACTAGCCACAGGTTACAAAGCAAAGGGTGGTCTGTTCTGACACCGAGGAGGATGGCCTCCTTTGCCTTACTAACTCGCAGTGCCCGTGTCATTTGGTGGCCCTGCGGACCATGGAGAAAACCCTGAGCGCCCGTTACTTAACCTGTTGGAACCTCTGCTCCTCCGTTTGGACATCATAGGGCTTTGAGCAAAGCGCTCAAGCTCTCTGGCCCACAATTGTTTTATCTTGTAATGCGGTTGATGGTAATGAGCGCTAAGATCTTTATGAAGATTTTAGAATATAACATCTACAAATCGCTGGGTACAGCGTCTGGCAAACAGTAGGCATACTAATTTAAGTCTCTGTGGAGTTATTTAGGGTGCGTTTTCTTACCAAAAATGTAATAGAGTCTTGCAAAAAAAGAAAAAAAACCCTCAGATTTGAGATAAAAGGGAGCCAGGAACACCAACTGTTCGGGACAAAGAGTGTCGATACTAGTCAGCATGAAGGCGGCACAGCAGAGAGGGCGCTCGGCTGGAGCTCACTGATTGGAACAAGTCAAGTCCAGCAGGGGAACCAGCCTGGGACGCCTCCGCGCGCTGGCCAAGTTCACTTTCACCGCCGTGTCCGAAAGGCTGTGAAGTTGGGAGGAGGGGAAGGAGCCTCTCTGCCATCTCACCGCGGGCTCCGGGAGGGGTTAAGTGCCTTTCTCATTGCTGGGGCTTCAGCAGCAGGAAGTATTCACGTTCCCGCTGGCCACTGTCACTGGAAGTGGACCGGCCCTGGCCTCCCGGCTGGCTACGCGAATCCCCAAGCTGCATTGACCAGAGGGTTTGGGTGAGTCACCCCATGGTCCCCCTTCCTGGGGCCGGGGTCCTGGGGTGGCTGGTGGGGGGGGCACAAGGCAAAGACAGTGACTTTCAAAGGACTTGCCCAAGGACGCACAGCGTGAAGGTGACAGCACAGGTCATGAATCGCTTCCTGATCTCTCGCCAGGGGCTCCCAGATGTGACTCTTAGAGACCTGGACGAATATAAAGGTGGGAAGTCCTTCCCGGGTTGTCTCTTCTGTTGCCGTCATCGGCTAAATAATAAGTCCCCCCGCAAACTCAGGGAAGTGGGCATTTCGTGACAGGCCATGCTGTGTGCTCTTGCCCCATTTCCTGTTCATGACCAGTCCCTTCTTGAAAGACCCCTTTCTCGCAGCTTCTCCTGGAGGGTTGTTCCTCCTGTCCCCACCTCAGGCCGAGGCTCACTACCTTCTCTCCAGGAAGTCTGCCTCCCCCTCCCCGTTGGAGCAGGGGCTCCTCCTTCCTGCTGGCAGAATGCCTTCCCTCCACCATATCAATTACCCAATGGTGGCGTGTATTTCCGTTGTGTGGTCTGCCTTCCCGCCTACATGGTGGCCTCCATGAGAATTGGGTTGTATCCAGTTTCCTTGGACCCCCCCCCACTGCCTGATTCCCATGCCAAGCACGTAGTAGGCGGCGCGGGAATGATTGCTGAAGAAATGAATTAAGGGAGCCTGTGCTTGTCCGTCCGTGAGTGTATTTAATACATAACTTAAATAAGATCCGATCATTAGAGGTGCGTCAAAAGCACAGAGCAGTAGAGCTGTTTTTCCACTATTGCATGTCATCTTGACCTAGATAAACTCTTAAGATTTGTTCTGAGCTGGGTGGCTCCCTGATTTCCAGCAGAGCTGGAGTGGAGCCTTCCCACTTATTTAATGTGATGGAATTGGGCTTCTCAACATTCCTAATAGAATGGAAGACTCTCTAGACTTCATTAGCCGACTGAGTCAGTCAGAATGTTATAAATTATGGAAATGCAAGGAAAGGCGATTTAAGCTCCAGTGGCATAAATTATGTAATATTATGTCTGTAATGTACACTGCTGAAATTTCAAAACATTTTTGTAGTTTTGTACTTTTTAATATAGAATATCACATGTACCAAAGGTCCACGTAGTATGTATTATTTAAGTAGGGCAGGAAAAATAAACAGCTGGGCTTGAGAAATAGCCAGCATCAAATTTGAGAAAAGAAATCTGATTGATCCACGATCTTGTGGCTCCTGAGTTCAAGCCCTGAGTTGGGCTCTGTGCTGACAGTGTGGAGCCTGCTAGGGATTCTCTCTCTCTCTCTCTCTCTCAATCTCCCTCCTTCGGCCCCTTCCCTACTTGTGCTCCCTCTCTCTCCCTCTTATGAAAAAAAAGTTAAAAAATATTTCAGAAATCTGACCAATAATTTAGAAGCATCCAGTTGGCATTTCTGGTAACAAACTCCATCTTCCTGATCAATTGTATTTGAAATTCCCTTCTTTCCTTCATAAGCTTATTATCTGCCTTCTGCCTCCCCCCCNGTTGGTATATATTGTTTAAATTTACATTGCCTAAGTCGATTCTACTGTTTATATCATTCTGCAACTTAGCTTTTTTCATTAGACATTGCATAGTTTTTAAGTTGTTTTTAATGCTTATTTATTTTTGAGAGAGAGAGAGAGAGAGAGAGAGAGGGTGAGAGGGGGAAGGGCAGAGAGAGAGGGAGACACAGAATCTGAAACAGGCTCCAGTCTCCGCACTGTCAGTACGGAACCTGATGCGGGGCTCAAAGCCATGAACTGTGAGATCATGACCTGAGCCGAGGTCGGACACTTGACTGACTGAGCCACCCAGATGCCCCCAAACAGTGTGTTTTTGAGCTACATTTGTGCTGATGTGCATAGCTGAGTTTCATTCAGATGGACCGATGTACACGTATTCCTCCTATTTTGTGACTATCTCACGGTGCATTTATGTGCTATTGTATCAGTGCTATGTACACATCTTTCCTCATGCTTCCTTGGATCATGAGTAAGTGTTTCTAGGGTGCATCCCTAGATTAGGAGTTGCCTTGTTTAGTTTTCTAGAAAGTTCAGAAAGCCTTCTGATGTGATTGTGCCAGTGTACAGCCCATCAGCTGATAGAGAGACCCTCTGCCCCACAGCCTCCCGGATACTTGGTTTTTTTACAACTGTTCTTTTCCACTGTGGTTTTAATCTGCACTCCCTCCATCACCCACAGAAGGGGAATGTGACCCGGTAATGTTGGCGGCCATGGGCCCGAGGCCTCTGTGTCCTTCTCCCACTGGCTTTTATAGGCAAGAAGATATGTGTTTGATGGAGGCAGGCATCAATTTGTCAGAAATACAATCTTGGCACATCCCATACTCTCGTTAATCAATGAGGATAATAACCCCTACCCTGTGCAATGATTGTGAGGAGGAAATGAGATGCTGTATGTTGGGCACGGGGTAGTTACTATTTCTGGGTTTCATAGTAGTTTGCATGTCCCTCACCTTTACCTCATTCTCCTCACTCAGTGTGCTCTCACGGACAGTGGTTGGATGTCCAGGACCCACGTTAAAATGGTTTAACATCGGGGCACCTGAGCGGCTCAGTCAGTTGAGCATCTGACTTCAGCTCAGGTCATGATCTCAAGGTTCGTGAGTTCGAGCCCCGTATCTGGCTCTGTGCTAACAGCTCAGAGCCTAAAGCCTACTTCAGATTCTGTGTCTTCCTTTCTGCCCCTCACCCACTCATGATCTATCTGTCTCTCAAAATTAACTAAACGTTATTAAAAAACATTTTAAAAAATGGTTTAACATCTACCAAAATGTCTCCATTTAGGGCTTTGGCAGCTCTGCCTCAAAAAGCTGGGAACTTTTCCTAAGTTGACCTTTCTTGTCTGATGGAATCTTGAGTAGCTGGCAATGTCTCCCCGGGCTGTCAGGACACAGACCAGAGGCGCATGGAAAGGGAAGGGCTGGCGACCCGGGAGGTGAAGTGGTGCCCAGGGCCTTGACCAGTGGAAACACAGGTGAGGTCCCCCTCCCGGGAGGCCCTGATGTAAGCAAGGCAAAGATGAAGACAGGACTGGTCAAGGCTAAGCATCACGGGGTGTGGAGAAATGGTAACACCCAGCACGTCAAACCAAGGCGAAGGCAGAGGTGGGCAGGGGTCCGATGCGGAGTCAACACCACGGAGACCGCAAATCCGCCGTGGGGCTCGCTTGAGGACCTGAGGCCGAGACAACTGCCGCTCACAGTGAGCAGAGGCAGACAAGGGGCAAGACAGCACGTCAGCCAGGAAATAGTCTTTGGATTCCAACTGCGTGTCATGTGCCTTCCAAGCCCTGAGAGTATGAAAACATTCCTGATCCCCACCCTCTGGGACTCAGGGGGTAGAGTGAAGATCAAATGCCAAGCAAACATGGACAGAACGTAAGCGTAGATGTCCAACCACATAACGTGGTGAAAAGACAAGAGAGGAAACGGTAAGAGTGTTGAAGAGAGGCGCTCCGTCCAGTGTAGCCGCGGGTAAGGAGGAGCAGGAAGCAGCCTGCAGGGCATTCCAGGAGGCAGCTGGTAGGCGGTGGGCACGGGAAAGGAAGAGAAAACCGTCAAGTGTGAGTAGACATAGGCAGCAAAAGGGAGCATTATGTTCGACGAGGCTGAGAGGGAGTCAGAGCCACATCACGTCACACCCGGGCGATACAAAGGTCTGGGCTTTGTTCAAGGAGATGGAAAAGCACAAAGCACAGGAGATTTTGAAGTCGAGAAGTCTCATACGGTGTCTGTGTGTCTGCTCATGTCCAGGAGACCTTCGGAAAGGCTATTGTAGTTGTTCCAGTGATTGTGGATGGTACCAGAAATGTGGTGGAAACATGTGGAGAAACTATGCTAAAATTTCAGAGAGATCAGGAAAGTTCCTATGAATGTGGATTGTATGACGTTGCTACTGAAACACTGGTTTATTCTTCTTATATCTTTAAGTGGGGAGATTTAAATTACTAATGCTTATGTGTCTTCATCAAATCTTCTTTATTTTTAGGCATATCTGGCCAAAAGTGGAGAGGAAACAGAGTGGTACAGAAAGGGACCTTGGCCCAGTTGAGAGGACAAAGGTTTTCCATCCTGACTCCATCCTGACTGTGTCATTCATTTTCTGTATAACCTCACTTACTTAACGTGCTGTGGGCTGGCTCTTTTTTGTGAAATGATGGAATTTGAATACAGGTGTTTTTTTTTGTTTTGTTTTGTTTTGTTTTTCAAACTCCTTGCAAATAAAAATTAAATATGAACTTAGGAATATTGTTTGCTGGGGGTCTTCGGTGGCTCAGGCATTTAAGCATCCAACTTCAGTTCAGGTCATGATCTCATGGCTTGTGAGTTCGAACCCTACCTCTGGCTCTCTGCTGTGGGGGCAGAGCTCACTTTGAATCCTCTGTCTCCCTCTCTCTGCCTCTCCCCATCTCATGTTCTCTCTCTGTCTCAAAAAAAAAAGAAAAAAAGAAAGAAAGAAAGAAAGAAACAAGGAAAGAAAGAAAGAAAGAAGAGAGGGAGGGAGGGAAGGAAGGAATAAAGGAGACAAAGAAGAAAGGAAACAAAGAAGGAAGAAACAAAGAAGTAAATAAAAGATCTTCGTTGACTTTCCCAAGTTTGAGGATGTGGTAAGAGGTGGCGAACTGGATCTGTGTCCAGGGCTGTTTGTATTTACCCCACGCCTTGATGACAGAGCTCGTAGGGAAGAGATTCACCCCTGTCTTCAGAAAAATAGACTTCACTCACATATTTACACCCTTCTATGAATTCAATGTTTGTACCTCTGCCCAAATTCACATGTCCACCCTCTGCCCTGTCTCCAGTGTGAGATGGAGCCTCTGAGAAGGGATGGGGTCATGTGGCGGAACCCTGTGAGAGAGATCTTCTGTCTCCCCACCCCCAGGGGGGGATAAAGGAGGAAGATGGTACCTGTCTCCATCAGACCCCACCAGCCTGGCACCCCAAATCAGAATTCCAGACTTGTGAGAGAAAAAGGTTTGTTACTTACATCTAAAGTCCGTGGTGTTTGTTATAGCAGCCCGGGCTAACAAAGGCGTGCGCACGCGCACACACACCCTAAAATGTGACAATAAATGTATGCAATTTTCTCTGAATCCACAATTAGCTTTAAGAGACAAGGTGTGTAAGCATGTGCAGGGGACACATCTCGATGGAGACACACCTTCTCATCTCAACTTGAACTGACCGGATCTCCCCATTGTCTCTGTCACTGGCATGGGCTCCTCGGGCATCTGTGGGACATCTGCATTTGGGAAGGCTCCATCTAAGACATCAGACGTCCCAGGTCTTTGACAGCTAATGGTGACCCTGCCCGTGGCTGCAGACACTGGCAGGGAGAGACCAAGCACTCAGTACTCACTGACTGAGGGCAAGGGGAGTGGGAAAGACAGAGCAAGGTTCTTTGGGACCAACTGGAAAAGAGTTGCCCTTGGGGCCAGGATACGTGACACATCTGAGAATGCGGGCGGTGGGGGTGGGGGCAGTTTTGTGGCAGGAAAACGGCATTAAATAAAGAGGCACTGATCAGAGAAACTAACAGGTGAGAAGCAATGGGAAATGGGAAGCACAGGAGTTGCTGGTGAGCAAAGAAGGTTCTGGGAGACACTGGGGAAGCGCCGGTCCGCATAAAGAATGAATAAGACAGAAACGCATGGAACTGGAAGGAATTGCACTGAGCGGACCCGGCCAACCTCAAGGAGAACTCCTGTCTGCGGTATTCTGCTCTGCTCTGAGGATAAAATCATACATCGAAGTAGGCTGTTCATGCCATGAAACAGGACATAGCGGAGAAGCTTCACACTTGAACTCTTCTCAAACAAACCACAAACAAACCACGCTGTGAACTGCTGAAATTGTGTGCGTCTTTGAATTCGGTCACAGCCGGCTGAGTGGTAAAGGCTCCACGGGGATGAGGGAGGCCTGTCCGGGAAACAGCGCATCTCACCCAGGAGCGGGCTAGCTTGTTGTAAGAAAGAGGCCCCAGAGCAGACGAGGGGGTGATTCTGAGAAGCTTCCGTATCTAACCACTCGTTGTTCTCATGTCCACATGCCACGAGCTCACATGGAGTCACTGTTAAAAACCAAAAGAATTGTTTGGCTAAAATCTCTCTGATTCAAGGTCAAGGCATTAGGAACACAAGGCAGACGGGCTTGGTAGGGGACGGGACAGGGCGAGGCAAGGTGGCGTCCTGTATGGGGTCCCAGGGGGGGCCGGGGATAGCACAGAAAGGCCATGCTGCTTGCGTGTCAGGCCAGAAAAGTCTGGAAGTCAGAGAGTGGGAAGGAACGCAGGGGGTGGCAGTGGACGTAAACACAGGGCAGCACCAGCATCTGCGGCAGTGACTCGGCGCTACCTTTGGCCGTGTGGGTGGAGGCCCCACACCCCAGGAGGAGGGAGTGGGGAGAAGGAAAGGCATGGCCGTAAAGCCCAGCAGCCGGGGTCTGTGTGCAAGGGGGTCCACAGTGGCCTCTCAGGATCCGGGGAGGGCAGTGGCAACTGGAGTCCGACATTCTCAGGGGCGCAAGACAAGTATACTCTCCAGCTCTTGTTCTGACTGCCCAGGCTGAAATGGGCAGGAAGTCCCCACGCTATTCCAGCTCCAGGCTTTTCTGTCTCGATTTTATAAGCGTGAGGCCTGTTCTTCCGACAGCCCGTTCAGTCTTATCCATTGAGACGAGTCACGTTAGCTCTGTCGCAGGTCCCTGTCATCTCGGGGCTGGCCGGGGTCTGCTCTCAGCCCACCTGAAGCCCTGTGTCGACCAAACTCCCAGGAGCCGGTGGAGCGCAAAGGTGTGTGGCCCATGGACGGTACAAAGAGGAAGTCCCTGTTGCCTGTTTTCTTTCTGACTCATCCTTGCTGTTGTCAGATCTTCACATGGGAGATTGTTTTGTGCTTCTTCTGCGTCCTATTTGGGGCAGGCTAATAAATACCTTCCTTTCTCATGTCCAAACTTCCTAACCAGGCTGACATATTTAGAATCTCCCCCCAGACCAGGCCCCCTCTTTGCTCGGAGTGCTTCCTGCACCAGGCTAGTAACTAGTGACTCGCCTTAGCTCTGCTCTCTTTGCCTCTGGGAAGGCATCCTGACTGTGCCCCCTCCTCTCACCCAAACCGAACGCTTCTGTGTGCCTCCACCTTATCTTTAGCAAAACATTTTGTTCTTTCACTCAATCTCTCACTTGCTCATCCATTTAAGCACATATTCACTGAGCACCTAATTGCTAGAGTGCCAATACAATAAAGGCAGTGAGCTCGGTCCTACCTCTCAGGGATTTCAGTTCACATTTATTAAGCACTCATTATATGTTAGACACTGTCCCCATCTGTAGACTATTACAATGAATGAGCATTCTGGTTTCAATGACTGGTGACAGAGGTTAATCAAATAATCATAACAAGAGACATGTGACTATCTCTCATATAAATAAATTCTCTGAAGAAAAATAAATTTTCTGAGATCTTATTACAAGAAAACTAAGAGGTCAAGGAAGTTCTATCTGAGAAAAGAGAACATTTGAGCTGCTGTCTGAAGGAAAAGTAGAGTTAATCAGACAAAGTGGTTGGACAAGAGCTTTCCAAAAGATGGCAACAGCATTTTCAAAGGCACTGTGGTAAGAAGGAAGCACATTTGCATGCCTGAAAGAAGCCCAGGGTGGCCAGGCAAAAAGCAAAGAAAGTGGAAAAAAACGTTAGATCCTGAAAGGTAAGCAGGTGACAGAGTTAGCAGGGCCATCATGGTTCCTAAGGAATCTGATTTTCATCTTAAGAGTGGTAGAAAGACATCAGAGAGTTTTCTTGCTATTGGGGGGAAAAATGAACTAGTGGGAACACCCTAAGATGCTGGTAAACTAGGTAAAATAGAATGTAGATGAGAAAGCAAGAGAGCTTATGTTAGGGTGCAGGCAGTACAGAAGAATATTTAAGTAGCCAAATTCAGAACATTTGTTTGTGGATCCAATGTGGGAGAGTAACAAATGGGAGCATTTCAAGGATCACCCTGAGTTGTCCTAGTTTATGCAGCTGGTACACACTGGCTGGGCATGAAGATGGGGAAAGTGGGGGAGCGGATTTAGAAGAGATCACAAGGGCAGCATCGGTCGTGTTGAGTTTGAGATGTCCTTGAGACGGTCAAGTGTTGACCTTTGTTAACACTCAGCAAGGGAAGCCAGGGTTTAATCCTGTTCATAGTCGAGTCAGGCCACACGGTGGTCGGCTGGCTGCAGCCTGTTAAACATCAAGTTCACTTGTTCTCATTGAAGGAATCAGCAAGTGCTGGTTTCCTCCTCAAGAACTTCAGGGAAAATCAACCGATTCTGTGGATGCCTAAAAACAGCGGCTTCTACGGGTTTCTCCTCTAAACTTACCTGTCAGTGAAGAACAGTAATCCAGTACGGCTGGAGAAGTGGTTCAGTATAACAGAAATAGAGGAAAACAGAAGGCACTGATGCAAGAAGTCATCACCCGTTTTCCTCATTCTGATCATGCCTCTGCTCCACACAGATCGTCAGGAAACTGCTGATTCCATCTCTCTCTCTCCCATCGCTTCTACGAATGCATTCTTTTATTTAGTTGCCTACAAGGCACATTAATTAACGAATGGAAACGATGGATGGAATACAGGGAAACGTCTCTGAATCAGGTTCTGGATTTCAACCCAATTCACTTTTACTGACAGAATTCCTTGACGCTCTCGTTACCTCTGATCTTCTGTATACAATAAAACAAACAAACAGACAAGCAAAATGAATTTGCTGCCGACTGGATAAAACATAGGTAGGTCAGCCAAGGCAGCATTTGACCTATTATGGTACCACAACTGATCACTGTTTTTATTACACTTTTCGAGGATCGGGCTTCTTGGAGGTTCCTGCGGTGCAGTGCATCCTTCTCCCTGCTGGACATCCACAGCGGAAGCTGTCTCAGGCAGGTGTTAATATTGCTCTTATAATGAGAATCTGGATAAAAGACAAATACAAAAAATGATTATTCCTTGTAGGTAAAAATGGTGGCTTGAACACATGCATATCTAGTTTTCTTCTTCCTATTATTCCTCTAAAACTATATTGGAAGGGTTTTTTTAAAAAGACAGGGACTCCAAAAAATGGGTAGAGTGGGAGAGGAGACAAGTGCAGGTTTTGGCAGCTGGAAGGTGAAGGGTAAGGTGTAACTGTTATAGCAGATCCAAGAGAGTGGAGCCTGACCTTCGGTGGGTCTGACTTCATCTATAGCGAGAATCCTCGAAGCCTCCATAACTCACAGCATCAGGCACTCCTCTCCTCGTGCCCTAAGCAGCTGCCCTTCTTCTCCCATGGGAGACTGGGGGGGGGGGGTTTACTCTCTGAAGATGGTACTAGTAGATTAGGTGATGGGGCACCCTTACCAAACAAGTGTCATGAGTGGATGTAAGCCTCCTGAGTGCTGCAGTCTGAGGTTCCCAGGTCGCTCACCTCTGTGCCCTTAGGGCATTTGAACTTCCATCTCCAGGGAGGAAACTCTAAGTCTTCTTTACAAAACCTCTGTCATCCTAAGATGAAAAATCTAGAAATACTGACATCTGGAAGTCTCCAAAAAATGGCCCACACAGGACAGTTGGCAAACCCTGCCCAAGAACCCAATGTCTGCTCCCCATTTCTTAGTACTCTGTTTTAAAATATGTGCTGATGACCAAGGACTCTTGAAGGAATGTTCTAGTATGAAAGACACCAAAACACATAGAAAGCACAGCTTTGAAGAAACAGATTATGCAGAGAGAAAAATCAAAACAGGGGGTGCCTGGGTGGCTCAGTCAGTTAAGTGCCTGACTTTGAGATCAGGTCATGATCTCATGGTTTGTAGATTTGAACCTCGAGTTGGATTCTGTGCTGACAGCTCAGAGCCTGGAGCCTGCGTTGGATTTTGTGTCTCCCTCTCTCTCTGCCCCTCCTCTGCTCACACTCTGTCTCTCAAAAATAAATAAACATTAAGAAAACTTTTTAAAAATCAAAAAAATAAACAAAACTATATTATATCTTCCAAAAAAGTATGCGTTCAAAGAAGAAAACTGGAGTCCCTGAAAAATAATACACATACAATGTATATGTGTATACATACGTACATACAGGTAGTTATATTTATGTGTATATATGAAGAAATGAAAAACTTGAAAGAAGAGCTGGAAGAGGAAAGGGATTAGAAAATCAGAAAAAGAAGAGTTGTAGTAATAGGAAAGAAGAGAAAATTAGAACACATTTAGAGGTACGACATGGGGAAAATAGGAGTTCTAGAAAGCAAGAGTGAAGAATACAGATGGAAGAAAATCATGAATAAAATTATTCAAAAGAGCTTCTCAGAAGTGAAAGACATGTGTTTCTAAACTGAGAGGGCCCATCATGGCCCACTCAGTGAATAGCGCTCTGTCCCCGCGGTGGAAGACGGTAGTCTTCTTCTTCCCTTCCTCACCTGGCCTTGCTTTGCTGTGGGCAAACATCTTTGCTTTTCTGACTTTGGGTTTGACTATGTGGCTTGCACTGGAAATATAACTGGATTTAACATATTGCACATGTGACCAGCAGCACTAAGTGTGCATGTGTCATTTGACTTGACTCAGTTCACTCCCGCCTTGGGCCCTGAGAAGATCATGCTTTCGCAAAGTGATATCCCATCAGCCTGGGTCCCACATGAGAAACAAGTAGCTGAATTTGACCCATAAATATATGCAGAGCCATGGGTAGCCAACCTGCAGACCTGTGAGTGAGAAAGGCGATTGATACCAGAAGCCATGTGTTATGTGCATTCTTACAACAATAATGGTCTAAAATACCCACCAAAAGGGATGGTCATGAACAGTAGGAACAAAGAGAAAACCCTAAAAGGCTTCACAGAGAAAAAAAGTTTATTTAAAAAGAATTAAAAAAATCAAAATGACTTCAGATTTCTCAAAAAGAACCTGGGGATCTAAACAAACATGAATAACGGCTTCAAATTTCTGAAGGAGAATCATTGTCAACCTGGATTTCCTACAATGAAGGACATCTTTGGACATGCCAGGTCTCAAAAAAATGTATCTCTCCTACTCACTTCCTCAGAAAATTGGTAAGGAAAACAAGACAGTGAAATAAAACAAGAAAAAGGAAGATATGGGATACAGAAAAGAGGAAATCCAACATAAAAGAAGAAAAATGTTTCGCTAGGATGATGGTAAAGGGAAACCCCAGATAGCGACTGTTCATAGGCATGGAGGGAACTTTGCTGGGTTGAAACTTCAAGACTCAGGAGAGATCAACTGATCGTGTTGTCACAATGCCTTTTGCATCAAATCATACACTGAGAAGCTGCTAGAAAACAGGTCCCAAGAAAAGATAAGAGATGCCAAGAAAAGAAGACACAAGTTGCAGAACACAGGACTCCTACTCAAGACAAGGGAAATTCCCAGGCTGCTGGTGATGGGAAACCCAAGATCAGAGCAGGTGACCAGAGAGCGTCTGGTCCTGAAAGAAGAGAATGGGGTCCCCCAGGGTGTCTCCAAGAAAGAAAATATGAACTGGTAAATTACTTGGTGTGACTGACCTGGCAAAAAATGGAATAAGAGGAAGATGTTGAAAGCTGTAGAAGGTACAAAAATCCCCTGCCCCCAAATACAAAACAATTATTAACATCAGGAAAAACATAAAGGAAATGTAACCATACTGTACTACAACGTTCACCTATATGTAATATTTGCATAGCCTAATAATAAGAATACTAAATACTGATTTAACCAAAATTGTCAAAATTATAATTTGGGAGGACTGGGGAGAGAAAAGAAGGGAATGATGGCATAAGAGAACCTCATGTTCATCTATCATAATTCAAACCAGATAGATAATATCTAAAATTGATTAACTGAAGATAGCAGGCATGTAAATATTTTTGAAGAATCAGAAACAGCTAAAAAAAATGAAAAGAGTTGCCTATGAGGAAGCGATGAGGTGAAATGAGGAACAGTGGAACAAGGAACAGATGTATTTTATCATAAAACCTTTATTAATATTCAGTAAAACTTTATTTAATCATAAAAGTTTTTAAAAAGTCTCACAGATCCCAGCTCTGTAGTTCAAAGGCACATACGACATAGTGTAATGAATCAATATTCAGTCTAGAAATTGTACTTAGGTAGTGGATATTGAGTTAGTAGTCGAGTTTGTTTTGTTTTGTTTTAATTTGCTGATCATCTCACAGCTAAGCAAACAGTGGACTTGGACTAGAATCTACTCATTCTCCACGGCACAGGTGGGGTCTACCGGCACAGACTTGATTGAAATGAATGGCTAGCACAGGGCCAGGCCTGAGAGCAGGGACATTCAGTGTGGGCTTTGGAATGGTTAGTGAGGACACAAGGTCATGGTTTTCACCTATGGATTGAGCCCTGCAGCTTCGTGGGGCCTCAGAAATTCCCACTAATCCCAAACAGCTGCTGTGCAAATGTATCATGAGTTCTTTATTAATTCTCTCATGCCACAAACAGTTATTGAGCACCTGCTACCTTTCAGGCACTTTACTAAAGATTGCGAATTTCAAAAGGAGAAATAACTTGGCTGCAGAGAAAAGGGGTTTTTTTGTCTTTTTTTTTTTTTTTTGTAGGAGTGGGGAATGGTTCTCTACGAGAGTGGGAGAAATATCTAGAAATGTGTATCATACATTCAATTAACAAAATGCTTTCACGTGTATTATTTCATCTGACTCTCACCAAAAAGAGTCTGGATTGTATATATTTGCTATTTTCCTGTGACAGAGGAGAGAGCTAAGTCTCAGGAAGATAAAGTAACTGCTAAGTTCACAGAGCTTGCCTAGGATAAATCTCAAGCTTTAAATTCATCTTTTCTAAGGCCAAGTCCTGGAATCTTTAAATGACACACACTGTCTTTGGAAATAACTCACCCACCCACCTCGTTCAACAGAAGACAGACGGCTATCACTGGCCCCACAGTTGGCATGGGAGTCTATTTGCTGACTGCCACCCAGTCCCCTTGATTGCTATTAGCTCTGCTCATTGGTACCTTCAATGACTTCCCAAGATTAACCAATAGTGGTGATATAGGCTCTTAAATGCCTAGTCTGCTCTGGCCAGCTCCCCAACAATCTTTCCCAAAGTCAGGGTTATAATGGCAGTACTGGTTTTCACTGGCAGGGACCCCGTCTTTCCTCCAGGAAGGCAGGGCTGAATGGACAAATCTGTGACCCAAACTGGTAAGCTGATGTTGTGACTAGAGCTGTGCCTGTTGTATGGAGGGCTGGGCATACTCATTTCAGTACCCCTTCAACTCTTAAGTGTAGGTCCATTGACCCATTAAGGGTAACTCTCCATGCCAGGCCTATAAAACTTGCTGAATTCAAAAATGCATACAACTCAGTCCTCATCATGGCCCTAGGAGATCATGATCTGGAATGAGGGACCGACAGGTGACTTGGGCACAGTGACGGGCACTGTGCCGGAGACGAGGGAAAGGCTTCGTAGAGATGAGGGAGCAAAATGCTCATTTCATGCAGTGATTTGTTTGTTTGAAATCTGCAACTGGAGACTTCTACATTCATTTTCACTGTCTGCCCTTCTAAATATATGTACTTTCCCTTCGCAGCACTTACCATACACTTCATTTATATATCCAGTGGTTATTTATTTAATATCTTTATTTTATACTAAATAGAAAGCTACACAAAAGCAAGAATCAGGCCTGTTTTTATTATACCCTGTACATAACTCAAAGGCTTACTTGGTGCTGGGCACAAAAGTTTGATGTCAGATAAATATTTGTTGAACTAGTGGATGAATACTTGACAGTGATTGTGTGTGTTTATTTTTTCTTGTGAAAATGTACTTTTTCAAGCCTCTGGATTTTGAACCCAATTATTAGGATTATGAATTAAAGATTTCAATCGCATTGAATTACTTCATCAGAAGACAATCCCAATGCGTGATTCGTGAGGCAACAAATTTTACAAGCCTCAAAACTTTATTTTCAATCAATTAAAAGCCTAATTCCTTCTCCGAATGGAAGAGATCGCCGTATACATTGTCCACTGTGTGACATTGCCAACACACGCCTGTACTGCTGACATTTTCCCGGCCTTCGGGTGAATTAAAACATTTGGTGAAAAAGATAAACTGGCATCCGCAAGGTTACCTTCTTTACCTTTTCCATATATAAGTTGGTTTTATTGTTTACTTAATCCTCATGACTGTTTCAAAGGCACGCATTGCTCGCCCAGGTCCAAGAGGAGCACTTCTCTAACAGCCCCAATGTTCCCTTGTCCGCCCACTTGGTCTTCAGAAATCAACCAGAAAACTGCATCAAAGTGGCCTCAGTTACACCCCGGTTTCCACAGATCACACAACGGTGAGACAATGCCTCGGGAAGCTGATCAGAACACTTGGGCATCACAGAGTGAGATCTAGGATGCTGTGTGGTGGGCAATTCCCTCTAGAGACACGTCCTCTGGGCCTCTTCACCACCACCCCAGGCTGATGCCAGGAAGGTGGTACTGGTGAAGGTGAGGATGAGCTCCCCCTTCCCCCACTCAGTGCCTCACAGTTCCTGGCCCAGGGGAATTCTCATCCTTCCCAGTGTGGACTGCTACCCCCTCAGGGCCTTGGTCTGGCTCCAGCGTCGGGGGGGGGGGGCATTTGAGGGGAGAGGCTGCAGTTAGAAACATGGTTGAAGTTGACTCCTTTCTAGAACATGCAAAACCACGAAGGAAAAGAGCCTGAAGATAAAAATTTTTTCAAGGACAATGGGGAGCCTACCTCTGACTCTGAAAATCATCTATTTAACCTAGGTCTCCAGACTTTTGGTTTACCGAAATTCAACAGATACTTGACATGGCAACTATGAAGAAGGAAACTTCTGGAAGGAGGGGACACAGACTCTGGTAAGAGCAGCCCTGGCTCCCCGGGAGCACCAGCCTAGCAGAAGCTATGGGACAATGGAAAACCACAGCAGCCAGCGATTGTGGCTAAGTAGAAGGATGAACTAGGTTGGGGACAGGGGGGCTCACAGACGACAGGAGTCGGGATCAGGGAGGCTGCTCAGAGAAAGAGGCACCGAGAAGCCTGCAGTCATACCAAAATAGTTGCTGAGCACCCTCTGGGTCCAAACCGAGACAGCACAGAGAATAAGACAGAGGCATCATGGGTGTTGAAAGAAAAGGAAGGAAACTTTCAAAAGGCGAAATGTTCAATGATGAAAATAATGATTAATGATAGTGAAAATAATGATAATGAAAACAATGATTAAAAGTACTTCTCAGTTGTTCTGCTAGACTCTAATAATTCATAAATGCAAATCTAGAAATGTTACCTGAAGTCAATGAAAGTCAAGTACTTGAAGTCAATGAAACAGACCATGGGATAAGAAAAGAGAATTTTCATAGGAAAATCAGGTTTTACACATTGGAGCAGCTGCCTCTGAGGGTTAGGTGACCTCTCTGTGGAGTGAGAATGTTTGACAAGTATGTCTGTCTTTGCACGTCGTCTTTACTTTCTTTATAATTTGCTCTTATGCAGGAAAAAGGGACACCTACTCAATGCTTATCCCGACTCTGCCAGAAGAGAAAACATTCTACTTCCCCTAGTTCACTGCAGAAATTACCAGCATCATTAACTTGAATTTTTTAAAAAATTGCACAAGGCTTGAAAATCTACAATTCGCTTTTGGTGTGATGGCATGTGAGATAATCTGTGGGATTAGGCATTCCAGTTTAGGGCAGTGAAATAGCGTTTGGCAAATTACTACTCTCTGTGGACAAAAGCCTTCCTTCACGTATTCAAACGGTGACTGCGTCACGGTTGACCATTTCAAAAATGTGTCGGGGGAGAAGCCTGGAAAGGCTGGGGGTGAGGTTACAAACTCACCTGCAAGGACTTCATGCTGAGCTCATGCAGCTATTGACATTATTGCTTTGTGTTTGAATCCATTGCCAACACTGGAAATGGGGCACCTCTTGAGATGTGAAAAGATCTGGCAGCACTGGGGTCCCCCCCCCTTTGTAGCAATGGGCTGCCCCTCTAGAAGGAACCTGTGATCTCTGGTTGTTCTCAATCTCTGCTCCTCCCTGTCGCCTTGTGCGTGGACTGCATCTTCATTATCTGATCTGCATGTTTGTCTCTCCTGGTGTGAGGTCCACACACACACCTAGGAACAACTGCACCGTCTGTGTGTTCTGAGCCAGCAGCTGTCCACAGGTAGTGCCAATTCAGGGGAGAAGCCCGGGTCCTAAGCAGGGGAAGCATGTCCCCAAACATCGCAGGAATGAGAGGCATGGAGTAAACTGTGTGGTGAGGGTGCTGAGCTGACGAACAGGTTGGAGGCAAAAGCTCATGAGGTTTCCATCACCCAAGTGTTCCCAGAGAGCCTGCCTAACATGTGTTCGGCACCGTGCTGGCTATGTCCTGAGAAGGAATGATCTATCGTGTGCTTGAACACCTCCAGCCACAAGAAACTCACCATCTGTCAAAGCCCCCCTTTTCCATTTATGGCAAAAAAGAAAAATGCACCCCATTCCTGAGTACGTACTAAGCTCAGACTTTAAACTTATGACCTAATCTACATATTCATAGTTACCACTTATGGGAAATGCTTTTTTTTCTTCATTTTATGGGGGGGAAATGGGGAGGCGTAGAGAGGGCCAGTGATGAGGCCAAGGACACAGCAGGGAAGAGGGAGAATGAAGACCTCCAAGGTTGTCTGACCCCAAAGCCGGTATGTTATTGGTCTGAAATCCAAGGACTTGTAATTATGCCAGAGATTTACTAGGTTAAGAGTGTGTTATTCCTGACAGACTAATTCACATTACAGTGACAACAATTGGTTGGTTTATTGGGCTACTTGCACTGCATTGGTACTTACACTGCAGGAGACTTCCTAGATTCACTGGGCTTTCCACACGAAGGAATGAATCTCTAACAGCGGGGTTTTTGGCACTGGAGGAGGTGCCCAACAACCTATGATGTGCAGCAGTAGATCAAATCACACACCGTAGAATTGCTTTCACTCTGACCACTAACTTGCACGTGTATCCCTGCAAAAAAGACCTGCCCTCTCTGGGTCCAGGTTTCCTTTTCTGTTAAGTGAGAAAATCGTACTTAATTATCTCAGGAAGGCTTCTAGCTCAGAGTCTATGAAACTACAAAATCCTAACTTAGTGAGGTCTCGCCTTCTTTGACCCCCTCCTAAAAGTGACAGCTGAGGTGTCTAGATGGTTGGATGGATGAATGAATAAAAGTGTGTGTTGGTGACTATTGGGTCTAGTTTATGGATCTCAGATTTGGAGGAAATAAGTTTGTCATGATGCAAATAGGTTCTGAGTTGTCTGAGAAGCAATAGTGTGTCCATGAAACCAACTTCCTGCCTTGGCTCCACTGCATTTAAGACCCTTCCTCAAAGGAAGGGATCTTGTCAGTCTTCAATAAGGTGATGCCTTAAGTTAGAGTCAGGTTTGTGGGCTGGAAACAGGTGGGCTCTGGAATAACACAAGGAATCTGGAGACTGAACTTGTGCTTATAAACTTCATGACCCGCCACAACCCCTCGAAGCCTTGGGTTTTGTCATGAACGAACTATATATTTTCAGGATTGTTGTGGTAGAGATGGTGTAGTAAGGCATCTAATTTGCTTTGTAAATAATGGAAACTTAATAAATGCAGAGTATGTTATCCAATAGAAAGTACATCTGGAGCAATATTTGATGAAATTCAGAGAAATAGTCCCATGTGAGTGGAAAGACTGAGGGATGAATACGAAGTCAAATAACACTTTTACGAGGTTACATACTGTGATACAGTTATATTTCGGGCATCCACAAAATGTTAAGTGAGACTTGGGTGTACTTGTCTCACATTTCCATTCTCCTTGTGGTGAGCTTTACCATAAAATGCAAATTCCATCTTTATTTTTCTCCGAAGGTATCCACTTGATCAAAGCCCCCATCTTTCTGCAAAACCAGAGGAAGATCTAGAAAGCTTGATCCGCCATCTGTCTTCCAAGTGGCTCTAATCTAACGTTTTTATTTAGTCTTACTATTTGCACCTCCAAATATGTTTGTTATGCTAAAACTCATGTACCCCATCAGCGTTCACACCTGTGCTGCTCTGATTCCCGTTCTTGCCTTCCATTCACACCGCTGGATTCATGGTCCATCTTGTTGAAGCACACCGTTCCATCGCGACTTTGCTGCACTTCTGTGAACAGACACTAAACCATCCCCGACTCGGCTGTTTGCAAATGCTCTCACCCACTCTAAGCTGATAGTTGGGCTAACTATAAAATTTTGACTTGCCTTTTTCTCCTTCTTCTTTTCCTGTTAATACCTTGAAACTATAACGCAACTTTCTTCTCTCCTCTATCATTCCTGATGAAAATCCTGTTGTTGCTTTGAGGATAATCTATCTTGTCCATATTTTTTAAAGATCTCTCTCTTTAAAAGCTTACTTATTTATTTTTGATAGAGACAGAGACAACATGAGCAGGGTGGGGCAACGAGAGAGAGGCAGAGAGAGAGAATCCCAAGCAGGGCTTGTGCTGTCAGCACAGAGCCCAACACGGGGCTCAAACTCATGAAACTCTGAGATCATGACCTGAGCCAAAACCAAGAGTCAGATGCTTAACAGACAGAGCCACCCAGGCACTCCAAGATCTCTCTCTCTTGAGCGTGATGATTTTGTGTTTACCATGGAGGACTAGGCATGGGACTTACTTTTTTATTTATCCCACTCGGGACCAATGGTACTCTTTGCAGTCTGATGGACCTTCTTCCAATTCAGGAAGATTCTTAGCCATTATGTTTACTAATGTTATCTTTCTCCCAGAGACTCTGTTCTTCCTTCTGTTAATTGTCAGACCTCCTCATTCTGTTCAACACTTCTCCGAATTGGCCTTCGTGTTTGCCATCTGCTTTGGGTTACGTTCATTAGATTTCTCTTTTAATTCACTAAGTTTTGGGGAGGTGTATTTTTTTTTAATATTTTTATTTATTTCTAGGAGAGAGAGAAAGAGAGACAGCGTGAGCAGGGAAGGGTCAGAGACGGAGGGAGATACAGACTCTGAAACAGGCTCCAGGCTCTGAGCCGGCAGTCAGCACAGAGCCCGACGCGGGGCTCGAACCCACGAACCGAGAGATCATGACCTAAGCGAAAGTCGGACGCTTAACCGACTAAGCCACCCAGGCGTCCTTTGGGGAGTTTTATTTTTAATTGGGTTTTTTTTTTTTTTTAGTTAAGTTGACACAGAGTGTTATTTTATTTTCATGTGTACAACACAGCGATTCAACAATTCTATACACTACTCAATGCTCACCTCGATAAGTGTGGCTATCATCTGTCACCATACGATGTTGCTACAGTACTATTGACTGTATCCCCTGTGCTGTACTTTTCACCTCCATGACTTATTTATTTTATAACTGGAGGTTTGTGCTTCTTAACCCTTTACACCTATTTTACCTGTCCCTACCATCCATCTCCCTTCTGGCAACCACTAGTTTGTTCTCTGTATTGAAGAATCCATTATTGGTTTGTTGGTTTGCTGGTTGGTTGGATTGATTTGTATAGATTCTACATATAAGTGAAATCATGGGTATTTATTTGTTGTTCTCTGTCTGACTTTCTTCGCTTAGCATAACACCCTCTCAGTCCATCCATGTTGTTGCAAACGGCAAGATTTCATACTTTCATTTGTTCAATCCACTAAATCGATCTTCAACTGTGTTTAGCCTACTATTTACCTCATTCTTTTAATATTTTCATTTTAAATTAATTTCAATAATTCTGTTTTTCATTTATGAAATTTCTGCTGAGTTGTTTTTCCACTGTGCATTTTTTAAAAGTATATTTATTTATTTATTTGGAGAGTGGGCAGAGAGAGAGAGGGAGAGAGAGAGAATCCCAAGCAGGCTCCGAGCTGTCAAGGTGGAGCCTGATGCAGGACTGGATCCCATGAACCACAAGATCATGACCTGAGTCAAAATCAAAAGTTGGATGATTAACCAACTGAGCCACCCAGGCGCCCCTCAGGTGTTCTTTTTTAACACCTCTTCTCCTTTTTATGAGTTTGTTTGCTTTCTTTACTAGTTAACTTTTTAAAACATACCTAAAAGATGTCTAGATCATGCTATTGATTTATAGTTTATTATATTTATTTACCCTCTTTCAGGAACCCTATTGCAGTAAATTAAAGGTGGTTGCAAATTTATTTTGAATCCTGCCATTAAGAGATTGGGTCTAATCATGCTTCCCTTGAATCCAAACTGTCTTGCGACTTGATTTGACTAATGAAATGGGTCGGAAATGATACTGAGCCAGCTTCAGACCCACCCTTCAGAGTCTTGGCAGTTTTACCTTTGCTTTCTGGAAGCTAGCTGCCTTGCTTTAAATATGCTCTCACTGGACTGCTTGACCTCACAGCACAAGGGCATGCAGAGCTTAGTTTTTGAAGATTAGAGGCCATATGGGGGTCCAGTTCCTCCTAATGTCCAGAGGAATGCTGACTTCAGCCATACCAGAGGGGATGGGGACACAGAACCACCCAGCTGAGCCCAAGTCAACCCACAGATTTGTGATGAATAATAAATTACTATGTTTTCAACAACCTAGTTTTAGGGTAGTTTCTCATACAGTAATAGATCCCTGAGGTGCCAGGACTCGACCACCTATCATCGTTGTGGCTGCAAGTTCTCCCCGTTTTCCCCATTTTTGTCTAAGTATTTATTAAACTGCTATACAGCATGTCATTGTCTTGTGTTTCTAAGTGGTTGTAGTGTTTTTGTAGAGGAGGCCAGTTGGTGTGTAGTTCACACTTGCTCACTTCTTAACTTTGAACATTCAGTCATGGATCAGACATAGAAAACAGTCCACACAACGCTTATAAGTCCTGTTTATGGGGTGATGCCGCCCAACTGTTGAGCCTCATTACTTACCATTCCTGCACATTCTCATCTTTTGAACTTTTAACTACTGCAACATGCCAGGGTCCTTTTTGCTGTAAAGCCACCATGTATCCGGTTCCTTACCAAAATGGCCTCCACTCAGCAAAATAACATGTCAAGTCCTTTAATCCCTCAGTTGAAATCTCTCCTTGCCATTTTCTTACTAAAGCTTTCCCAATCATTTCTAAATCGGTCCCCTTTCTGTTGTCATGCTCAGGGGCCTACCAGGTTCCTTCAGGGCACTTGGTATTTCTGCTTATGCTCATTTGTTGGCACTACCTTCCTCACTAGGCTGTGACCCTCCTTGGTGGCAGGCATTGTGTCTGACCTTGCACTCCCAGGCCCGGCAAGTGGAGGGTGGGCTCTTGATAAAAAGATGCTGAATTAAATGAAAGTGCAAGACATTATTTGTAATTGAAGACAGAAGGACACAAGCACTAGAAATGTCATAAAAGGGTAATTCTTGCGGGTTCACAGGAAACTGGAAGGTGGGTGGTCCAGGAAGCCTGTCAGAGAAAGCAGACTCTGGTTTGGACTTGGAAGAAAAAGAATATAAAGGGTGGATGGAGCCTGGGGGAGAGGACCGCGAAAGTGTAAAGACTCTGGTGGTGTGTGGGCTCCTGTCCTGGTGAGGACACAGGTGGCGAGGATGCAGGGATGTGCATTTAAAAATGTTAGTACCTGGAGGGCGCCTGGGTGGCTCTGTCGGTTAAGCGTCTGACTCTTGATTTTGTCTCAGGTCATGATCTCACAGTTCATGAGTTCGAGACCCGTGTCAGGCTCCTTTCTGACAACACTTGGGATTCTCTCTCTCCCCCCTCTCTGCCCCTCCCCTGCTCATGCTTGTGCATGTGTGTGCACGCACACTCTTTCTCTCCCTCTCTCTCTCTGTCATTAAAAAAAAAAAATAGCATGGTGTGAGAAAGGAAGCCAGACATGTAGATTTGGGCTAGAGGGACGAAGGTCTGGCCTGAGTGGAGCATTACACCTCAACACCTGTTGTGCATGGCTCCCACATGAGACTCCTTCCCCATTCCCATCCCCAAGTATGAAGCAAATTTGCACGTACACTCTTACCTATCATTTCTGCCATTTTAGAAATCAGCTGGTGGCATCTGAACAGGGAGCAGGTGCACCGTGCTTGATGGAGGCAAACACACACAAAGAAGTGCCCGCTCCCACCCCGCAAACCCACCCCATAGCTTATCAAACACAAGGTCACTTATGCAATGTTTACGGGGCAACAGGAGACGAGATGATAGATGGCAGAGTCTATCTGAGGGATGTCTCAGAAATAATTAGGAGAAGAGCTGGCAGTTGAGAAACCAAGTGTGTTACTTAACTAGGCTCTGCCACTCAGGAACTGCTGATGAACCCATCTGCATCCGGTGCCCAGACTGCGCTGAGAACACGGCGGGAGAACAGCTGTGCTCAGACGCAGGAGCCTGAGGAACGGTGAGAGCCTGGTGGTCCCGGATGAGCCGCTGTGCCGGCAGCTCAAGCTTGCTGTCAGACCAGAAGGGCCACTGCGGATGCTGAAGGAGCCCAACCGCTCTCCCTGAGGAAGGTCTGATCTGTGACCTTGAACTCCAGCAGCCCGGCTTGCTAAGTACCTATGTACAGACCCTCCTTGTTCTTCATAGGCAAGGGTTGAGAAGTGTTTTGGCTTTAATTTCCCTTATAAAATGTGAGTGCTTCTATCAAACATTACGTGTTGGAGAACAACTATGGGCTATTTTTCCCCTCTCTTTTCCCACCTTTTGTGAAAAAGATAGATAGCCATGTAGTCACTTCTATTTCAGATAGATTTTTGAAGAACTTAACGTCATGAAAACCTATGTCTCTTAGACTAAGAAATGTGATGTTACAAATGGTGTCGGTGGCGTCCGCCTGACTATTCCTGATTCCATTTCTCTCCCCAATTTCCTGCCGCAGGTTGCTGGTGTGCTGGATTTGAAGCTGACCTTTGCCGTGAATTCCAGTATATCTGAACTGCATAGATTCCTGTAAAGACACACATATGCACACACACCCTTACCAACCTGCCTACCTACCTACCTACTTATTTTTTCTCCACAGACACACACATACATTTTATGGGTTGAACTGTGCCCTCTCCAAAATTCAATGCTGAAGCCCCACTCCCCATTACATGAGAATACGGAACGTGACTGGAGATGGGGCCTTTAGAGAGGTGATTAAGTTGGAATGAAGCCATTAGGATGAGCTCGCATCCACTATGACTTATAAGAAGAGGGAGAAGCCCCAGGAGCCTGTGCACAGAGGGAAGGTCACATGTGGGTGTAGGAAAAAATGGCCATTTGTGAGCCAAAGAGAGAGGCCTTGGGAAAAACCAACCCTGTCCACACCTCAGTCTCAGACTCCTAGCTCCTGGAACTGGAAGAAAATACATTTCTGCTGTTTAAGCCCCCAGCCTGAAGTACCTTATCATGGCGGCCCTTGCAAATGGATGCAGCCCATCGAGTAGCTATTGCCTTATTTTCACATTTTAGCTGGTGGAGGTTCAAATAAAAGCATACTTATTATCTATCCATACTTGCATAGATACCCTCAAGTTGAATATTTATTAGTTAAAAGAGAACATTTTAACTTTACAGTGGAGAAACCTGGCGGACACCACCTTAATCAAGCAATCAAGGTCAGTGGCAAGAGCAGGGGGTCACACTGACATGAGGTACGGCTGACATGGGGCACCGAGGAGGGCCCACCCCCTGTGTGGTGTGCTCCCCCGTGAAACACAGCCTCCGTCTAATTAAGACAAAAAGCCGCTGACCTCCACTGAGAGACATCCCATAATACACCTGTCCAGAAGTCTCCAAAAGCGCTAGTGGAAGTCGGGAAGACAAGGGCACAGAGGGGACTGTCAGAGTGGTGGAGGCTGAAGACACACTGCGGCTCATCGTCGTATGGAATCCTGGGATGGTTGTTGGAACACGAAAGTGACTTGAGTGGGAAACTAGCGATACACAGAAAGGGCCTGTGGCTTAGCAGACGCTATTGCACCAACATTGTGTCTCGATGGGGTTGCTGTGCTACAGTGCGGAGACGTTGTCTATGGGGAGGAGGAGCTGGGTGGCGGGCATAAGGGGACCCTGCACCGGGTTTGCAATACTTCTCTCGGTGCATAACCGTCTCAATATAAAGAATCCAAGAAAACAAAAACCAAACAGAACCCAACTCACCGGCACTGGCCACCTCATGTTTAAACTTTCGAAGGGCAAGAGACAGAGCAGCCCATGAGCCTGGCAGCCTGACAGCAGTGGGTTCTGGTCCTGGGCCCCCTCCCACCTCAGCAACGCGTGTGTGTGCTGGGGCTTCTCCAGCTGTGAAATGGGAGCTCCAAGTCTGGCCTCACAGGCGTGGCGTGTGAGTTACATACGCGAGCACGTTGGCCAGGACGGACATATGGACAGCTCCTAAAAAGTCCATCTTGTTCCCCACTCATGCCCTCTTGTATTTATATCCAAGTGAGTAAATGACCACACTTCATTGTTAACACAGGGGAGGATGATTACATTAGACGAATTTTATTAGAACCCTGGCAGATGATGTCATCAAACAAAAGCAGTAGAAACGAAAGAAGACCTACTGGCAGTGATCAGTGCCTGTCCCCTGCCTGCTCTGGACCCTAGAGTCTGTGGGGTGACCCACCAGGGCCTCCCTGCCCTTGGGTTTAAGGTGGATTCAGCCAACATGAGGCAGTGACAGAGAATTTAAGGGCCCAGGAGCAAGAAGTGAGGTTTCTTTCTCTGTCCTACCTTGTGGGCAGTCCTTTCTACAGCTCTCACCTGCGTTCGAGAACCTCCCTCCCATGGCACTGGACAAGGCTGCTCTACCATGCCCTGCCAGCCTCTTTAACCTTGACAGACACAATCAGTGAGTCAACCTAAGAGAAGTCTTACTAAACAGGCCAACTTGTAGCACCAATCCTAGAATAGTGCTGTGTTTTCAGCATCCTCCCCAACTTTTGACTCTGGTTTCTCCTCCTGGTGAGCTTCCCAATGGATTCCAATTTGGGTTAAAAATAAGTAATTATTGGTTAGACTTGTTTGGCATCAACCTTCAACCTCTGTAACTTTGTGATTCCTCAGTTGGCAGCAGTAAGGAAAGGGTAGGATGTGTGGGAAGGCTGGGCTTGGAGAGGGTAAATAATTCTAGGTATCAGGGCTGTGTCCACTTACTGCATTGTTGGGATGCGGTGGTCCTAGAGAAGAGTCAGCAATTCCATCCGGTGGGAGGCTCCTCGTCCCCTGTGGTTCCCGTCCTCAGGAAGCATCTTCAAAGTGTTGCTCCTCCCATGTGAAGATGGTTCTTCTCATGGGCGAAGAGGCATTTATGTCTCTCTTGGGTGTTGAACAATGGCGTCTCATTCTATTCATGTGCTGAGCAGATATTTGGTGTCAGGAATACCAATTGCTCTATGTACATTATACCCTTCACGCCACCCAGGAAAGTAGAGATTAATGGAGTCCCCGAATCGAAGACACACTTAGCCCTCATTGCCTTCACCTATGAGTTTTGCCAACTTTAAAAGTAAATTATTCAACCAATTATTATTTCAGTTCTGATATTTCCACTGGTAGAAATAGACCAATTTTCACTGAAAATTGAAACTTGAAATGTCACTTGAAATGTCATTAAAATATCATACCTCGTTCTAGTGTTGGTTATAGAAAGGCACGCTACATGTGGAATATTTCATGTCATAGGCAATTAAAGGTGGTAGAAGTGGCCTAATGGTTCAGATTAAGTCATAGAATTTTCAAAGCTAGAACTTGGCACTCAACTACCAGATAACCTGTTTTAAAAAGTCCCCATACGTATTCACTTTCTGCACTGGAAGTGTGGCCATATTTGTCTTGAAAATTTCTACTGTTTCTCATTGAAGTCGAATTTTTTTAGAATTTCCAGTGGACTAATAATTGGTAAACTTTTGTACATGTCCCGTTAGTGTTCAGAAAGAATAAATACACTCTGTTTATAGAATATTCATTTCTCCAGTTCTTATCTATGTTTTGATCCCATTCATATCAGATTTACAACCCTATACACTCACCTTCAATATATATTCAAATGTATGTCAAATATGCACATGGATTAAAAAATAAAGCTCAGTAATTGTGTTAATCACATCTGCTGCAGCTGTAATGGATTATTATCTACTTTGTTGGCTTCTGAGCTGTAATATATCACCAGTAATTTGTTTTCTGTATTTTGAAGCTACATTTTTGGTAATATAAAGTCCAATCTCTTTTAACTTTCCAAAAATATATTCTTCTTTGTTCCATTAAATGATTTTTGCCTTGAATTCTCTCTGGATGACCCTGACTGCATAGGTTGTATTTTTATTAACATATGAATAGTATATATTTTTCTATATTGTCTCAGTTTTAGCCCCTGTGAAATTTTGTTATAAACATTTCTTCTTGACTTTCAGATGACCTTAATCCTTTCATATTTATCATGGTTCTGATTTTTTAGGAGTCACTTCTGATGCCTGTGTGTTTTTATTTACCATGATCATTTAATTTTTTTTTCCTACATTCTTGGTCTGCTTAAGGTTTTTTTTCCCCATTTTCTCTTCCTCTATGGATTTTTTTCTGTTTCTAGTTATTATTCATAAATATTTGCCATGAACATTGTACCTGATATTTTAAAAGCCAGTTTAGTGACAATTATGTCCAATATCACCTCTCCTATTAGCATTGCTGCAATAATTTTTAAAAATCTAGAATGACTATTCCTCTCTAATAGTTCTCTGATAGTATCTGTTTCCTTATAAGAGTCTATTTTTGTTTCATTTCTTCCAGATTACAGTGCTGTTGGAGAAAGTGGCATGGAATGTTATCGACATAATCCCTGTTGGTTGAAAGTGTGTGTGTTATGACATATTCCTTCATTCTGACAAGCTATCACTAAATTTACAATGTCTCTTAGCATTAGAGGCTTTTTCTAATCAACTAAATGTAGTATCATCTCAATTTTATAGATGAGGATACTGAAGCACAAAGGTGGTCATTCATTTGGCCAAGGTCACAAAGAAGGTAACAGAATTTGGGATTAAGATATCTGACTGCACAGTCTTTTTCTCTTTTCTCCCTGTGGGAGGACATTTGACCTTTGCATGGAAGGTTAACATGCTTAATTTCTTTACAGATGAGAAGGAAGAAATCGCTCAGAGTGTGAATGCGGGTCTTCACTTGACTTGCCTGATCACCCTCACTATCTCTCCTAAAGTTTCCGAAATACCCATTTTCTTCATCCATACCTCTTCCTAAAAACAAACAAGAACAAGGACAGGTTCTAGCCTGTTTGTTTGTCTTGGCTGTTGTTCTATCGCCTGTTGTTCTATCGCCTTGTGTGGAGGCTGACGTAAGCTTTGTGTCTCCAGCGCCGGGCACAGTGCCTGATGTATCATAGAAGCTCAGCAGGTCACTAGGGAATGAATGGGCACCACAGTTAATGAGATGCAAATACACATATTAACCAGAAGTCTGGAATTGAAATAATAGGATTGTGAGTGCCTTTTTTTCTCCCCTCTAGACAGCCCCAAATTTTGGAACGACACTTCAACACACTGTGGGGAAGAATTAGGGGAAACAGAAGCATAAAGAGGGCCTGAGCCGTAGACCTGGGTCCTTGACTGGGTCTTCCACCAACCCAGCAAACTTCACCTCTGGAACATAAGTAAAAAGTAAATTTAGGAGCTTGGATTAGATGGTCGCTAAAGTTGCTTCTAGCTAGCACAAGTAATATCAAAAATCAACCTCCCCCCTTTATGGATAAAACTAGAAATCTTTCTTCTCCCCAAGGGTATCTTCTAATATCTGACGGGGACAAATGGCTGCCAGACAGACAGCGAGAACAAACTTCATGAGTATTGACTCTGCTCCCTTCATGAACATTAATAAAAGTACTGATGAAATGGAAGCCACTTTTGGACCTGAGCACGTCAATAGAATATATTTGTCAGAGTGTCTCGTTGCGCAGGTAGCCCAAGCTACCGGAGTCACTCGAGCCTCAAGGACCCATTCGGAAGTAGATGTGACTGTATTTACAGTCTGGTGGTTCTCACACTGAATGGACAAGCTCTAAAATGGTTACCTTCCTGATCATTTTCAGACACACACAGTGAAGGGTCCTTCTGAGGTCATTCAACCAATATGCTGGCTTCCAGGTGCTATTTCAGAAGATTATTAATTTTCTGTTGAAGTACTTACAGGACTCTCTCTCTTGCTCTGCCTAACACACTTAATTGTTACCTTACAGAACATAATAACCCTCTTAGGGGCAAATGTACTACAGGAAAAATGCTTAAGTACTTGGATTTCAGATTTTTTTTTTTAATGACTGGAAGGAGTAAATAGGGAAAATCAAGTCACATGTGAGGATGAAGAGCATAGAAATCTCAGGTCGCTGCCACAAAGAAAAATTACCCAAACATTGGAAGGGGTCCATTGTAGCAGTTTTATGATGTTCAGGTTGGAACCTCTTGGGTGTGAATGTCACTTTGCCTGGAAGGTACATTATAAAATGGGAAAATCTTGCTTAACCAGGAATGTAGCTAACTGGAAACCCCAAATAAGCTATTAGGAGGCAGTTCTCTATTTTAGAAGAAGGAAGTGAGTCATAAGAAAAAGGCAATGTATACATGATGGGGTGGCTTGGTAAAGGAGAAGGCCATTTCCTGCCTCCTCTGTACCCATAGGATTCTGTCCTGATCTGCTCTTTACAAAGATGTTCTGAGATGTTTTAAGATCCTCTGTCTCTGTCCTAAGGTTCAGCTGTAATTTTTAGATCCAACGTGTCCAGGGAGGAACATAAACTGTGTAGAGAACTTTTCTTCCAGGGTCAAAGCACGTAATTCACTTTCTGGCAAACCCTTAATTAATCAGAAAATTATGTGCCCCAGCAACCTCTTCTTTCCCCTTCATTTTAACCCCGGATGTACTGAAAGTAAAAAGAAATGAGGATGAAAGTAACGACATTAGTGGTAAAGCAAATGTTATGTTTATTATGAAGATACATGTGACCCGGTCCTTATATTAAAAATTAATGTTGGGGGGGCACCTGGGTGGCTCAGTCAGTTAAGTGTCCATCTTCCACTCAGGTCATGATCTCATGGTTCCTGAGTTAGAGCCTCACATGGGGCTTCTGCTCTCAGCACAGAGCCTGCTTCAGACCCTCTGTCCCACCTTCCTCTTTCCCCTCCCTAGCTCATTCTCTCTTTCTCTCTCAACATAAATAAATAAGCATTAAAAAATAATGTTAGGAATTCCTACAACTCAATAGGAAAGAAAAAAACAAACAAGTGAAAAACAATAACCCAATTTAAAAATGGGCTAAGGACTTCAAAAGATATTTCTCTAAAGAAGACATACAAATAGGCAACAGGTGTATGAGAAAATGCTCAGAGTCTCTAATCGGGGAGATGCAAATCATAACCACAATGAGCTGTCCCCTCCCACCTGTCAGGATGGCTGTGGCCAAAGAGGGAGAGACAACAGGTATCAGAGGACAGGGAGAAATTGGAGCTCTCGTGCAAGATTGGTAGAGATTTACGTAAAATGCTGCAGCCACTACGGGAAACAGGATCCTTGAAGTTCCTTCAAGCATTAAAACGGGAACTATTTTAAGATCCAGCAAACTCACTTTCTGTATTTATCCAAAAGAACTGAAATCAAGATCTCTAAGAGCTGTTAGCATTCCTAGGTTCACTGCAGCGCTATTCACAGCAGACTGCGTGTCCATCGACAGATGGACAGATAAAGGAACTGAGTTGTACACACGCAACAGAATATTATCCGCTGTAGAAAAGGAGGAAATTCTGCCATATCCAACAACACACTGAGGACATTAGGCTGAGTGACCTAAGCCAGTCACAGAAAGAAATACACTTTTTCTTGATTCCACTTATTTGAAATATCTAAGAATCAAATGCATAAAAACCAAGAGTGGAATGGCCATTGCCGGGGGCAAGGTGAAGGAGGAAGTGGGGAGTTAGTCAGTCAACAGGCACAAAGTTTCAGGCAACAAGGTGACTTAGCTCTGGAAAGCTGCTGTGTACCTCTCTTCGGAGGTTCTGTACTGTCCACTTAAAATCTATTAAGGGAGTAGGTGTCGAGTTAAGTGTTCTTACCATAATTAAATAGGATAAAGTAAAGTAAAATAAAATAAATAAAATTGAATGGTTGATATTTGGCGCCTGGATTAAGTGTGAAAAGGCAGGTGAACTGTGGATTCCTATTGAAATTTCAAATGGGGGTATGCGGTAGACTGAGTATTCGTGTCTCCAAAACTTCTTACACTGACACCTGGCCCCCTGGTGTGGTAGTATGTGGAGGTAGACCCCCTGGGAGGTGATGAGATCATGAGGGTGGGGTCCTCACAGATGGAATTAGGGCCCTCACAAAACTGAAAGCTCCCTTGTCCCTTCCACCGGAGGAAGCAGGTACGAGCTCTCACCAGAACCCAACTTTGCTGGCACTGTGATCTTGAACCTCCATTCCCCAGATCTATGAGAAATAAACATCTAATGTTTAGAAGCCACTAAATGTTTAGAGTCTGGGGTACTCTTACGGCAGCCTAAGCAACTAACCCAGGACACAAAGGAGAATCTATGGGCTTTGGTTTGCCGAATTATAATATGCGGGAAATGACACCTGTCCTGTCTATTTCAGGGCGCTGTTTGAATCAAAATTGTTCTCTATAAGCTTTTGTTTAATATAAATGGTGAGGTGCATATGGATATTGAAAATCAGCATTGTTAGAAGCATATTAGACTCCTTTTTATTGTTTTTTATGTTTTATTTTATTATTGAGACAGAGAGAGAGCATGAGCGAAGGAGGGGCAGAGAGAGAGGGAGACACAGAATCCATAGCAGGGTCCAGGCTCTGAGCTGTCAGCACAGAGCCCAATGCGGGGCTCGAACTCACAAACGATGAGATCACAACCTGATTCTAAGTCAGCTATTTAACCGACAGAGCCCCTAGAAGCATATTAGACTCTTGAATGTGAGGGTCTTTGTAATAAAATGGGGACTGATACTCTATATTGGTGTGACAAGGGGCTGCGCTAAGCCTGTCTGTGCTGAGCATCATTCACACCCAGCAGGAGGCTGTTCGCATTTCCAGGGGCAGCAGGGACATCCACAATGCCCAAGGGTCAAGCACACAAGTTTGAAGACTGTGACCCAGAACGCAGTGATGGAATGAGGAGTTAGAAGGGACTAAGGCACTGTTGTCACGTCAGGTGGCCCTCAGCCTTGATCCATGGCTCTGCACCTGCGGCGGGCAGTGGGCAAGAGCCCCACACACTACAGGGTGGCCTGGCCTCCCAGGGACCCGATGACTCTGGACGTTGGCAGAGGGGCCAGCAAGCCGTGGGCCCTTGGACTCCTTCACTCAAGTTTGAGAAACACTGATCCATGAAAGCTCAGGGTTTCCGAGAGGGGTTAGGATAGGCTGCTGGGCCTGGAGGTGTGAGGGGGCAGCTGTGGGCTGTGGGAGCAGCCCTATTCATGCCTGCTTCCGGAAGAACAGCTCCACTTTCTCTGGAACAAAGGGAGCCCACTCCCAGAAGTCCCAAGCACACAGATGAGAAGGCAGGGTGCCTGAAATCATTAGAGACCTGTCCTAAGTCACTACTCTACTCAAGAATATCGTCAAGAAGAGGACGCGACTCCCCAGTTCCCATTGCTGGATACTTCCTACTAGACTGATCATCCCCAAAATAAACTCAAAAAGAACTAAAACCACCTGTCACGGAGGGCTGGGAAAAGGAGCAGATGTGGCAAGACTTGACTCTGGGTTCAAGTTCTTCTACCAACAGGTGGGGCCCCAGGCTCTTAACCCCCTGAGCCACATCTCTTCAATATGAACCAGTGGAGAGGGTGGGGGATGACTTTGGAAGCACCCAGATCACAGAAATTGATGTAGGTGAACATTCTAGAGCATGGCACGTAGTGTGTTTTGTACACAGGTAGAATTTTCTCTTGAAAAGAGTGAGCACTGATTAGCAAACCAGACTGGGGCCCTGGAACCATGAGCCCGCCATTGCTGCCAATCACACCTGTTTTCTGAGCCTCAGTTTCCCTTTTCACACAAGAGCATACTTCATGCTTTGCTTCTTTCTGAGATGATTAAACAAAAGCAAGTGTATGAGATTAAGTGACATTACCTAAAAACAGACAAGAAGAGCTTAGCAAACGGAATTTGCTTTCAGACTCTAGCTGTAGCCATTTTGTTAACAGTTTTATAAAATACATAGGGAAGCGAACAGGAAAGGAAAGAGTACCTGGCCTGAGAGACAAGTAAACAATTAAAATGGAATCACAATGAGAAGACAGAGGGGCTTTTCATTAAAGCCATCAAATGCTAAATAAAACATGGTTATTAGTTCGAGAATGAAGTGCTAATGGAGGCCAAGGCTAGTTTGGGTCTAATTAACCTAAGGGTTAGCAAGGCAGCTAGTGGGATGCATTTCTCATCTCCAACCAAGGAAGGGGCTGGACAAGGTGGAGGCAGCCGGCCCCGCTCCCCCGTCGCTGGGTCACGCCTTGGCGGACCACTCTGGGTAGCGCCCACCTGACGTTCTGAGGGACCTGAGAGAATTCCAGGACAATGTCTCTCTCTTACCCCTTTTCGTGTGCTCTCATGAGGTCCCCTGGTGCATGAGAAAGCAGTTTGGGGACGTGGACAAGACTCTGTGAAGTGATTCTTTGCTTCTTTGAGAATCACGGGAACACTACGGTCCCCTCCCCAGAAAGAAATAAACAGGGATATGGCTTCATTGCCCACAATTTCAGATGATGCACAGACCATCAAAGCACACCCAGCGATCAGCCGAAATTCCTCATCTCGTCCATCAATTCCAAGGGGCCGAGACGATCCCTCTCATGCTATGAGTCTCCCTTGCTGGTTATGAAAGATGTTGACTCTCAGACCTTATTGTCTGAATATGTATGACATTTCAAGAGTCCTCATTACCTTCAAAACTGTGACAATTCGGAAAGTCAGTTGGATACTTATTGTGGTTAAACAGGAAAAGTAAAATATAAATCATTTCAATATCCTAATGATGACCTGTTATAGTAGAATCTCCAAGCAAAAAGAGTCTCACAAATTTCTAAATATGCTCACAGCACTTTAGAATATAATTTCTCCCATGAAACACAATAAACAATAAGGGAAGAAATTTGTTACTCCTTGATACCTTTAATTATTCTCTCTGAAGAATAATTCGTAAAGGTGTGACAGCAAGTTATGTCCTATGCATGTATAAGTCACAGCTTATAAACCGTACACGGTGCTACCTCAGAACAGTCAGCCACAGCGTAGCTGAAAAAGGAAAAAGAGAAAATGTGTCTGTGGACCCAAGAGTTCCTAGGAGGCTGGAAGTATTTAGCTTCCCAATTCCTCCTGCTTCTTGCGCTGGGCGCCACCAGGGACCATGAAGTAGAAGCACGTGTCTACTTTATCCGCCCACGTCTCTGATCACACTCATCTCCTCCCTTATTTAAAAAAAAAGTAAGTTTACTTATTTATTTTGAGAGAGAGAGAGAGAGAGAACAATCAGGGGAAGGGGGGGAGAGAGAGAGAGAGAGAGAGAGAGAGAATCTCAAGCAGGCTCCATTGTGTCAGCACAGAGCCCAACTCGGGGCTCGATCTCACAACTGTGAGATCATAACCTGCACCAAATTAAGAGTTGGATACTTAACTGACACAGCCATGCAGGCAACACTTCTTCCCTTGATGTGTGCATTTAGTAGGAGTTTCTTCTTCCCATAAGCAGCTAAAAATATGATTCTCTTCAGCCAGCAACTCTGCCTGGGAGAGGTTCATTTAGGGCAATGACTACAGCTCATTCACATTTTCTTTTTTTTTTTTTAATTTTTTAATGTTTATTTATTTTTAGAGAGAGAGGGGGGTGCCTGGGTGGCTCAGTCAGTTAAGCGTCGGGCTNAAAAAAAAAAAATTAGAGAGCGAGAGAGTCAGTGTGAGTGGGGGAAGGGCCGAGAGGGAGACACAGAATCGGAAACAGGCTCCAGGCTCTGAGCTGTCAGCACAGAGCCCAGTGCAGGGCTCAAACTCAGGAACTGTGAGATCATGACCTGAGCTGAAGTCGGACGCCCCACTGACTGAGCCCCCAGGTGCCCCTCACATTTTCAAAGACAAACCTCACAAGCGTCAGAACGGCCTGTGTGGGGGCCCGAACCGAAGATCTCCCCTGAATCTCCTGTCTGTCCACAGTGGCAGAAGTAAAAACACTTTCTCTCCCCAGGAGCTAATCATTCACCTTCCCCTAAGGGTTTACCTCCCACAGAGAAGCAGGTTTTATACTGATGGCAGCAGATTCTAAGAGATGCGAAAATGGCTTTTTATTTCCTGTCGAGCATATGGCAAACTTGTTTATGTCATGGGCCTGGCGGACTCGTCAGGTCTGACGCTCCTCACTGAACATACCTAACACCTTTCTGCTTCTGAAATAAAGAGCTTTCATATCTCAGGTCACCTCTCCACGCTCTTTTCATTTATTTTATCAAGACGAGCATGGACGTTTCTTCTGTGCAGGGTTTTCCATAAGAAACCATGTTTAGATCACTTCCCCAGTGTTCTTTTGGACATGTTCAAGCCCAGATGCTCAGCAGATGGCCAGGCTCCCTCCCGAGCTAAAGGACGTTTTCCTGGAGCTAGATTTCTAGAGCAAGATTCACGTGTATGTAGAGGGAAAATTTCAACATTCATTCTTTGAGGAAATAGGTATGAAGCACCTACTGTGTGCTGGGAAAAGGAAAATGACGAATTTCTACATCGTAAGAACCATTGGAATCCCTGGGAAAGAACTGAGCCTGAGAATCTTAAAAGTAAATCTCTTAGGTTTGCAAACCATTTCACCATTCCGATTTGCTTTTCAAGTACCACAAGTTTTTCTTTGATCCAAGGAGAGACTAAATAACTTGTTCTATGCTTACATGAGGGCTTAAATGTCAACCTTCAAAGTTGCCGCTTCTCTATTATTACAGATAAACATTACTAAACACACATGGTTGATTCTTGTCTTCTGGCCGTGTACTCATCTTCCTGGAAACTGGGTGTAGCCCCCAGAAGAATGGAGCTCTGACTTTACCATTATTATTATTAGTATTATTTATGTATTTATTTTGAGAGAGAGAGAGAGAGAGAAAGAGAGCACAACTAAGGGGGAAGCAGAGAAAGATAGGGAGAGAGAATCCCAAGTAGGCTTTATGCTCAGCCCTACGTAGGGTTCAACCTCACAATTGCAAGATCAAGACCTGAGCCAACATCAAGAGTCAGACGCTGAACCGACTGAGCCACCCAGAGGCCCCTGGAGCTCAGCCTCTTAATTCCAGTTCCATTGTCCCCGTCTCTCACTTCCCTACCCACATGCCTCCATGTCCAGCGCACTGGCTTTTCCATGAGCAAGGACATAGGGTGGGGAAGTCATTGGCCTCGGACTCAAGAAAATCTCAGGTTGGATCCCAGTTCTCCAGGGACCTCCCATCTCTGACTCTTGGCTTTCTGAAAACATGAAATGAGGATGGGAAGAGCCCTCACAGGCTTATTTCCAGGATTGTACTAGCTTTTACCTGGATTTACAAAGTGCTGAGTGCCTGTGAACCCCACACAAGTGCTAGCCACTGGTGGAACGCTCAGGTGGCTCAGTCCGTTAAGTGTCTGACTTCGGTTCATGTCAAGATGTCACAATTTGTGGACTCAAGCCCCACGTTGGGCTCTGTGCTAACAGCTCAGAGCCTGGAGCCTGCTTCAGATCCTGTGTCTCCCTTTCTTTCACCTCTTCTCATGCTCTCTCTTTCTCTCTCTCCCTCTCTCAAAAATAAATTAGAAAAAAAAATTAATAAAAAAAGAAGCATCCTGAAAAGTGGGACTCCAGCCCTCCCTGTTCTCAAACATGGTTTGAGAAAAAAATGTTACTGTTGGATTTCAGTGAAATACATCTACTTGTAACAGCAAGATGGAATTATTATTATATCATAATTATCATCAACTAGTAGTTAAGGTTCTGCCCTCATGTAAAAAAGGATTTTAGATGTGTTTTGTGTTGCTCCAGAGAATAACGAGTAGACCCGTGGTCAAAACTTGGACGCGGCGAGCCTTGTTTTAGTTTGATATAAAGACTATCAGACAAATGTGTTGCGTAGTAGGACCCACTGCCACAGGAAGTAATGCGATCCCTACATGCAGAGACCGTGTAGACGCAACGCCTGACTTTCCTTCAATGATACTAGAGAAGGGATTCCTAAAACCAGGGATAGAAGACTCAGTTTCTGCAAATATTTTCAAAAATTGCATATGGCTCTTATTATCTCCAAAGGTGAAAAAGTAAGAATTTGCATTGATGTAGTTTTTACTATTCTTGTCATTCTTCTTGCTGGAATTTTTAAACAACAATCCTGGAAATGCCGGTTCCAGTTCCCTGGTTGAAGAGTAGAGCTGAGAACAGCTCGGGGGTGCAATTGTGCAGAGTCTTGGCCCTCCCGTCCCGTCTCTGCTGGAGAGGAGACACCTGGATTTCTTCCTCTGAGAAAATGCAAAAGACATTTTGTTGGTCCAAATGAAGCTGAAATGAAATAGGGAAAGGGAAACAGAGCTTTCTTGGTTTCGTGAGTACAGCTATTTGCTCAGTTATTATTCACTCACATATTTTCTAAGAAGAAAAGTTTCCTGAAAAACTTTTACACTTTTCCCCCATTTCCCACCTACATGATTTTTTAAAATGTTGATTTATTTGAGAGAGAAAGAGAGAGAGAGAAGGGAAGGGGCAGAGAGAAAGAGAGAGAGAAAATCCCAAGTAGGCTCCACGCTCAGGGCAGAGCCCAACATGAGTCTCCAGCTCATTAACTGTGAGATCATGACCTGAGTCGAAATCAAGAGTTGGGATGCTTAACTGACTGAACCCTCCAGGCGCCTCATGATTTTTTAATTGATGTTGAAGCAAACTGACTTTAGCAGAGGCTTTTTCTAAGTAAGACATGCGTTTCGATTCCCAAGATAAATACGGGGCTACTCAGAAGCCCTGAGCAAAACCCAGACAGATCCAGCTGGTTCCGTTCTCAGCGCTCGCCTCTCTACCTGGATCCCTGTGCCCCAGATCCCCACCTTCCCTCATGCCCCCCAGATGTTGGCTGCCAAAAATCCTCCAAGTCCACACACCCGCTGAGCCGAGGCTGCCTGCGAGGCTGTCCCCTCCCCCTCTCCTTGGCCTTCACCAGCCCCGCCGCACCCATGCTTTGCCCGTGTCACCAAAGATCCTGACTTCTCAGGCCTTCCCTTCCTGGGCCTTTCTGCCCTTGGCACTGTTGATCGTTACTTTCTTCCAGAACTCCTTCTTGTGGCTTTTGCTATAACACTTTATTGGTTCTTCCCTTCTTCTAGAATGTTCACAGGAGAATTTGAAGGTTCCCGTCTGTCTCCATTATTACACATTCTTTATTTACATCAACAACACTTGAATATTTATCTTTTTAAAAATAGTTTATTGTCAGGTTGGTTTCCATATAACACCCAGTGCCCATCCCCACAAGTCTGAATATTTGTATTTTGCCATCCCGACTTCCCTCACTCGGCTGAGGCCCATGTGTGCGCTCACCACCCTCAACAATATGCCTCTAAGACTCCTCATTCTCAGCCCAACTGGCTTCCCTTAAACTCCCCTCTCTGGTTGGAAGGACCTTCTTCCCACTTCCCCTTGACCACATAACAAGTTCTGACTTCCTTCCTGTGGCTCAATTCAGTGTCTCCTCCAAAAGGAAGCACACCCCCAAAGGTACCCCGTGGCATCTCACACACACCTCTGTCCCGCTTGCTGCCACCTTCGGGGACCTACATGTCAGGTCTGAAAGATGAGCTTTTCAGGGCAGGAGACACATGTCGCTGACCATAGGAAGCAGCACACTGCTTGGCAATCTGGGTCTGGAAAACCATTTAAGACAGGAGATAGGGGAAGCCTCAGAATGTCTGGCTAGCGGCTTCTGTTAAAACTCTGGCCAAACTCCTGCTAAAATCTCCATGTAAAAACAGAGGACACCAAAGGGGGCAAAAACCCCCAACAACAAATAAACTAAATGACGATAATTCTGCAAAGCTATCTAGCATCGGTGTGACCTTTCTTCCAACTTGAATACCCAGCGGAACTGGGGGAGAGAGAGAGACAGAGATAGAGAGGCTTCTCTCCTGTCTTGTGAAACAGATCAACCCTTTCCAAAACACATCAGAAAGACACTTCATCTAACCTCGAAATTTTGCTTTTGGAGTCAGACACTTGAACCCAGGGAAAAACTCAGAGAGCCATTTCTCAACCGAACATCCAGGCTATGTTTAAATAGCTCACACATTGAACAATATCGCACACATGCACCATCAGTGATACACATTCTCTTTCTTTTTCCTTTTCCATGTTCACTCAGAGACTAACACAGAAGTCAGCAGCAAGGACACGTGGAGGCTTGCATCCTAGTAGATGCGGGACCAACCAGCAAAAATGGACTTTACATGTGTGTTTGTTGGAGAAAAATAAAAGAAGAGGAAGAAGAAGGAAAAAAACAAAAAACAAAAAAGCCCACAGGACACCAAAAGGTTAACCCGGCCTCTCTATTGGTACTGAGATCATTTTTCCCTTTATTGCCCATGTATGTTTTAACAGTTTTCCTTAATGATCTTTGTAGTACTTTTTACAACCTGGGAAAATATGTTTTAAAATTTTTATGAATAAACAGAAAGTCATGGAAAACACCCAAAAGAGAGTGCTGATATTCAAATCTGAAACTTCAAAGCCAAAATCCTTTCACTAGAAAATAGCTTTTAAAGATAATGTATGGAAACGTCCTCTGGCCCCCAAGTCCCGGCTCTGCCGCCCACGAGGGAACGATGATGCCCCCATGGCTGCCTGCCTTGCCCAGGAGAGAAGAGTTACTGTCAGGGGGTGGGGTGTGGGGGGAGGGGCAGGAAAAATGTTAGCGGCTATTGATTGCAATTAACTTTGCCCCTGATTGGTGTGTGACTCCAGGTGAGCCCTGCTATTTAGTAAATGGGGTAAGACTCTCAAAGATTAATGGAGGTTGTCAATACATAGGTGGGCTCAGGCCCAGAGGGTCACATAACTCCATTTTTCCCGCTTTGAAAGTGAAATGATCAGAGACACCGGGGCAGACATTATGTGAATGAAGTGATCAATGCCGCTCATCATACTCGTGCCCCTAATTACCACGACGGAGCCTAGAAAAAACAAAGCCCCTTTTATAGATGTTCTAAAGTGCACAGCCTGGATGCCTTGTGCAATGAAATATAATCGCACGATTCTGTTTGCTTCCTGCCACGATGCTTTTATTTCTGGCTCCCCTTGACAGAGCCCGGGCACACCCCTTCCTTCCCTGCGGTCCCTTACGACATGCTCTGGGTGGATTTCGTGGAACTGGAGACGGAACCGTCCCCGTCACAAGGCCAAGGACACCTGAGACAGGGCTCCTGCCTCCTTCTCACCTCATGTGGCTGCGTGGCCAGGAATATGGATTCGTCCCATTAGGATTGATCGGGTGGAAGTCATTTCTCCCGGGCAGCGGAGCAGAATCAGGAGATGCCCGATGGCTTGCTTCTCCACCTTTCTTCCTCACTTAGGAGCCGCGCATCTGTCTCCCTATCGATTCACCCGTGTGAAAGGCTACCGAGATAAATGTCATAATTCTCAGAGCTGATTAAAGAGTGCAGGAGATCTGAGTGGGAGTCGCAGCTATGATGGAGAAAAGCGGAGATTTCAGAGGGAGGGCTTGTCCCCAGTAACGGGGACGCATGAAACCTCAGGAAATCCAGTTTTTGGAAGGTATTCAACTGCACTTAGAGTCCCGTCATCCAGAATCACTTAACAGGCCTTCTTAGCAGGGAATGCAAGTTCCCTTGAATCAATATGTTTTCTCAGGGACTACGGTGCCCCCATACATCATCATCTGCATGGCATAGTTGTACTAATAAATCTACCTTGAAGAGAGGGAGAGAGAGGAAAGTGGTTAACAATAAACCACAGTTCTAAGCCATAGGGAGAACATCAAACCTGAGTTTCCACAGACACACAAATTTGTGTGGCTGAAGTCAAATTAAATGAGTTTTCTCCCCTGGGTGGCTGTGGGCGCAGGTCAGAGTGGAACCCTCTGGTGCAACGCGCCTTCCCTTTGGGATATGGGCCTGAGAGCTACTCACGGACAGGAAGACAACCAGAAAGCAAAGCCATCAGAGAGCCAGTTATAAGTTCATTTGTCTTGGATTCTTCTCAATTACTTTTCCTAAAAGGACAAAAATGGAGCAAGTTTATTTAGTGGTTTGGATAGAGAAGGAAGAAATGGATTACTCAACAAAGTAAACATTCCCTCCGGAGCCCCTGGTGAAGGGAACACTCCCTCGGCAACCGGGAACATTCCTAACAAGTTAGGAGGAAGCCAGATGTGCTGATGACTTCGCGATGACATTAGAAACATCTTCACAGCTCCCTAACCCTGTTGCTGTCTTGTGGAAGAAGAGCTTTGTCCTTTTCTGCAAAATGTTTCACATCAAGTGGGCAGAATTCTTGAAAAGGTGTAATGAGAAAGTATGGGCTATGAGGCAAGACAGGCTTGAGTTGGAACTTCTATGTCACCATCTATTCTATGTGAGATCAGTTTCCTGGTCCTGGTGAGAGGGGCAGGAATGGGCACTTCAGGGTGGGGGAGGGGGGGTGAAGTTGTTGGAAGGATGAACTGAGAAACCATGTGTTATTTTCAAGAAATGTATGAAACCAGGGCGCCTGGGTGGCTCAGGCAGTTGAGCGTCCAACTTCAGCTCAGGTCATGATCTCACAGTTTGTGGGTTCAAGCAAGTCTGGCGTAGGGCTGCTCACTGCTGTCAGTGCAGAGCCCTCTTTGGATCTGTTATCCCTCTCTCTCTCTCTGCCCCTCCCCCACTTGCACTCTCTCTCTCTCAAAAATAAATGAGCTTTTTAAATATGCTCAAGGAGCGCCTGGGTGGCTCAGTCAGTTAAGTGTCCAACTTCGGCTCAGGTCACGATCTTGCGTTTGTGGGTTCAAGCTCTGCATCGGGCTCTGTGCTGACAGCTCAGAGCCTGGAGCCTGTTTCAGATTCTGTGTCTCCCTCTCTCTCTGCCCCTCCCCCACTCATGCTCTGTCTCTCTCTCTCTCTCTCTCTGTCTCTCTCAAAAATAAGTAAACATAACAAATGTTTATGTAAGCATAAAAAATTTATAAGTAAACATAAATTTTTTTTTTAATGCATGAAACTGACAACACAGAGCTCAGAACCAGACATAAACTATGTGTACCATAATGTTGGGGGGTTTTCTTTCCTCATCTTTAATGAAATGATGTTCATTGCTCTTTTCATTTAAAATCAGATATCATAACAATGGAAGGAACATGTGAATTTACCCGTCCCATTGCTGCTCACTCCACATTGTGCTTAGACTTCCTCAAAGACTTTACAGAATTGCTCAAGAGAACACACTAGTTAACATCACTGGCAAGCAGGACACAGAACTCTGAATTTTCAATTCAAGCTCTGCCCATCACAAGCCATCCTTCTAAAAAGGGGGTTGTTGATTTTTTTTTCTGTTTACCCAAATAAAACTTGTATATAGCTGAACATTTGAAAAAGATTCAAATTAAAGCATATAAAAACAGGACACCTGGGTGGCTCAGTCAGTTAAGCGTCTGACTTCAGCTCAGGTCATGATCTCACGGTTCATGAGTTCGAGCCCCACGTCGGGTTCTGTGCTGACAGCTTGGAGCCTGGAGCCTGCTTCCTACTCTCTGCCCCTCCCCTGCTTGCACTCTGTCTATCTCTCTCAAAAATAAATAAACATTAAGAAAATTAAATTTAAAAAAACCCATATAAACAACAGAAATCACCGTAACACCCACATCCAGAGGCGAATGCTGTCAGTGCTCCCATATGGGAAATTTAGGATGCCCGCCTGCATTTCTAACCAGACACGTGGGAGACGAGTGAACCAAAGAACCAAACCAAAGGCCTTTTTCCTTTTCAGCTCATGGGGGTTCTGTCTTCCATCTCATCCTTTTCTGACATCATTACCTTTTTTTACACGTGAAGCCAAAAGCAACTGTTCCTACCAGCTTCTTTTCCCTCCAGCCAGACAGAGAGAAGACCACTGCGGGCCAAATGGTCATTAGCCAGCCTCTACTCAATTTGGAATTAATAAAGTTTTCAACTGAACTATTATTTTGTTACATGGTGGAAAATATGCACTGATCCCATTGGTCTAATGTTTAAATTGTTTGGCGTCATGAATAGCCAAGTTTAAAAGAAAAATGTTTGGCAAGAAGGAGCCTCCTGATAAAAAGCATGTGTCGAAAGAAAACAAAAATACAGTGAGAGTACATGCTTCTACCCTGGGTTGGTAGACTAATCATTTATCTTGATCTATATTATAAATTAAGCCCCTATACTGCAGTGTTTACTTGAAAAATAATGTGGCCTGATTTTGGAAAATTATAGGATTAGGTCATACACTTGCATATAATCAGATCTTTGTATGTGAATGCGGGTGTGTACTCACGGAGGTATGTGCAAACACTCACTGTGCACCTACGCGTGTGTGTCTGCAGCTGCAGACGTGGATATACGAGTGTGTGAATGCGGGGCGTGTGTGCCGAGAGTGACGGGCAGAGAGACGTGGCTAGTGCGGGGTGGGCTGGCATGAGAACTGGTCTGAGGCATGTCTGGAGCTAAAAGGGACAAAGGAAGATGGCGACTCCCTAACCCGTTCATCCCGTGCCTCACACCATGCTCTGTCCTTTCCATGCAATAACTCCCTCATCCGCACAGAATCCTAAGAGGCTGCTCTCATCCGTGTCGTTTTACAAGAGGGGAAACAAGTTTAAAGAGAGAAATTACCCTAGTATTACACAAGTAGAATCAAGTCCACCTCCACGTAAATTCAAATATTCGCTGTCTGCATAGCTTTTCTTCCTCGATGTTTGCCCTGTTGAAGAATGGGACAGATTTAAGTAGAGGGAAGGGAGCCCCTTGCATCAGGTAAAAAATAAGCAGAGGCATTTAGTCTAAAAGGGGCCAGGGAGTAAAGGGAATGTACTGAATCCTCAAGGTATGCTCTGGGACGTCTACACCTGCAGGAATTTCCTGGAAAAATGGCCATCTCAAGCCAGAGTTGGAAGGAAAGTCACTTTGGCCTTCTTGCTCTGCCCAGCTGTGGGTGACCTGGCATATTCTGGATCATATTCATATGTCACCTCTGGGTGACACCCAGAGAGGACATCATTTTTAACACTCCTCTCTTGGATGTGACAAAATTATTTTCAGTGTTAAACATATAACATTCAGTGATGGTCATTATTTTCTTAATGCATTCTTTGCTTTTATTTTATTTACTTTTTTGTTTTAATGTTTATTTATTCTTTGAGAGACAGAGTGTGAGTGGGGAGGAAGCAGGGAGAGGGAGACACAAAATCTGAAGCAGGTTCCAGGCTCTGAGCTGTCAGCCCAGAGCCCAACACAGGGCTTCAACTCATGGACTGCAAGATCATGACCTGAGCCGAAGTCGGTCACTTAACCAACTGAGCCACCCAGGCGCCTCTGCACTCTTTGCTTTTAAATGGAGTGATGAGGGGCGCCTGGGTGTCTCAGTCGGTTGAGCGTCCGAATTCTGCTCAGGTCACTATCTCATGGTTTGTGAGTTCGAGCCCCGCATCAGGCTCTGTGCTGACAGCTCAGAGCCTGGAGCTGCTTTGGATTGTGTGTCTCCCTCTCTCTCTGCCCCTCCCCTGCTCATGCTCTGTCTCTCTCCATCTGTCAATAATAAATAAAAACATTAAAAAATTTTTTAAAATAAATGGAGTGATGATCTAGATGGAAGAATTATTTTAATTTTAAAGATATCAAAAATTAAGTAAATGATTTTGTGTACAGATTGCGAATCTTTGTTTATCAGCTAAAATATTCTACCTCATATTTTGCACACTCTCTGGCTTTTTAAATGTCATATACTAATAAGAACCCCAAATACTTGTATTGAAGGACAAAATGGAAGGAATTCGAATTCCCCTTCTTCTTTCTAATCACTGTGATAAATTAAAGTTAAATCTAACCCTCCCGTTATAACAGGAATATACAGCACTCCAGTGTGGGGTCAGCAATGCGTGTGGAGTGAGCCTGCCCATTTCCTAACCACTAGCGGCTGACTCAAATGGAAGCATGGAGCTCAGTCCACGTGGGCGGGGACAAAGCCAGGAGCAGCTCTTCAAGGCTCCAACCTCGGCTGAAGGTTGTCGTGCTTCCTTACCCCCACGTCAGCTGTAGTACTGCTATTGTGGTGGTTGTTATTATTCAGCAGCAGCAGCACCACCACCACCATTATTTTTGGTCTTATTTTCCTGGCATCCACAAAACACAAAGAGGAAAACGTGTTTGTGTGCAGTTTACAACACCCATCTGTTCTCCACCTTCCGGGACACGCCAGGTCTCTTGATACACTTTGGCTCCCGCCCTGGTGGAGGTAAATGGGACCTGCCCAAGGTACAGGGAGATGCAGGGGTGACAAGTTAGAAGCCTGCAGCTGCCTAAATCCAGAGCCTCTGGGCTTTGCCCCACAGGACCCTTCCAGGCACATATGAGGACACAGAGTGGAACGCGGAGGACACAACCAGGCTGTGTAGAGGCAGAGTGGCTGCCTCATTGGACTTTCTCATCCAGCAGGTGATGAAGCAGCAAAGAGGTCTGCATGAGACCACNGAAAAAAAAAAAAAAAAAAAGGCATGAGATGATTGGACTGATGGATGGTGATGGTCATTGCACAACATGGATGTGCTTAAATTCACTGAAGTATACACTTGAAAACAGTTATAATGGTAAATTTTGCACGATTTAAAGAAAATAAAAATAATAAGGATTAGATCAGAAGTGGGATAGAGTATGAAATGGAGGGAAAGTCACAGTGGGGAAACCAAGTCACTGTCTACAGGATTTTCCACAAGAAAAAAGTGGAGGTATTCTTCTTCTTTAAGTTTTTAAGTTTATTTATTTATTTTGAGAGAGACAGAGACAGTGTGAGTGTGGGAGGGAGAGAGAGGGAGACAGAGAATCCCATGCAGGCTCCACGCCCTCAGTGCAGAGCCCAAAGTGGGGCTCAAACTCATGAAACCAAGATATCATGACCTGAGCTGAAACCAAGAATTGAACGTTAATCAACGGAGCCACCCAAGTGCCCCCTGCTTTTTTTTTTTTTTTAAGTATTATTTTCCTTTTTTCTTTTTTTTCTTTTTTAAAATTATGACTTCAATAGTCAGGAATAACTTTGGCTAACCATGAAACATTATTATATGTCTTCCTTTTGATGTTGGGTTTTTACTCATGGCTAACTTTCTGTGATTTACGGGGGGCCTTCCAAGGAAAGCAATAAAGTCAATTAGCTCTTGTTTGCTGAAAAATAAAAACCCATCAGTTGTACTGTGTGTTTTTACTCTGACTAACATTTGGAAAGCCCCTCTGTCTAGCTGGAGGGCCCCTCCTTCCAGATTGACCAGAAAGACAGAGCTGTTCATGTTTCCCGAGTCCTTCTGGGGCAGCCATCTTGCCAATGCAGACTCCACTTTTGGAATGGTGTTTCCTGTGCAGTTTTATGCAGATTATTTTTCATTTCTACGTGCTCTGTATTTGCCAAAAGGCTTCTTTGCTTAATTAGGGAAACAGGTTTGGGGAATAAAATTGCATGAACCAACAGAAAATAATTGCATCTCAGATGTGGGGTTTTAGGAAAATTATCTGCTCATCCTTCTCTTTGGCTTCTTACCTCTGGCAACCCCCTGCCAATATGTGTCCACTGGGAAGAATATTCTAAAAGACAGCAGGTAATTAAGATGTTTCTGGCATTGGGTAAAACTTCCACATGATTTTTCATAGTGCGATGGGTTTGAAAGCATCCCCATGTGGTATAAAGAACGTCCACAAACCGTCAAGTAAAGTTGAAAAATCAAGCTAAAATTGAGAAAAAAAACCACAAAGAGAAAAATGGCATTTGAAAGTAGGAAACAACATTAACCATTTAGCTGAATACCCTCATTTTACAGTTGAGCAAACTGAGGCATGGAGAGGTGAAGTGACTGGCCACAAAGCTAGACCGAGCCAGGGAAGAGAAAATAACCCAGATGCCCTGCATCTAGCATCCAGATATTATTCTATTTTATGGAAGAAGAATAAAATCTGTTTGTATTTTATTTTACAGTTGTGATATATGATATATGAGATATGAGATGTGATATATGATACATGGTACATGATATTTGGTATATAGTATCTGCTTTCTGGTTTATGTTATATGATATATGATATATTGTATCTGGCATATGGTATATGATACATGATACATTATATATTATATATAATATATTATGTTACATAATATATATTCTATATGACTTATATTATATATAGTCAATAGGTAGTTACACTTGTTTAAAGAAAAGAAACATGTAAATTATGAGCATTATTATACTTAAAAAAACCACTGCAATATAAGGTAATAATATTAACAATATTACGCTAGTTCAACAGTAAATAAAAAGCAACCTAAAATTGAAGAACCAAACTGAAGAAGTCATGATGGATGTCAAATCATTCATGTATTTATTTAATCCACAGGCACAGTCTTCCAGTTTGTTGACAGCAGGCGAGGGTGAGTCAGACAGTTCCACGCCCGTGTTGTAGCCGAAGAAGCAGAACACGAAACCGAAATGTACGACGTCGGTGGCAGAGCCCCCAGACTCCCGCGGTGCCAGGAGAGTGGCTCTGGTGTGGAGCTCTGTGTGCTGGCGTTCCAGCAGATCACGCCCATGACCCAGACCTTCACTGAGCACCCACAAGGGGAGGTGAATAAAACTTAGCCTCTGCCCTCGAGGAGGGAGTCTGCGTAGGACTGGAAAGGTGGAGATTGGAAGATGATGTTTCCATCAGACATCTCTCCAGAAGAGGCAGTGTGGAGGGCCGCCTGAGGGAGAGTTCCAGAAAAGTCTTGTGTGTCAAGCGCATCCCCCTGAGAGTCGGGAACAAGAAGGAGTGGACTGGGGCATGTGTGTTTCTTCCAGAGGAAGAATGAAAATCAAAGGGAGCTAAGGACATTCAGAAACTCCGGGACACAAAATAAGAGGCAAGGGGCCCTGAGCAACGAGGGAGCCTCCTGCAGATGGTAAACAGAGGACTCATAGAAGGTTCTGGAGACACAGATACTTTCCACCCCTACGCACCCACTCTGGCAGCGAGAGGAGGCTGGCACAAATTGACTTTGAAAAAGTTAAAACAGGATATGGCCAGACCACGAGCCAGAGCAGTGGCCTAGAGACGGACAGGGAAGAGGAGATTTTCCCGATGTGATCAGGTGCACGTCGGCGTCAACTGAGATGACAAAAAAAGTGGACTTGGAGATAAGATAATGAGTTTGGTGATTACATGAAGCTATGGGGCAGCCTTCATGACTGACTGTCTGAGGGCCCCGTTGCACTGGAGAGCAGCGCTGTCCTGCCTGTCACAGGGAGTGATGCAGGGAAAGGTGGTGACTGGATGAGAACAGGTTGAATCCAGAGTCCCAGGTTCCTTCTAGGCCCCCGTGTTGAAATAGCATGTGTGCTAGTGCAAGCTGGATATACCTGTCAGCTGCGTAATACACACTGTAGCGAGGCCTCACGGAAGCCCCTTCAAAGACCCTCTGAGTCCCACGCCTCAGTTTTCGTGAGAAGATGCTGTGGGTCACGGGATCAGGAGGGACACGGAGGGCCCCCGCTGCGTGCCAGCCCTCTGAGGACCTCTAGACTCCAACTTCGATGTGGTCCCCACCCTGAGTCTCGTGCAGCCCCCAGCACCACTGCTGCCTACAGCGGGGCCCTCCTCCCCGCTTCTGGCTCCTGGAGATGAGTTCTGCCAGCCTCCGTCTCCCTGGGCTTCGGCCATGGTCCTCGGAAACTGCTCCCAGGGGTGCCGGCCGCCGTGGGCTCAGTCTCTGTCGAGGCCCAGAGAGCCACAGCCGAGTGTCGCCGGTATTTGGCAGAGGAGCCATCCCACCCGCTCCGTGTGCTGCTTCGCGCCCAGCCTCAGCCAGGCTCGTGAGAGCAAGCAGCTGGCCTGTGACTCGGGTCGGATGACACACCTGCCTCCCCTTCACTTAGAACCAGCTCTTTCCTGCCTGCCTGTGTCCTTGGTCTTCAAGCAGCCAGACCGCCAGGCAGCCGGCCCCCTGTCCTCGCAGCCTCCTGGGGTCTCTGGGCTTAGGCGGGTGGGGCTCCTGCAGGCCCGGGATCACTGAGCACCGCTGAAGACCGCGAGCCTGTCTTCCCCCTCCTGCCTGCTCGCTTGCTTTCTGTGGACTCTGTTTCCACCAGTCGGGCAGCACCCGCTCCCATTTCTCTCTGCACTTAGAGTTTTGTTTGTCACATGCCTTCTCCTGTTAGGGTGTAAGCTCCACGCAGGCAGGGTTTTGCATGTTTTGTTCAGCAACTAAGCCTGCATCAAATAGAAGATGCTTGATAGACACGTGCTGATTTTTGGAATGATCTCACTGGCGATGAGCGCACTGGGCCCTCAGCTGACCAGTACCTGAAATATACAGAGAACTTTACAGCTCACAGTTGACTTTCAAGCATCTTGTCTTCTTGACCCCATAAGAGCCTTGTTAGGTAGTCAGGTTACCTCAACCCCATCAGGGCTGTGACAGTTAGAAGCTCATGGACCTACAGCGAGGTCTACAGCTCAGAAAATTCTTGGCAGACTCACAACTTGAATTCAGGTCTTCTGGATCTTGTCCAGGATTTGCTTGGCTTCCCAGCAATCCTGAAGTCCTCAATCACTTTGCAAAGGTCACAGTGCTAATTTAATTTTTTAAATGTTTTATTTATTTCTGAGAGAGAGAGATAGAGACAGCGTGAGCAGGGGAGGGTCAGAGAGAGAGGGAGACACAGAATCCAAAGCAGCTCCAGGCTCTGAGCTGTCAGCACAGAGCCCAACACGGGGCTCAAACCCACGAACCATGAGATCATGACCTGAGCCGAAGTTGGAGTTGGACGCTCAACCGACTGAGCCACCCAGGTGCCCCAGCGCTAATTTAATCAGCGATGACCTCTGATGGCCTGCCTTCCTGCTGGCCTGGGCTCCATTACCCCAGACTGTTTTCCAAGAGGACTCCCAACACCTTGGCTCAAAACCACTGGAGATCCATGAAATTTCCCAGGAAATCCCTGCCCAGACACTCAAGAAGCATGAGATAAAAGATGGTGGTGTTTGAAATAAAAAGTTGTTTTGATGGCATCCTGGTTATTTGTGTATCACTGTCTTTTTTTTAATGTTTATTTATTTATTTATTTATTTCAAGAGAGAGAAAGAGAGTGTGAACAGGGGAGTAGGAGAGAGAGAGAGAGAGAAAGGGATAGAGAATCCCAAGCAGCCTCTGCCCTGTTAGTACAGAACCCGATGCAGGATTCGAACCCACAAACCATGAGATTGTGACCCGAGCTGAAATCAAAAGTCAGACGCTTCACCGACTGAGCCACCCATGTGCCCCTGTGTATCACCATCTTAAATATCCCATTTATTACTAACAGGTAATATCTAAATTTGGAGGTGGGGAAGCTGGTACCGCAGAGGCGCTGAGATGGACTACTATGTGTTCATTTTTTAAATCTCTTCAATTAATCCTCAGTCATAGAATTTGACTCTGACTCTGAGCTGGGAAAACTTTCCCAACCTGGTTTTGCCAAATACCTTTTATACCCAGCTCTCCATGCAAGCGAACATGGGTGGCAAGTTATTAAAACAAAACAAAACAAAACCTCTGTTATTTTCCCCTTTGCTGATTTCACATAAATTGTCTCTATCCTCTGGAAGAAGAGGGTTAAATCTTTTGAGCTAGCCACGATAAGAGTACTCACTATAGATGCTTTTGCACTTTAATTTACGGGGTGGTGGACGGAGAGGGAAGGACTTGCATTTCCTGCCTGTGCCCCCTCATCCTGGGACACGCTCAGATACAAGATGTTACATCTCAGTCGGATTCTTCTCCTAAAAGCCGCTAATAATTTTTTTTTAAAGCCATGTTATATAGGCTTGTATGGTCTTTTTATAGTTTGCTGTAAACGATTTTAGCTGCCTCTTCAATCTTTGTCTTGGTCTTTCCATTTCTAATTTCAAGGCTTAAAAGTTGCTTCTGAGAGGCGGAGGAGAGCACAGTGAAGTCAGGGGGATGGAGGGGGAGACGCGCTGCTGTAAATATACAGGACGGCCAGACTGTTTCCTCTTGTATCAGCATTTTACAGCCTTGCTGAATAAAGACACTGCAGTGTCCCTGCCGTATGCTGCCTGAGCTTGCGTTTTTACGGGGCTCTTTCATCGAGAGGCGCATAAAGCTCGCCAGCTTGCTCAAAAGGCTGGCTCTCCCCCTCGGCACCCAGAAGTGGGGGGGAGTGCGCCCCAGACAACAGCGGGACTCCATGAAGCTGCTCCGCCTGCTCCTTGGAGATCGCACCCCACCCCCGGTGGAGAAAGACGCTCCCGCCCGCCCCACAGCTGCCCAGGCTGACAACCACCCCTCGCGTCTGCTGGTCTCAGAGGGTGCTCTGCAGGGAGAGCACCCCAGAGAAGGGACTCAGGGGAGTGAAGACAGGAGGTCGCAGTATCCTTCTGAAATGGAGCGACAGGCCTGACTTGATTCCCACCACCACCTTTCGGGGACCCCGGGGATGGTCTCTGCCTTCTTTGTCCTTGAGCCCTGGGCTGGCCAGGGGCAGAGCCCACAGTGGACATTTCATGCTGCCGCTTATCAAGGTGAGTCAGTGAACTGCCCACTTCACAGATGTGAACAGAGAGACACAGACACTACACATCATCCGGACAGCCTGCAGGAGGGAAGGGATGGTGGCGTCTGAGCAGGGCCATCGCAAACCCAGACCCCGGGGTTCCCTGTTGGTGTGTGTGCGGAGCCAGAGACCTCTGATGCATTCCTAGGGCACGTGAAGACACCCTTCTCATTTCCCGGATAAAGAAACTGAGTCTGAGGTTGAATGGTCTGAGCTGACACAAAATTCTCTATGGGAGAAGCTGCAGCCTCAGAGCCCAGACACCTGGCTGCCAGCTCAGAGCTTTCTCTGTGCACAACACTGCTTCTAGAAGGAGGCAGCCTCCCGCGTGTCACAGTAAGCTTTCTTAGATGTCTTTATCTACACCACACACCAGAGCCTGCATACAGCAGGTACTCAATAAATGCTTAGCAAAGAAGTAAATGAACACGTGGATGAGCGGAGGGAGGGGTGGATACATATGGCTGTAATGTAAATGAAATGGGGTCTTCAGACACAGAATCTTCTAATTCACCCAGACATCTCTTCAATAAAATAACACTTCAGCCTGAGTATCTCCCTTTCCCCCTCATGGCGCACCTGAATCAAGTGGGCGGCGGGAATAAAGATTGTGTCTCCATCATTCGTGTGCGGCTTAGCCCGGCCCTTCCCACCCTGCTGTGCTGAGCACACAAAGAAATAGAAGCGATGAGTGAAACCCAGAAAACTTAGTGAGTGATACGATTACGTGGCGCCTCTTCAGGACACGTGCTGCTGTCTTTCTGTTTGTTACGTGAATGTTTGCGAGGAACAGACTGTGTGCTCTGGAGTGCACCCAGTGAAAGCGCGTCCCAGCCGGAGTCCACGTGCATTTGATCTCTGATGTAACGAGCGATGGCGATTACTGGGCTGCGGGGCGTCCTGCCCTGCTCTCCACCCGTGAGCCCCTGCCTCTGACAGCCTTCCTGTGGGTCTCCCCTCCTCTCTGTCCCTCGGCCAGCGCCTCTGTCTGGCGGCATCTCGTCCACAGCTGTGCCCCGTCCTTGAAAATGCGTTCCTCTCTCTGCCTCGTGCACCTTCAGCGCAGCTTCCAGAAAGGTCTTTCTAGAACACTGCTTGGTCTTCTTACTCCCTTCCTGCTTAGAACTTCCTGCAGCTGCCCCTGCCTCCAAGGGCATCCACTTTAGGACACGAGCAGAAAGTATGAATAGCAAGAAATGTCCCAGGTTGGTTTTCTTGGTTATTTTTGGTTTTTTTTTTGTTTTGTTTTGTTTTGTTTTCTGTGTGTGTGTGTAGGGGGGGGAGGTGATACATCTTAGACTAATGTATAAATTGCTTTAATACTTGTTTACTTTCGGGAGACAGACAGAGTGCGAGCCAGGGAGGGGCAGAGAAAGAAGACGACACAGAATCAGAAGCAGGCTCCAGGCTCTGAGCTGTCAGCACAGAGCCCGACACGGGGTTTGAACCCAAGAACCACAAGATCGCGACCTGATCCCCCAGGCGCCCCAGAATGTGTAGACTGGGCAGCCAGACTTCCTGGTGCCGAGTCTCGGTTCTGCGGCTTACCAGCAGCCGGAATCGTTTGCCCTCGCCGGGGGAAGGGGTATGAAGCACGCTCGCCTCCTGGGTCACTGGGAAGGTGAAGCGGGGCTTTGCACCCCTGGAGCGTAGATCCTGGCACGGACCCGGCGCTGTGTTAGTGTCCGTGCTGGTGGCCCCTGTAGTCATGGTGAAGAAACTTCCCTCCGCTCCGAGCCCCGTGTGCTGGGCAAACAGAAATGTCCGTGTCAGCAGCTGCTGGCACTCCCGGTCACAGCCCAGTGTTTCCTGAAGATTCTGGGGTGGGCGCCTGACAGAGTGATGGGCTCCCGGGCTCAGGGCTGCAGGGAGGCGCCCGTGTTCCCCGGGGACCTGGCTGCCGCTCCCCTGCCCCTCGCACGGCCTGTGTGGGACCCTCCCCCACTGTACCCCCAGCACCTTTCCACACGGTCCCACCGGTCAGTCCACCCCGAGGCTTAACCTGCCGGGGAGGCTGTGATGGACAAGGCTCACCCCTCTGCCTCTGCGGGACCCGCCGGACGCGTGCCCTGGACTGAAGACTCCGTGCTGCCTAACAAACACGCTTTGATTCAAAGGCCTCAGCCTTTGAGAAACTTTGGCACAAAGTGGGAGGGGAAGAGAAAGTGCCCTCTTTTCTGATTCTTCTACGACAAGGTGGTATCTCAGGAGACTCTGGGCCTGCGGAAGCATCCCGCTGAGGCTCCTGCTGACCCTCCAGCGGCCACTCACCAAACGGCCTCCCTGCCTTTCCTGAACTCCAGCACCTGCACCCTCATTCCTGTGATGCCCTCTGCCTCCCCCGCCCGGAGACCTTCTGTTCATCCTTCAAAGCCCTCATCAAATGCCCCTTCTCCTGAAATCTCTTTCCACAGAAAGTTCCTTCCCCCGGGCTTCCCGCCCAGATCACTGGCTGTGACAGCCAAGGGAAAGGGTTGTGAGGCTCTCTGTCCAAAAGGAGACCAGTGAGCCCCGGAGGGGAGCCCCGAGGGGAGCCCCGTCATGTCTGCGGGAAGCCGCGCTTCCCGGACGCCTCCGCACCCAGCACCGCCTGGAGCCAGAGCCAGATCCTTCTGTTCCCTTCGTGCGTCGGGTCCACCCGGCAAGAGCCACATCCCTGGCTTTGCGATGCGGCCAGAACTGCTGATGAATCTTCTCTTTTTGCAACTGCAAACGGCCCATTCCAAACACTTAATTTTCCTGGTGGTGAAATTTGGAGTCGGAAACGTGGCCTCCCCGTTTCCCGGACGCGACCTAGGGCCTGAGGTGACCCCCTGAGCCCTCGGAGCCTCCAGCCCACCCAGGGGAGGCACAGAGGACGTGGTCCACACTTCCTGAGGTCCCTTCCCCACTCTGGCCAAAGAGCACAGTGACCCCCTCACCACCCGCTGCCCCGGGATCGGTCCAGGGTTGCTGGGGTTCCGGGCAAGGGTGGCCTGTCCTCGGACGGCCGGATAGCGTCCGAGTCCAGGCAGGTTGATGGAGGGACTCCTTGCCCTTCCGGGAGGCCTTGGCGTTCCTCCCCGAATGGGCCGGTTTGGGCCGCGCAGGAGCTGCCTCGACTTGAGCACTAATGACCTGATGACTCCTTCTTGCCCTGGGCCTTTCATTCCGGCTACGGAGCAGCCAGACTCCGGGAAAACAACAGGGTAAGAGAAAGCACCTTCTTTCATTGAATGTTGGCTCCCAACGGCCTCGTCCGTAAATCATGCTTCTGCTAAGAGACGAGAATGATCGCCCCGCAGGAGGATGCGCATCTCCCTGTCCCCCTGATCACCCGCAGTCACCCTGCAGGTCAGGCAGGGGAGTCGTGTCCCCATTTCAGGGGGAGAATCCAAGGCGCCTTGGAGCGCGTGGCTTCTTTAGGTGACACATGCCAATGAAACAGCCGGCAGGAAACGGAAGGCTAGCAGTGCTGTGACTGGTTTTTTTTTTTTAATTACACCGTGTTGAAATGAAAATAATTGCCTTTCCTCCTGAAACAAAATGATTTTCTGAAAATGCATTATAACTGTGAGTGGCTACTGCAAACCAGATACAGGGTTTACACTGTGTCTATTCCGCAGGAACGTTTTAGAAAGCAGTTTAGGCTCTGCAGGCCGCTGGGTCTAGGGACGTGCCGTTACCCGCCGAGCGGCATGGGGCTCGCCAACCCGGAGGAGCGGGGCTTCGGCTGAGGCAGCGCCCCCAGCTCCTGCAGCCTCGTGCAGCCTGGAGACCTGGGGCGGTCAGCGGTGTCGCGGCCCCTCAGACGCCTGTGGGTAAGTCCCCTCTCTCAGGGGGCCCAGAGCAAAGAGGCCAAAGGCCCCCACCCTCCAGAAGTCTGTGTTCCAGCAACAGAATTACGGGGTGCCTGGGGGGCTCAGTCGGTCAGGCGCCTGACTCGTGACCTCGGCTCAAGTCATGATCTCTTGGTTCGTGAGTTTGAGCCCCGTATCTGGCTCTGTGCTGAACAGGAAGCCCGCTTGGGATTCTCTCTCTCAGAGCTCTGTCTCTCTGCCTCTCCCTCAACCACTCTCTCAAAATGAAAAAAATAAACATTAAAAAAATAATCACTACAACAATCTGGGTAAAAATTGCATAATTCACAACAGCCAAAAACCCAAGTCTCCATCCACAGATGACCGCAGAAGCAGAATGTGGTGTAGACACACTACGTAACCTCAGGAGGACGGGCATCGGACAGGTGCTACGGCACAGATGAGGTCACACTGCTTGGAGAAGTACGCCGGCCACAAAAGCACAGGCACTGTGAGTGTAACTCCCGTGAGCTTCCGAGAGACAGAAAATGAGGTGATGGGCACCCAGGGCTGGACCGGGGGGCGGGGCATGGGGGTGCGTTTGTCTAATGAGCAGCATGAACAGAGTGCAGGGCGTGGTCCGTGTGATGCTACATGTGTGCATGTGCTCAGTGCCCTGACTGCACTGCACCCTGGAAAACGGTTAAAATGGTGAAGCTCATATTACATGCCATTTACCATGGGAACGAAGGGTTGAATTTTAAAGCGATTCAGACCAACTCTTCTGTTCCCTGGTGAGTTTACGCTGTCTCTGCTGCTGGAAAGCCCCTCCCTCTGCCCCCACGTCCCTAGGCTTCTTCCTTCAGCACCCAGCGGACACGTGACCCCCTTCATGACCTTTCCTGATTCCCCGGAAAATACAACCTCCTTCTAACCAGGGTTATTCAGGTGCCTTATTCCTGGACAGGTCATTTTCTTACTTCACCTCCTTGTGGGTAAAATCTCAGTCTATTAAACTTGCCCTGTAAGCGTCCAGCACAGAACCCCATGCGTAGAAGTTGCTGGAGGCTGAATGGGTGCGTGAATGTAAGAGCAAACGTAAGTTCGCCGCCATGTATGTTTCATGCAGTAAGGCTTTTAAAACGCCAACAGGAATTGTGCAGTTCAAAGAAAAGCCCTTCCACACGCCCAAGACCTGAGGTGGTGGGAACTGCCACGGAGAAGCCGGATGTGAGAGTGCCCCGCTCTGGGCACCGTTCACCAAGCGGCGGCTTCCAGAATGGCCCTTGGCGTGTGTTACCGCCTCGTAGCATCATACCAGCCTCACAAACTTGGCTGCTGTTCCTACCTGTTCCTACGGATGTCACACATCTTCTCCGAAGTTCAAGTGCAAGTTGATGGCAGAGCTGAGACCTGAGCCAGGTGGATGAGCCCCCCACGGGTACTGGTAAGCACTCTCGCACTTGTCTATCCCGCTTTATGAACACCACCGATAAGGCTACGTCTAGCTGTGGGCCACATGGTTGGCATCAGCCTCACCTCCATGGTTTTCTTTGAAGTACAAGGTCAGCCTTGGGCCAGAGGGACACGTGGCGTATGTTAGGGAATGTTTGACTCCAAAGTTACAAGCACAGTCTATGTAAATTGTACTGGCGTCTCTTTTTGGGGTGAAAGTCGGAGGTGGGAAGAAGGGTTTCATTAAATTAATAATAGTCATAATAATTAATTTTAGGCTCTCATTTTGTGAAAATGGTAGATATTTCAAAACAAGTTTCCTACAATGTTTATAAAATTATCTTAAAATGCCAAAGAGTCAAAACAATCTCAAAATAAACTCCCGTCTGGGTGCCTGCGTTGCTCAGTCAGTTAAGCGTCCGACTTCAGCTCAGGTCATGATCTCTTGGGTCCTGGGTTCGAGCCCCGCGTCGGGCTCTGTGCTGACAGCTCGGAACCTGGAGCTGCTTCGCGTTCTGTGTCTCCCTCTCTCTCTGCCCCTCCCCTACTCGTTCTCTCTTACTCAAAAACAAATAAACACTTTTAAAGAATAAACTCTGCAAAGTCTACCAAATGTTTGATTTTAAGCCTGGCATCCCAAGGTTGAGCGGTAAGGCTAAGATTTCATGATACTTGTAGAGCAATTTCGAACTCTGTTTAGGGGGTCAGGGGTGCCCCAAGCAAGGGATTTGGATGGGTTCAGAAACAAACAAAAAATGTGGCTTCAGCCCCTTGGCCCAAGGCAGTTAGCATGGTTACTCCTCCGAGAGCAAAGGAAAAAGACAGGGAGGACCTTCTCCAGGCAGGGGACAGGCTCTCATCTATTCCCCCCTTCCCGCTCTGGGACCAAACTATGCCCCGTTGCAAGATCTCAGCACATTCAGTGTCTGGACTCTCAGCCACTGATCTGAGCCAGTCACTGCTGGCATCTTTTAGAGTCCGTGGAAATGCATTCGTGAATCCTTCTCACAGGTAACTGAGCACCTAATATGCGCCAGGCCCTGCTCTAGGTTCTGGGGTTAAGGGAGCAGACAAAGCCCACGGAAACCCAGGTAGGTACGGCGTTTGCAAACCAGCGGGAGAGAGAGAAGAAACAAGTAAGTGAGATGGGAGATGAGGGGTGGACGGTGCTGGGGAAGAGAAGGAAGCCCAGGAGAAGAGAGAAACGGGCCGGTCAGACTTGAAGAAGGGGCGGGACAGACCCCTGGAGAATGAGGCGCGGGCAGAAGGGACGGAGAGGGGACGTCCCTGAGGCGCCCACGAGGCCGGCACACCCAGGGAGCACGCGAGACGCCAGTGAGGTCAGACCCAACCGAGCGAGATCCACGTCGCATCGTGAGGTCCCAGATGTCACAGGGGACGGAGGGGGGACCGAGCGCCTCACGTGGACTCGGGCTTTTGGGGAGGCAGAGGGCTTTCAAACAGAAGAGGGTCGGGTCACTTTCGCTGCCGGGCAAGGCTTGGGGGAGAAGCTCCAGCGCCCAGAATGATGCAGGCGCGGGGTCACGGTCCCTTGGACCAGGTGACACTTGTTGAGCGTTTGGAAGGGGGGCAAACGGGACTTGCCGACAGAGTCAGCGAGAGAACGGGGAACCAGGAGCCGGGCCTTGACTGGCCCCGCTCTGGGCACCGTCCCCTGAGTCGGGGAGACCAGGGAAGCCGGGGGCCGGGACGGCGGGGGGAGGAGTTCTCCGGGTTCGGGTAGATGTGCTGCACCGAGGGTTTCTTAGAAGTCGGGGGGGTATCGAGTCCGCACCCCACAAAGCTGGACTCCAGGGAGAGGTTGGAGCTGGAGGTGTCTAGACGGCGTTTCTACAGACGGAGGCAGGTGAGGCCGTGGGGGGCCAGGCCGGGGGCGGGGAGGCCGCGGCGGAGCTGGGGGCCCCCGGGCTGCGCGGGAGAAACCAGCCCAGCCCCTGACGCACGTGAAGCCTCGGACGGGAGTGCGGTGCCCCAGGGGCCGGTGCTGGAGCAGGCGGGACCCGCGGGGTCAGGGCCCCGGGGGGAGGGTCACCGCTGGGGTGAGCCCGCGGAGGCCTCTGTGACTGCGCAGCGGTGCCTAAGGAATGGCCTGGCCCTGGAGGGGGAGTGGCCTGGCGGAGGGGTGTGCAGGAGCCGCTGACGCCCACAGCGTGTTCTGGAAGCTCCGTTGTGAACGACCCAACAGCCAGGCTGGCAGGACTGGAGAAAGACGTGAAGACCAGGCTTCCCTGTCTCTGTCCCTTGTCTCCTGTCCCCGCTGCCCCTGACTCCTGTCCCCGCTGTCCCTGTCTCCTGTCCCCGCTGTCCCTGTCTCCTGTCCCCCGTGTCCCTGACTCCTGTCCCCACTGCCCCTGACTCCTGTCCCCACTGCCCCTGACTCCTGTCCCCGCTGCCCCTGACTCATGTCCCCGGTGTCCCTGACTCCTCTCCCCACTGCCCCTGACTCCTGTCCCCACTGCCCCTGTCTCCTGTCCCCCTTGTCCCTGACTCCTGTCCCCGCTGCCCCTGACTCCTGTCCCCACTGCCCCTGTCTCCTGTCCCCCATGTCCCTGTCTCCTGTCCCCTCTGCCCCTGACTCATGTCCCCGGTGTCCCTGACTCCTGTCCCCGCTGCCCCTGCCTCCTGTCCCCACTGCCCCTGACTCCTGTCCCCGCTGCCCCTGACTCATGTCCCCGGTGTCCCTGACTCCTCTCCCCACTGCCCCTGACTCCTGTCCCCACTGCCCCTGTCTCCTGTCCCCCTTGTCCCTGACTCATGTCCCCCGTGTCCCTGACTCCTGTCCCCGCTGCCCCTGTCTCCTGTCCCCACTGCCCCTGACTCATGTCCCCATTGCCCCTGACTCCTGTCCCCGCTGCCCCTGACTCCTGTCCCCCGTGTCCCTGTCTCCTGTCCCTGCTGCCCCTGACTCATGTCCCCGGTGTCCCTGACTCCTGTCCCCACTGCCCCTGTCTCCTGTCCCCCTTGTCCCTGACTCCTGTCCCCGCTGCCCCTGACTCCTGTCCCCACTGCCCCTGTCTCCTGTCCCCCTTGTCCCTGACTCCTGTCCCCGCTGCCCCTGTCTCCTGTCCCCCGTGTCCCTGTCTCCTGTCCCCGTTGCCCCTGACTCATGTCCCCCGTGTCCCTGACTCCTGTCCCCACTGCCCCTGACTCTTGTCCCCACTGCCCCTGACTCCTGTCCCCACTGCCCCTGACTCCTGTCCCCGCTGCCCCTGACTCATGTCCCCGGTGTCCCTGACTCCTCTCCCCACTGCCCCTGACTCCTGTCCCCACTGCCCCTGTCTCCTGTCCCCCTTGTCCCTGACTCCTGTCCCCGCTGCCCCTGACTCCTGTCCCCACTGCCCCTGTCTCCTGTCCCCCATGTCCCTGTCTCCTGTCCCTGCTGCCCCTGACTCATGTCCCCGGTGTCCCTGACTCCTGTCCCCGCTGCCCCTGACTCCTGTCCCCACTGCCCCTGACTCCTGTCCCCGCTGCCCCTGTCTCCTGTCCCCACTGCCCCTGACTCATGTCCCCATTGCCCCTGACTCCTGTCCCCGCTGCCCCTGACTCCTGTCCCCCGTGTCCCTGTCTCCTGTCCCTGCTGCCCCTGACTCATGTCCCCGGTGTCCCTGACTCCTGTCCCCACTGCCCCTGACTCATGTCCCCCGTGTCCCTGACTCCTGTCCCCACTGCCCCTGTCTCCTGTCCCCCTTGTCCCTGACTCCTGTCCCCGCTGCCCCTGACTCCTGTCCCCACTGCGCCTGTCTCCTGTCCCCCATGTCCCTGTCTCCTGTCCCTGCTGCCCCTGACTCATGTCCCCGGTGTCCCTGACTCCTGTCCCCGCTGCCCCTGACTCCTGTCCCCACTGCCCCTGACTCATGTCCCCACTGCCCCTGACTCATGTCCCCACTGTCCCTGACTGTGTAGTCAGGAAGGGATACCAACCCATGTGTGTGAGGGCACATGGATCGAGCTAGATGCGGGTGTGGACGGGAGGGAAAGACAGGCCCAAATCCTGGTGGTGTGGACGGGGGCACCCGGGGTTGGTGGGGATGCGGACATGGCTGCTCCTTCTCCCCGGGAACCACCATGGCGGCGGAGATGAAGTGTGGGAGGGGAGAAGGCGGAGGGGAGGCTGGACCGGGCACACGGGAGGGCCCAGGTGGGCGCGGGAAGGCCGCGGGCACCTCCTCAAGGTGAAGGCCAGGACCTGGAAGTGGGGCCCGCCCAGATCACCCAGCGTCTTCACTGCAAACACATCAGCCGTCTGGTGAAGAAACCGCACGCAGTGTCTCCAACGTGTGTCAAAGTGAGCTTGGGCTCCAAGGGGCGAGGAAGGGGCGGCTTTGGAAGACAGTTGCCCTGACTGGGGACCTGCACACTCGACCGTGAGCTCATTTACACTCGTGGCTGCTTTAGCGACCCCTGTGGTGTCCCCGTAACACGTGGCTCATGATGACCTCGAAAATATCCCTCAAATGTGCAATTGCTGAAATGGAATTCGTGGACAGAACATGAAGCCAGGTGTGTGGAGACTGTTTTGTCATTCCAGATCTGGCCCTCCAGCGCTGTGCTGCCTCAGACAATCGGCCTGGCCTCTCTGAGTCCATCTGGGACCGAGAATGCTGATTTAAGGGGACCAGCATTTCCATCTGGGCTCAGCACTGCAAGTCCCCGGAAACCTTCAGGGGGGCTGGGCTGGGACTGCCTGTCGTGCTTTTGGATGAGCTCTGCGGGAGAGCAGAGAAAGATCTGGAGGGGGCAGGGCCCTCAGGAAGCCACTCCTGCATCCCTGCTGCTCTTGGATGCCCCCCCCCAACCCCCAGAGGTTACAGGGAAGCCGGCCAGCTGGAGGGCACTCCGCTCCCTGCTCAGGCTGTGGTTCTCAGGCCTTCAGAGAAATCTAGAAAGCATCACGTGAGTGTGAGCTAAAGCCACACGTGTCCACCTACATGACAGACCTCTGTCCAAGATCACGCACTTCCACTTTTCAGTAGTAAATGCTTCTTTTTGGGGGCAAAAGGTGACAGGCAGTTTCTTAATTCCTTTCTGTCAGTGTCCCACCTCTTCTGGAAATTTCCGGCCTCTGTGAGATCCTCAAGGAGAGACGCCTTCCCTCCTGGCCCCACACGGCTCAGCCTCTGTCCTGTCCCCACACGGCTCAGCCTCCCTCCTGGCCCCACACAGCTCAGCCTCTCTCCCTCCTGGGGGCTCAGGTGCCTCAACCCCTGGAGGCTGTGAGCTGGCAGGAGGGTGTGGTGTGAGGCCACTTTCCATGAAAATACTCACTTCTTTGAAATTCTCTTTCCACTCACATCCCACAAGGGCACATTCACTGGCCTCAGAAGATGCCTTCAAAGCCGGCCCTTTGTACTTGGCCTCTCTGTTTTTGTTTTTGAGGGTTTTTTTTCCCAGGTGTATTAGAAGTTCGTTAAGTTAATCAAACCTATGTTAATTTTCTGCATTTGAATAACTTTAAGGTTACCCTAAGGTGAGGAGAACTCAGAATTCAATTGTAACAAAGTCCTCTCTCTTCACCAAACTTCAAGGAAAGGAAAAAAGCAGAAAAACAAAATCTCCAAAGTCTGTACTGTTTTCCGGAAGCCGTGGCAGCTGGGCATTTTACACTGAAGCGTCCACTTGAGGTTGGAGTCCAAGGAGCAAGCAAGGTGTCTCCGGTTTCATCTAGAAGGTTGGGGAGTTTAAGCACTGCTAGAAGATGCCTGAGATTTGTAAAAAAAAATTATGTTTTATTTATTTCTGAGAGAGAGACAGCGTGAGCAGGGGAGGGGCAGGGAGAGAGGGAGACAGGATCTGAAGCAGCTCCAGGCTCTGAGCTGTCGTGAGCCCACGGACTGTGAGATCATGACCTGAGCCGAAGTTGGACACTTAACCAACTGAGCCCCCAGGCGCCCCAAATGCCTGAGATTTGAAGTCAGTACGAGAAAGGGCACAGGTGCGGGGGACTCTCCTCTGACCTGAGACGATCATCTGAAGGCACTTCAGGCCCCTGTGCATTTCGGTGTGTTTCAGTTCTTTGTTTTGCCCTCAGAGGGAATGGGAGGCCACACAGTCTGAGGGTGGAGGCTCTTCCTCTTGGAAACTTCCCTTGGGATCCTGGGCGCCCCAAATCCGACAAGGTGTGTCCTGCCCAGCCTTTACTCATGCTGAGTCCGGGCCCGGCATTCTGCTCAGTCGTGAGGGCTCCAAAATTGGGCTGCAGGGAGGTTTGGGGTACATTAGTTCATAGGCATCAGGGCCACTAAGTTGAGGGCACCTTCCGCGGAGGGGGAACCTCCCTGGGCGGCTCCCGCATCTGGGACCAGGGAGCCTGGGCTTCCTAAAGAAGGAGGAGTCGAGTCTCTGTTTCTTCCTTTTCTTCCCCCTCATTTCAGCCCAGCTCCAATCACAGCCCGGTTTCTGAGCCCGTCGGGTCCTGGGGGCAGCCGTGTACACCGATTACCTCCCGGGGACAAACGTCTCAGGTGTCTCCCTGCAGACACACGGAGGGACTGGTGACGGCTCGGCGGCTCTGCCGCACACCGCTCGGGCATCGCCTCGTCTAACGCCTACCGTAAGCCAGAGAGGTGGGAACGAATATGCTGCACATTTTACAGATGGGAAAACCGAGACACAGAAAGGTTGGCCCAAGTACCCAGCAGCATCCAGCCATGGCCGTCCGGCCCCAAGGCCCGGCTCAGGCTCCTGGGCAGGCCCAGCTAGTGGTCTCCACCACCCTGGGCCTGCGTCCTGAAGCCCTCTCCACGCCCCCCCCCCTTCCTGCCCTCCTTCCCTTGCTGGGGCTTCTGCACGACTCCTGAGTCCACCCGCAGCCCAGCCTCTCCCCACCTTCCAGATGCTCTGGGAGCCTCCGCCACAGCCTCCTCTTCTCTGATGGCCTCCTTTCCTTCCCAAGCTTCACATGGCTCTTGCCACAGCGACAGGCATTTCCTGTGAAATCTCCCGAGAGCGCAGGGGGGCGGCCAGAGGAGCATGAGGGGCACTGAGACCCTCTGCAGGGATGTAGCCCTGCTGCTGCTCAGCCAGCCCACCCGGTAGGCTTGCTCACCGGCACCCGGAGGAGCCGAGGGGTGTGGTGGGTGCATCTACGGGTTGCAGGGCAGGGGCTGGACTTCAGCGGGGGCTCTGGGCACACGCTGACTCTCTCCCTGTCCTCACGAAGGGCCCTGGGGCCGGGAGGCTGGTTTCCACCCAGCAGGACAGGAAAGCTGATGCACGCGGTGTACATACCACACACCGCAATGCGCGGACCCCCCGCGAGTTCTGCAAACAGCAGGTGACAAGCACGAAGCCTGGACAGGCCCCCAGAGCCCGTAGCTCTCACGCAGGCTGCGTGCGGAAGAGCCCGGCCAGCCCTGGAGGACGGATCACAAAGCTCCAGTTGTCTCAACAGCCCGGAACGTTCCGCGGCACCCTCCCTGCGAGTCCATCACAAGGGTGAGGCTGTCGCAAACCCCACCCCCCCGTGTGTGCCCTGACGCAGAGGCGCCCTCCACACCGTCGAGAGCATGAGGGGAACCCGGGGCTCCATGGGTGTCCCTGGGCCCGTTGCAGCTCAGAGTCCAAGTGACTCGTGGCTATTTTGTTGTGAAGGATGCGATGTGGCACACCAGTGTGTGTTTGCCCGCATCTGAGAAATAAAACAGAAAAGTCTGCTGGGGGAAAGAAAGCTTCGTGTTAATCTAACAATGATAGAAATGAAAAGCAACATTTTTCCAATGCCTCACGTGTTCAAGAAGCCAGGCAAGGGGCGCAAATTCCCATAAAGAACGCGCCTCTGTGGCTGAGCTCACGTGCCGGGAGGAGACTGATGGCTGAAGGAGTTCCGCCCCATCAGAGAGGAAGAGAAATCTCTCCTCTTGCGTCGGCTGCTGCAGCCGGGGGTGTGGACTTGGGAAAGCTAGAAGCAAGCCGGTATTTATGTGCAACCTTCACTTGATTTACTGCAACTGACAAACCAGCCCGGACCCAGGGTCCTGTCTATGGGGCCTCCCACCTTGCCTGACCTGTCAGACGCCCTCCAAACGCAACCCTCAGAGCCCCCACCGTCCCCCACTCCCCAGAGCACACGGGAGGGAAGCCACTCTGACTTCAGAACCTTTGTACCTTTGTGCACGTGGGGCAAACAGCGCTCCGTGTCCGTCGACGTGGACGTGGATGTGGTGCAAGACGAAGCAGATCGACCACAGACAGGCTGCCGAGCGGCCACTTTACTCTGTGACCTTGAACACCAGTGCGTGTTGGGTGGTCACAGGTGCCTTCACATCACAACCAAGGGCGTTATTCTCCATCTCTGGGAGGGAATGCATGTCTCTGAGGCCTGAAAACCGGGAGAAGGGAGGTTTCTCTCTGCCTCCCCTCCTCCTCTGGGCCCGCAGGGTGAAGACCCAGCCACAGGATGTGTTACGGGCCAAGGATTGGAATTTGAGATTTTGGCCTCCTCTTTTCCCTGTTGTTCCGGCCGCCTTCCTGGCTCTCTGGCAAATGAGTCTTTGCCCACTTGTTATCCATGTAGGCAGCACGCATTGGTTCAGGTCATCACTCGCACCTGGGATGGTTCCTGAGCCAGGTCTGCACTGCGCGCAGGTGGCCGCCGGGAACCACGGCCACGGACCTTCCGAGCTCACACGTGCTTACAGGACGTGGCCTGTGGCTCTGTGACGACCTGTCAACGAGCGATGGCTCCATGTGCCAGGGGAGAGACAACCCGCACAGATGAAAGACAGGCGCAGGGTGCTACAGAAGGTCAACGCAGGAGCACCCAGCCCGGTGGGATGCGCAGGAGGCAGGGCGGGAGGAAGCGCATCGGAGTGTTTCTAAAGGAACAGGGGCCCCCGGGTGCTCAGTCCGGTTGAGCGTCCAACTCCTGATTTCGTGAATTGGGCTACACGCTGAGAGCCCAGAGGCTGCTGGGACTCTCTCTCTCTCTCTCTCTCTCAAAATAACTAAACTTAAAAACATAAGGAAACAAACAAATAATCTAAGTTAGCTCGTAGACAAAATGGCAAATTCTCAACCTCAGCTTTCGCGTAACTGGAGAGGCTCGCGATGGCGGCAGCGAGGCTGCACTCAGAGACCAAGCCAGATGCGATGGGCCCGCCGCAAAGGCAGGAAGAGCCTCACAGACCTCGCTGAGGAGTGTGGAGCAGCGGGAACGGGTACGTGCATCTCTAGGTCACTCTGCGGGGCGAGGGGCTGGGGAGCAGGCCAGAGTCCGGGGGCTGCTGTGCTGCAGCGGGAGAGAGGCGTCTGTAAGCTGAACACCGATGAGCCGCAGAGGGAGAGACAAGGAGAGGGCGCAGGTGTGTGTGAGGAGAGCCCACCCCCGTGACGGGACACAGGGAAGACGGGGCCTGTTGGTGCAGCGCAGCCCTAAGTGACCCTGGCCGGGCTGATGGCGAGTCGTGGAGCAAAGGGAGCCCTTGCAAGGAGGCCTGCATGGGACAGACGGGGCCGGGAGCCACGGAGAGGTGCGGCCTCACCCTGCACCCCAGCAGACAGGGAGGTGGGGCAGCTGATGGGTGTCTGAGACCCACTGCACGAGCAAGTTCTCCTGAAGGGAGAACTGGCTGGGAAGCCTGCTCCAGGTAAGCTTCTGGCGACTCAGGCTCCTGCCTTGGGCAGCGAGGGTGGGTGGGCCCCCGAGGGAGACCAGGAGATGGAAACCCAAGGCGACTTCTCAGAGGACAGAGAGCTTGATGATAAACTCAGTGTTTAATAGGTTGGTCTGGGAATGCGTTTGAGGAATCCGAGAGGAGAGGCAATTAGAAGTAAGTTCTGGAACCCAGAGAAGAGAGCAAGCCCCGCGGGGACATGAGGGACAAGTGGCCTTGAGGGGAAACAGGGTGGCCCGGGAGCTGGTGAGCAGTGGGAACAGAAGAGAACCCTGGGGGCCACAGCTTAAGGAAACCTGCTTCTCAAGACTGAGCAGAAACCAAGAAAGCAATAAAGGAGCCCAAGGAGAATGTGGCAGATAAGGCTGGAAAGTCAGGAGACCATATTAGCAAGGGAGGCAAAAGAAAGTCGAACGTAGGGAAGTCGTTCAGATGTTCCCAGCAGCGTAGAAAAATGAGCCTAAAAGCACCTGCTGGGGTCAGATACGCAGAGGAATCTCCAGGACTTTGGCGAGAGCAGATTCAGGGCGTGGGGAGAAAGGAGACGCAGGGGAGGGCGGGCGGGGGCGCGGAAACCCAGGGTGGGGCGCGCGTAGCACTCAGGCGCAGGGACGGGAGGGAATGTGGTTCCCATCAGGGGAATGAGTTCAAGTTTCTAATTTCTTCTTCTGAGTCTATAGATGTTTGCGATACTTGCTTGAGGTCAGGAAGGAGCCAACGTGCAGGGAATGGTTGAAGATTTTGGAAAAGGAGCTTAAAAGAGAGAGTGAGGCCACCACCATGGCGTCTGGAAGGGAGGGAGGCGGACCCCAGACAGGAGGAGGGGCCCCGCCCCCATCGCAGAGCGAGAGCAGGTGCCTCTCTGGGACCACAGGCCGAGGCCGCGTTTCCCTTACGGTTCCCGAGTTCTGTGAAAAAGACAAAATGATGTGCTGACGGTGTGGGCGTCAAGAGGCCGGCTCTACGGGCAGAAGAAAGTGGGGACTTTTGTTCAGTGTTCCTGGGACAGCTCGGAGCCACTGCCCCCCTGGGACAGCCTGGATTTCGGCAGGCCGTTGTGGGAGCCACATGGAAAGCCATCCTTCCCGTCTACACTGGAGGCGGAAGCCAAGCCCGCCCCTGGATCTGGGGCTCTGAAGACATGTTTTTGTTAATAATAAAATGTCAACCTTCCCGTGTTAGTGTAAAAGCAAGGATCCAAGGCCACCACCTTGAATCCAACTGCTACCCTCTTTTCCAAGAAAAGGACTATGTTTTCATGCTTGTGAACTTGCAGCATGAAGTGGTTTTGAAACTGGCTAACCTCTCAGCTCTTTTAAAGAAAACTCATTTAGCGTTTTGAAGCCCCTTGATAATATACGCTGAAAAGTCCTACCTCTGAGCCGCCTCAGCTCCCAGGCCACTCACTGGGTTAACTGTCTTTAAGCTCCAAGCACAGCAAGCACGCTACCCTCACTGGCTTTGCCCCCCTAAGTCAACTTACCATGAACTCATCACTTCTAAGTGGGGGGAGCACACAGCCACCACGTTAGGGACTTCACCTAAAGGAAAAGCATGTGGAATTCTGGTTGAGAGTGAGGCTCTGGGCATCTTTTTTTGCTCAAGCAGAAACGCCATTTATCAAACAGATCAAGAGTGTTCCTGTCAGTTCCCAGGCTAACCTGTCCGCACCCCCCTCCAAAGAGGAGTCTCAGGCACCCGGAGGCCCTGGAAATCACAGGCCACTGGACTGACTCACGCCAGCCTCTGTACTGGGCTCGGGCATGTGCTCCTGGTTGGAGAGAAAGGCTCACATGTTCTGGAAGCCATTCTGAAATGCCGCTTGGGCACTTGCCACGAGAAGAAAGATTTTCCCCTGTCACCGCCTGTGAGCCACGTTGCCTGGAGCACAGACTGTGATGTGAGAATATGGTGGAGATTGAGGGATGGGCCTTTAGGAGAACCAAGCCAAAGAACTCTTTGTATTTCGTATTTCAGTTTGTGGTGCATCCCACATGATTCAACATGGCTTCTGAACTCTCATAATTGATTCTTTGCTCTATTTATATATTCTCCTAAACACTGATTTTCTCTGATTTTTTACATAATACAAAGTCTTCATGTTTCTCCGTAAATACTGAATAGTAGACTATGTTGGAATATTAGACACTCAACAAAACAATGTAGAATTTTTGTTTAAACGCAGTAGTAACGAGTATTTCAAAGGGAGCTCCTGCTAACATTCACATCCACTGTCAAAGGCGAGGGAACCTGCCTGATTTGGGGAAGAGATTGAGCCGGGTCACTTGAAAACAGACACACCCTTCAATGTGATGGTAACATCCGCCTTTTGGCCCTCTGGTTGCTTCTGTTCACTCCCAGGGGCACAGGAGTGTGTGTAAGGGGTGAGGAGCAGAGACTGGTCTGTTTGGGGCCTTTCTCAAAGCTTGAGAATTTCCTAGAAAGGTCAGAGGAAGGAATAGCAAGAAGGAAAGAAATATTGATCGATTCATACAGAATGGTCCACAGAGTCAACAATGACTGCAGGTGGGACCGAACAGGCCCCTCCTGGCCCACCCCTGCTCCAGCCCACACCACAGCACTGGGGGTCGGCTCCTCCCTGCGCTGACCAGTGAGAGGGCGGTGGCTCCCCCGGCCAGCTCCAACAGCCAGGGCAGCCAGTGCAGCTGAGCCTGAAAACAGCCTTGCCAGTAGGGGAGGCCTCTCGTCAGCTTCAGAGGTGACCTGAACACAGTGCTTCTTGAGCTTTATTTTTTTAATGTTTATTTATTTATTTCGACAGAGAGAGAAAGAGAGCATGAATGAGGAGAGCGGCAGAGAGGGAGAGAGACAGAATTCTAAGTGGGTTCTATGCTGTCAGCACAGAGCCTGTCGTGGGGCTTGATCCCATGAACTGTGAGATCAGGATCTGAGCCGAAATCAGAAGCCAGACACTTAACTGCCTGAGCCCCCAAGGCGCCCCGCCTCTCAATGTTGAATACTCAGCTAAGTCACAGTTTAGCCTTCAGGCTTCCCCAAGCACCTGTGACTCCCATGCTACATGGTGTGACTCCTGTGCTTTACCCACCTGGCGCAGGGACTCGCGTCTGTGCCCGTCTGGCATCTGCTGTGGCTTTGCCACTTGTCGTAGACCCTTGCCCATCTACAGCTCCATCAACGAATGAATGAATGATTTTTTTTTTAAATCAAATACACAAAATTAAGCAAGAATAAGAATTTGACGAGTTTTCTTTACAGATAAATGACTACCACCCGTTCTGGAAATGGCTTTTCTGATGATGCTTGAGAAATGCCATGAGGAATGACACATTCCTTCGCAAACATGTCCTCAAGCAAGTCATAAGGTACGCCGCCACTCTGCAGTAGTAAGCCCAACGTATCTGATTACCTTCGGCAGTTTACTTGAGGAGCCTGGCTGGTTTTATAAAGTGAAATGGAGACAGCAATGAACCTACTTTGAATCCCCAAATCACTGATAATTTTATGCATATTTAGTTTTCTCTTATCTCTGGAAATCCATACGCCATATTGTTTTATGAATGTTAGCAAATTGTGCAATGTCAATACCATGCTCTGAGAAAACGTGGGCCATCACTTGAACAAATCTGAAAATCCTCAAAACATTCCTATAGAAGGCAAATATGGTATATTTTTTTCTTTTTTTAATGGAATAATGGATATTATTTTATTTTTTAAATATAATTTATTGTCAAATTGGTTTCCATATAATACCCAGTGCTCATCCCAACAAGTGACCTCCTCCATGCCCATCACCCACTTTCCCTTCTCCCCCACCCCCGTCAGCCCTCAGTTTCTTCTCAGTATTTAAGAGTCTCTTATGGTTTGGCTCCCTTCCTCTCTGTAACTTTTTTTTTTTCCCCTTTCCCTCCCCCATGGTCTTCTGTTAAGTTTCTCCAGGTCCACATACGAGTGAAAACATATGGTATCTGTCCTTCTCTGCCTGACTTATTTCACTCAGCATAACACCCTCAAGGTCCATCCATGTTGCTACACGTGGCCAGATTTCATTGTTTCTCATTGCCATGTAGTATTCCATCGTATAGATAAGCCACATCTTCTTGATCCATTCATCCATTCATCAGTTGATGGACACTTAGGCTCTTTCCATGACTTGGCTATTGTTGAGAGTGCTGCTGTGAACATTGGGTACATGTGCCCCTATGCATCAGCACTCCTGTATCCCTTGGGTAAATTCCTAGCTATTGCTGGGTCATAGGGTTCCTCAAAAAATTAAGAATAGAACTACCCAGTGGCATATCCTTTTTTAAGAGGTGTAAAAATCTGCCTTCCTTCTTCTCTCATTATCAGCCCCTGGGACAACATTTCTTTCTTTTAAAAAAAAATGTTTATTTATTTTTGAGAGAGAGAGAGAGAGAGACAGAGCATGAGTAGGGGAGGGGTGGAGAGAGAGGGAGACACAGAATCTAAAGACATGCTCCAGGCTCTGAGCCATCAGCACAGAGCCCACCCAACACAGGGCTTGAACCCATGAACCGTGAGATCATGACCTGAGCCAAAGTCGGACGCTTGACCGACTGAGCTGCAAGGACCCCTGGACCACATTTCTATTACATTGGCAGAGTCATGCTTCAGGAAGTCCACGATGACTTTGCAGTTAGCCACAGTTTGGGTAAAGGTAACAGTGATGCCACGCTGAGCAGCTGAGGAAGTCTGAGCGATGGGCTCTGAGCTCTATGGCCCAAAGTCCAAGTGCACACGGCTCTGTCGCTTCTGTCGCAGTGGCTCTATCATGTGCACCTGCACCAAGCAGCTTCCCTGCTCCTGGAGAGAGACGCCCCTGTCGCGGAACCCCTTCCCTTAGATGTCAGGCACCACACAGTTACGCCTCCAAATGAGTGGTAAGTGGCAGCCAGTCGCCACAAATGCCTCTTCTACACAGATGGTGATGGGTGTCCCTACCTCGCTCTCATTTTTAATCACGATGCTGTTTCGCGGGTCGCACAGAAAGCAAACAGATGCCCAGATTGCTTTTGCAAAGTGGCCACTTTAACCTGCACAGAAGAAAAGAGAGTAAACAAGCGAACTCACTTTACATTCCCTAGAAGTTCACGAGGGGCGCAGCCATCAGTGCAGCTAAGAGGAATCGCTCCGTAAGAGCTCTTGTTGGAGCCCCGTGGGCGCACACGCGCAGGAAGGAAGTGAGGGGCACTCCGGCGAGGCAGTGGGCATTTTCATCTAAACTCTGCAGAAGGAAGTCACTCCTCTGGTTGTCTGAGCAAAGGCTTTGGAGGATGCTGACTCTGTCCCCCTGGGGCTCAGTCCTGGCTTTCGGGGCAGAGAGGGGAAGGCACCGGGTGCTCACCACACTCGGGGAGGCAGCCAACGAGCTTGTTGACACAGGCCTGCCGCTCCGACTTCCCTGCACCTTCCTGGTGCTGGAATCTGTGTCCCAAGTTCTCACCTTGGTTCTCAAACCCCTTCGGACGTTATGGAAATGCAGGGAGTCCAATGGCTCCTCTTATTTTCTTGTCCTCAAGAAATGAAAAGGGGGGAAAATGTGTAAAAATAAACAAAAGTGCGGGTCGCCTGGGTGGTTCAGTCGGTTGAGCGTCTGACTCGGTCATGATCTCAAGGCTCATGGGTTCCAGTCCGGCATCGGGCTCCATGCTGACAGCACAGAGCCTGCTTGGGATCCTCTCTCTCTCTCCCTCTCTCTCTGCCCCTCCCCAACGTGTATATGCACTCTCTCCCTCCCTCCCTCTCTGTCTCTCAAAATAAATAAACATTAAAAAAAGAAAAACAAACAAGAAAAAGAAAGGGCACAAGGCTGAGGAGGGAGAATCCACTGCCCCCAGACAAAGGCCCCTGGTGGCCAGGCCAGGCGCACCTGACACTCCTTTTATAGGATCCTCCTTTGTGAGGACAAACGCTCACGCCTTCCCCCCAGGGAGTGAGCATGGGGCCCTCCTCCAGCCCCCTTGGATCCCCTGATATCCGGATTGGTGGCCTTGGGGATGTATTCACAACGAGTGCAGGGGACTGCGGGGGGCAGGCAAGCACTGGGCACTCCCAACCTCGGATAAGAGCCACAGCATCAACATACGCGGGAGCCTCCTTCACCAGGAAAGGCCACACAGGGCCGCAAACACAAGAAGCCGCAGGCGCGTGCTGGCAGGATGGGCCGTGGTGACAAGAGGAAGCTTAGAATCAGGTTTGGGCTGAAAAATGCCGCAAACGTACCGTGGGACCGATTCACAGGGTACCGGGTCTGGCTCGCTTCCAGCCGGACCCTGGGGGTGATGAGGACAGCCAGCCCCAGAGCCAGGGATGCCGCAGCAGGCCCCATGTCCCCGCTTACCATGTCGCAGCTGGGCGCTCTCCTCTCCAGGCTGGCGAGAGGAACAGACAGCCCCCTGGAGCCCACCGGCCCGCGGCAGAGGACTCTGAAGCCCCACATTCGGGCCATGTGTCAGGCTGCAGTGGGAGTGAGGCAGCTCAACAGAAAAACAAGCCTGTCTGATAATTACAATAGCACCAGGATTCATTCTGCCCACGGACCAGCTTCTTGCTTGGAAGCCCCCTCCCCAGCCCCTCCCGTATTCTTAGACCCCATGGAAGGTTTGTGGGGGCTTCTCTATTCTTGCAGGATTATATATATTTTTTTCTGTCATCTCTTTCAGTCCCTGATTACACAGGCTTCCCACTGTCTCCCAGATCAAGCCATTCCTGAATGTGCCGTCGGTTCTCACCCGTCTTCCCGGGCTCATCTGCTCCTGTCCCCGGTGCCTGCGCCACGCTGAGCCAGCACCTTCCCAACGTCTATTGCCTGTGCCCGTCCTGCCCATCAGCTTGGGCACAGACGTCCTTTACCCTTGCTTTCCCGCCTTTCGAGGACAGGACACGATGTCCCTGTGTCAGTTTGCTGCAGCTGCAGCAACACAGCCTCACGGACTGGTCGGCCTGAGCGACAGAAGCGTGTTGTCTCAGAGTTCTGGAGGCTGATGCTTGAGTTTCCCGGTCTGTCAGCGTGGGATCCCTGAGCCCCTCAGGGAGATGCTGGCCCATCTCTGCCTCAGCTGCTTGCGCTTTGCTGGAAATCTCTGATGGCCCTTGTCTTGTAGAAACGTTGTCCTGACCTCTGCCCTCATGGTTGCGCTCTCCCTGCACCAGAATCCGCTTTCACAGGGACAGGCGCCATATTGGATTTGGACCCACCCTGAAGATCTCCTCTTAGCTCCGCATCTACAATGACCCTGTTTCAGGTACTGGAGGGTTAGGACTGAATGTATCTTTTGGAGGGACCCAGTCAGCCCATAGACCACCCCCTTCACTGCTTCATGCTCTGCCCCTTCCAGGTCAACAGAGATAGCCCCCCACTCCATGCGCCGGGGCCCTCAGACGGCTCTCTCCACCTGGATTCCCAGGACACTCACTCCTGATTCCTCCTCCTGCTGTCTGTGCGCCTGAGGACAGGGGCACCACCCGAGCCCCTTTGGGAACCCCTTGGGGAGCCTGTTGGGGAGCCCATCACAGCCGCCTCCACCCGGCTCCTTGCAGGTGTAGACCCCGCGGAGAGGACTGGATGGATGGCTTCAGGACCAGGACCACGTCTTTCTCACACGGATCCAGAAGCCTGAACTTTCCTTTCTGGAACTTCCCCTTCGGCCCTCCGCATCTCAGAGCACACAGCTGGTGTTTTTCTAGACACCTTTGGGTTGCTCATCTCTCCACCCTTGATGTGACTCCCTGAGTGACCATTTTCAGCGTGTAAACAAAAGTAGTGCGTGTCACGGATTTTAGGCCAGCCCTAGCTGGTGAGTCCTTGGGAAAAAGAGGTTCCTGGTTTGCCTGGGCAAGTGGTCTGTTTCCAGCAGCCTCTGGTCTCAGGTTTCAAGGTGTGCTCAGCTCTGAAGGGTAAACATCCTGCACTTTATCCTCTGGCTACACCTCCTAATTGATGTAGACACAACACAAAGGAAGAAAATGCCTTCGTTATCTGGCCTCGGGAGATGTCACCAATGTGCCCTTCCCTTCCCGTGCCTGGAGCACAGGGGGTAATTGCTGGTTAGGAATCTTCCCTCCTGGTCCCAGAAGCCCGGTTTTCCCAAGTCCTGTGTCCTCGCCCTCCCTCCTGCTGAAGGTTCCCAGAAGTCAGAAGGGCACCGGGGGAGTGGAAAGGGGGCCGAGCTTTACCCCACTGCTGTTGTTCCTTTTAAATAACAGCTTTTTTTTTTTTTTGGTGGAATGATTAACATATTATAACATTCACGCTTTTGAAATCCACAATCCAGTGGTTTTCACGGAGTTGTGCAAACACCAGCGCTGGCTCCTGCTAGAATGTTTCCATCACCCCAAGAAACCCCATCTCCATTAGCAGGCGCCCCCCACCCCCACCCCCCGTCCCTGGAAACCACTAATCAACTCTCTGTTTCTGTGGATAAAGAGGAAGATTAGTTTGAGGAATTGGCTTGTATATTTAACGCTTTGCTCCGTAAACAAGGACAAAATCCAAAGACTTTAATTTTCTAGGGAATCCGTTCTCTGCCGCGGAAGGAAAAATTGTGGCTTTTCATCAGGACTGATGGGTCTATTTAGTTCCCACTGCTGAGGGACAGCCCCGGGGGACAGAGGCTTGGGGAAACTCTGATAGTCCCTCCTTCGTCTCTCCTCTGTCTCTGGTCTCTTGGCCTCTCCAGGTGTGGTGTGGCCTCACCCAAGCCCGTCGCTGCGGGTACAGCCACAGGGTCCAGACCTGGGAACCTAGAGAAGACAGCGTTCACAAAGGGAGCGCTACGAAGCCCAGGACAGGTCGGCGGGGTGGCCCCCCTGCACAGGGCTCAGCTCCGCCACTGATCACTGCGAACGGAGCTGAGCGCCGTCTGGTTCATTTCCCGAGGAAAACAGAGCTGGGGAGCGGGACCCTCCCACGGTGAGCTGGAGGGCAAGACCTGAACTTCTAGCTTCCTTGCGCACCTGCTGCCCTGCTCTGCGTGGCGCTAGATCCGCCGCTGAACAAATGCTCCCTGATGGTGGCTTTCATGTAAAAACCATAACTCAAGTGGTTTGGAGAGATTACAGACACTCACGTTTATTTCACGTTTATCCATTCGTTTATTTCAACATATGGGGATGGTGGTCGGGGAAGGCGTCCTGGCCCCGCTCTCTGGAAGAGAACACAGAGCAGGTGTGTTCGGGGACTCACGCCCCCCCTCACTTAGGAACACATGCAGAGGGGCGCCAGCAAAGGCTGGCTGGCTTAGCAACAGCAGTGCTGGAAGTGAAGGTGGCCTGTCTGGGACCTGCCGCCTGGGGAAATGGCAGATTCGGAGCTGGGAGAGAGTGTTTCCATCCGGGCGATGAGCTCCCTGAAGGTCCAGCCTCCCCCCGCCCGCGTGCGCACAGGCACCGGATGATGGCGCTCTCACTGCTGTCAGATGTTCTGCTAGTTGCTTTGTGTTCGGACTTTCCTTACGCTCTGCCAACACCCCAAAAGGTAGGGATGCCATTATCCCCTTCTCACCCCCAAGGACACGGAGAAATTTCAAATATCATGTAACTAGGAAAGGACGGTGTTGATTTTGAGCCCTGCATTCACCCAGGGAGGCAAGCTGGCCCTGACCGGCCCAGGAAGGGGCACCCGGGTGGCTCTGGGCACAAACAGCCCTTGCCCAGGGGGAAGGACCCGAGGGCACCGGAAGGGTGGGCGGCCTGTGCGCGGATCTGTGCCCCACAACGGCCCCCGTGCTCAGCTCCCCCAGCGCATCTTCTAAGCTACACTGCACGATTCTCATTTATCAGGGGGTTTGCAGGATCCGGGCACAGGGAGACTTTGGGAGTCAAACACGCCCCTGGCTGGGGGGGGGGGGCACCCACACAGCGTCCCTGTGGCAGGCAGGCGGGAGCGAATCTTCCAGCATGAAGGAGCTGCAGGGCATGGGACCTGCTGTCCAGACCCTGAGGAAGGAGGAGAGGAGCGCAGGGGACGGAGGAAAGCGACGTGAGGGGCTTCAAGGAGACAAGGAGCCCTTGCTGGGGGGAGCTGGGGCGCTCATTGCCCTCGGATCAAGTCATTTCTAAAATAGAAATAAAGATTAGTGTGTGGCAGCACTTTTAACTCAACTTCGTACCTTGGGCCACTATCCTCAGGTGTGGACAATTAGAGCAGGAACTTTGAACTCACCAGACAGCTGGTGTGAGTCCTGGTTCTGCCACTCGGGAGGCGTGTGCTTTTAGAAACGTTAACTAACCTCTCTGTGCTTCAGCTTTCTCATCTGTACACTGTGGCTAACACAGACAGGTGGCGAGTGTGGACAGGACAGGGGTACCTGGCGCCAGGGGCCCCAGCAAATGCCAGCGCTTTTCTTCCCATGGAGGATGGCTTCCCACGGTGCCCAGGGGGCCCCTGACCCTGTGAGTCTCTCAGAACAGGAAACTCTTCTTCCAAAGGCACGTGAAAGCTTATCTGTGAATGTCCCCATCCAGGGGAGTTATTAATAGTGGACACTGTGAGCAATGGACTGGCATCCAGACAGCCAAACAGACCCTGCACATACCTCCCAAAACACGGGTGTTCTGGAATGCCGCTTCCAAAGAACTGTAGCGACCGCAGCGGCGGCCACCGGCTGCTGGGGGAAAATGGGCCCCTGCAGCGCCTATGCATCCGTCAGACAAGTGTGCGCTATGCATCCAGCACCAGTCCATCCGGACTTCGCAAACAGTGCTGCCAGCCATGCTCACGTGTGTCAGATGCCTTGGGTTACGACGAAAAACAATCACAATTCCTTTTTTTAAAAATTTATTTATTTATGAGAGAGACAGACACAACATGAACGGAAGAGGGGCAGAGAGAGAGGGAGACACAGAATCTGAATCAAGCTCCAGGCTCCGAGCTGTCAGCACAGAGCCTGGCACGGGGCTCGAACTCACAAACCACAAGATCATGACCTGAGCTGAAGTCGGACGCTTAACCAACTGAGCCACCCAGGTGCCTCCTGATTTCTTTTTTGAGCCATAATCTTAGGGGGCATTATACCTACTTATTAATGTTAAAAGACTTAAAAGAACATAACTCATGAGATAAAATGACCACCTATAGTGTGTTCTTCTCCAACATGTTTAGCTTGAATCAGTTCACGCACTCGGTCAGCTGTACATACCGGAACATTCTGCAGGACAGCTGACAGGTCCTCGGCCATCAGAGCCATCCCCGCTGAGGGATGAGCAGGGACAAATGAGCTCTACCCAGGGTGCTGTTTTGCAGTAACTGTGGAGAACTCTGTGGACACCATTGGGGACAATATGGGACCTGGTTATAAAAGTTTAATCCTTCTTCCCTTTACAACTGTGTGTCTGCATTTCATGAAAATGGATTTCAAGAAGAATGGATTTTTAAAATGTGACCTGCGTGGTGTGGGTCTCAGAGGAGACTGTAGGTAGAGCGGTCAGGGAGCCGGAGCATGCAAGCTGGGCCTGGAAGGGTGGGAATAATCCCGTGGTGTGTGGGAAGGGCTCGCGCATGCGTGGCTGGTCTTCTCTGGAGGGAAGGTCTGACTTCACCTGAACGCAGCTGGACAGAGATCCATGCACGACGCTGTGTACGTGCAAGACATTTAGTGACGGGCCTCCCCAAGAACAGCAGTGACCGCGTTGAGAGTAACTGTGACCGAACCTGCTATTTCCCGTCAACGAGGTCACGGTCACTTGTCCGGAGAGAAAGGCGGCCGTGTAACCTGCTGGGTAACAGCGCCTGTTGTGGATTCCGAAGACCTGGTTTTCAGTCTCTCCTCTGTTACCCACCAGCTAAGCCATCTTGGATGAATTACTTACCTTCGTGCCTCAGTTTACTCATGTAAAAATGCAGGTGACAATAGCAATAGGTATGTCACTGGGTGGCTGTATTAAGTGGCTGACTTTGTGTGAAGCTTGGGATAGTCTCTGGCACATGGTAAATTCTAAGGCAACTCGCAAACGCCTTGGGTTTAAAAGCATGAAAAATACTCTGCGTGATCTAATGTCAAGTCCATTTAAATACCGAAAAGGGATAAACAATATATTTATGATGGTTAACACTGGACGGAGGATTACACACTGTTTTAACTCTTTAAGGCTATTTGTATTTTTTTGCTGCAATTAATAAATGTGACTTCTACACAGAGAACAGAGCAATGAAGGAGACTTGAGGTCTTTGGCTATAAGGAATGATATATTCTTTGTTTATATAGTATCAAAAGGCTTAGAAAAAATCTAGCATCTATGTTTTTATTTATTTGAATCTAGAGACACCCATCTTATCCCCATGAGGGCAGAGGAGGCGATGAGCAAAGGGTCTGACATGTTAACGTGCTATTCCCAGGTCTCAGCATTAGTATCAGAGTTGAGCTGTTTGGCCAAAGATTTCCTTTTGCTTCTTATTTGCTGTGAAAGACACAGAAGTGCCACTTGCAGACGTGTTTAGGGACATTTCAAAACCCCTTGCGAGTAGCTGCAATATGCTAATATGTCCACAGGCCCCTAGGATTCTTAAGCCTTCTGCAAGATTAGTGTTTTGGAGGAAGTCAGCCCAAATGCCCTTCTCCATACCCTCCGCTTTCTTATGCATGCCTCTCACTAAGTCTGAAAACCATGACAAAGCCGCTGGCTTTGGCAGGCCAGGGGTCCTCGGCAGATCCAAATGCCTCTGCCCCAAGTTTTCAATTTCAGGATGCCTTGAGATATGAAGAAAGTGCCCAAGGCTACGTGCTGGCAAAGGTTCTGAGCTGGGCTCTGGGAGATCCCAAGTAGGGGATCTCCAGGAGCCGCTCTTCTCCCTCCTTCATAATGTCTTCTCTACCTATGAAGTCGTTTTATTGTTCTGAGGTCATTGCTCTCCAGCTCACCCTGGTCCTTTAGGAGACAAGTAAGAAAAGGACTTGGCTAATGATTGGTGGCTGATCCCTCAGGGGCTCTGACACCCACCGTCGGTGAAACGGAGCCGTCATCTCTGCTGATGGCGATAATGAAGCCCGGCTCTGCTCCAAGGAGGATTTAAGACGGGATGACAGCCCGAGCTTTGCCAGGGCGACACTTGCCCTCAATGTTCCTTTGCGTTTTATGGATTTGATATTATTCACCCCTGTGTTGTGGCCATACATCTCCGCGTTCCCTGGCTGACCAGACCGCCTATGCCACGAACGGGGATCTCCTCTTGATGCTTATGAAGGAAAAATACAATAAAATATGCAAGGATTGAAGACCTTTTCCTGGTGGGGGGGGGGGACGGTGGGAAGTGAGTTGTAAGACTTAAAAAAATATCAACACAAAAGACTTCACTATGGGATGTGTCTGTGTGTGAAAAGATGGCCAATCACTTCTCTCCCCAGTCCCCGGGCTGCACTTCGTCATTCTTTGTCAAGCTGACGGATGGCTGCAGCCACTCTGTTCTTCTGGAAAAGTCCCATGCCTTTTAAAATGGTGCAGCTAAAATGGAGCAAACGTGGGGGCCTGGGGCAGCCCATGTGTATGAATGTGAATCTTTCCGTGCATATGGATTCTTTTTCCTTTTGAGGGGTCCTGCTCACCTCCATTGTCTTCCAGCTCCAACAAGCCCTGGGATCAGAGTAGTGAGAAAATCCAACACTCGGAAAGCAGTGGTCAGGCGCCAGGCATTGGGCTAAGTGCGTGCTCAGTGTTCTTATCTTCTCTAATCCTCAGGAGAACCATGGAGGCAGGGACGAGCATTCCCTTTTCACAGATAAGGAGACTGAGGCGGAGGGAAGCTACATATCCTGTAAGTAGTTAGTGCAGCGTCAGATTCATCCTCCTCGGCCCAGAGCCTGAGCTCTTAATCTCTGCAGGCAAATAACCCCCGATAAGGAGACTGGGGCCCGGAGCAGCTCTGCTATCAGCCGGGGACTGCAGGGTGAGCTAATGGTTGAGCTGGAGCCGAACTCGGCCTCCCAAACATCAGTATGGCGCAGGGCCCACACACAAACACGCACTCCACATTTGCCAGATCCATTTCTTCCTCGGACCGACTGGGCAAACAGTACCACCTGGAAAAAACAGTTGATGCCATTTATCAGTAAGCTTTGGCTACTGGCTACCACAGTGTAGGTAGATGAGCTGAGGGGCTTAATACAGGGCAGAGACACAGGGATCCACTGCAGGGAACATTTGTTTTGCTGGGCACCAACCCTCTGATGGGCCTCGCTGGGGTGCGGGGACGCTGGGATTAATGGGGCCGGGCTCCGGCCCCCCCAAAGCTGCGTCAACAGAGGGGCCGCGAACCCAGCAATCAATGTAAGCAGTTGTATAAACACATAAACACAACGGATAAATTCAGTTCCAGAAGGGCAAAGTCCAAGAGTTAACACTCCCCCCAAAGGGCAAACAGGTGGGTCACCGAGGTCAGCAGGAAACCCTCTGGGGTTGAGCTGTCACTGCAAGTCTGAGCCCATAGAGGTGGTTTTGCACAAAACCCCAGTGTGGACAGCCCTGAGGGTCGATGGCCCTTGGGCTTGGGCCTCCCTTTGTGCCTGGATGCAGGCGCCCCCAGGGCAGAACAGGAGGGGAGTTCAAATGAGCCCCTGCCCACTGAGGTCAACCCTAAGCCCAGCAGCCTCTGACACCACCAGACACCACACTTGCCCCTAACAGACAGAATCTGATTTTAAGGCCTTATTCACAGCGTTGACCTAATTGGATGGTCTCGTTCATGGATTTATACTGAAGGACGCCTTCTAGGTGTTCAGTGACCAGCGGTGTTGGCCAAGAAAGAGTGCACAGTGGAAGAATCAAAGCTTTTGGACCAGAGAGGCCTGGCTACAGTGATTTTATTTACTAGCTGAATTTCCTCAAGCTGCTTCCTTACCTTTTCTGTGCCTTGGTTTACTTACTAGTCAAATGGGAATATCCCATGCTACCCATGGAAGAACATCATGGAGCAAAATGAGATAATGTATATAAAGAATTTTATACATTATATATATATATATATAAGATTATTCAAGATATATTCCAATAGAATAGGTATATTTTACTAACTATATTTAAAAATGTAGTATATTATATTTTATACTATATTTTTCAAATTATAAATGTAATAAATATAATAACATGTAAGTCTAAAATCCATTAGCCTTTAACAAACAAATAATTCAAACAAATAATTTTTTAAAGTGATAATTGTCCTTTATTTACCTAATGGGCACATCTTTAATATATTTTTTCCCTTTTGGGACCTTCAAATTCTACGTAAATTTCATGTCACCACGTGGGAAAGGGACAAAATAAAGGGGTAACTTTTTATAAAAGTGATTTGATTCAGCCTACCCATCAATGTCAAATCACCTTGTCTGTGTGGCCTCACATATGTCATGTATACCAAGGATTAAAAAATAAATAATAGAAAATTTCAAACACATGTAAAAATAGAATACAACGAACCCACATTTCCATTATCCCATTTTGATGATCAATAACTCACAGGGTGCCTGGGTGGCCCAGTGAGTTAAGCATCCGACTTTGGCTCAGGTCATGATCTCACGGTTCGTGGGTTCGAGCCCGTGTTGGGCTCTGTGCTGACGGCTCAGAGCCTGGATCCTGCTTTGGATTTTGTGTCTCCCTCTCCCTCTGACCCTCCCCTGCTCACACTGCCTCTCTCTCTCTCAGAAATTAAAAAAAAAAAAATTCAAACATTAAAAAAAAAACTCACAGCCATTGTGTTTCATTAATAACTGATCTACTGGGAGTTTTTGAAGCAAATCGCAGATATCATATCACGTCAATAATTTTCTGTACATATGATTATATCAATACAGAAAAACTTTGCGGCCACTGATTTTCCTGAATTAATTTATGTCACCCTTCACTCGTAAAGCACAGATTAGATACAACTCATTTTCCCATCCTTCATGGCCTTGGATCGCTCGTAGAGCCTCCTACCATTAATCAGTAATGAATTTAATAGCAGTAGAGGGGAGGATGACCCTTTATTGAGTGTCTATTCTATGCCGACACTGGTCGACACGACATGTCTTCGAGGAAGCAAAGGCTCACATGGGCGAACTGTTTTGCCCAATCTGAAACACCTGGAAAACGGCTAAATAGAGATGTGGTCTCAGGTCTGGAGAAATCCAGGAGTTTGCAACTGTCACACTGTGGAAATGTCCATTGAGATGACATGTTCACCTGGACAAGTCTCCGTGCCCATCTTGGTTATATTTTAAAATGTTGATCAATGCATCGACACAAAGCCTTTTGGCCTCACATGTTTGGTTTCAATTAGATAGTAACCTTTACCGTCTTCAGAGTAGAGTGGTTATAAAAAAGAAATGTGGAAAAGGAGCACGAGTGGCCAGCTCTTAGCTTCCCAGTGTGCAGCCTATATCTGTGTGCGTTCCTGCTGCCTTAGCCTGCACTGCTGCCGGCAGCTCTGAGCCACTCCCTCCCAGCTCATTCCCGGGACCCCTGGCCCCATCAGACAGGCTGAAAGTCAGCAAGGTGCAGAACGCCTTTCATAAAACCCAGCGAAGTGTGAGCACCACGGAGAAGCAGTGCTGGGCGGAGCGCCTCACCCTACCGCCAGCATCGGGGAGCACATGCAGTGTACCAAATGGGGGGTTCAGTTGGCCTTCCTCCCCACGTGGCCGAGAAGGATGCTGACCTGGAAGATCTGACTGCAACGAGGGCTCCTGCGTTCCAGCAACAGCCAAGCGTGTGGACGCCAAACCTCCAGCCAGTGGGGACAGCGCACCTTTTGGGAAACAGCCACCTGGCCAGGCGTAGCTTCCAGAGGAAATGACATACTTTGGCAATGGAAGCCGATGTGTCATTGTAACTTACACAAAACCCTGCACTAAATAAACATCCATTTGACTCAACTGACCCAATTGTCTAAGAGTAAGTTTCTGCCATTGGGCCAAGTAGAGGCTTGGTATAGAAATTGTGTTCAGTTTTGGGGGGAAATTATAAAAAAAAGAGAGAGAGGGAGAGAATGATAATGTTTGCATGGAAATAAATGGCTTTCTATAATCTTACCTGCTTATTAGTATTATATGATGTAGGTTTTAATCACAACTTTTCATTTTATGAAATAGAAATAATCTAAACAATGTATTAATTGTGAATGTTTCTTAGTAAATACATGCAGCTTAGGACCTCCTGGTGAAAGACGTGCTTCTTGGATCTCTGTGGTCGCCTGGGGCCATGTGACTAGTTTCAGCCAATGACATGCAGGAAGACACCAGTTCCTATCAGCAAGTGATGCTGGGGGCCTGGAGTGATGCCTGGGGTAGTGGCCCTGGCTGATGTGACCGTGGGGAGAATGAACCCCACTGTTTCCAGACACTGAGGATCTGAGCTTTTTGTTTTAGTTTGCTTGTTTTTGTGTTTTTTTTTAGTTTATCATCACAATATAACTTAGGTTATCCTGATGCTGATTTTCCCCAGCAGAACACTCTCACCAAGTCCTTCCTTCCCTGGTTATTTCCTGAAAATTCTGGGCTACAGATGTGCAAACTAAGATCCAAATGAGACTGAGAGCTGCTTCTTCCGTTCATTTCAGCTAACGCTGTAGAAAAAATATAGAAACGTTTGAAATGAACTCAAATGGAATCGTACACTTGAAGAGTCGCCCTCTTCATCCCCACGAGCGGGAAAAACACGTTTGGCGATGCTGGTCCTGCGACACGGTAGGTGTCCTCCGTCTCATCAGAGAGGCTACGCCTGTGGCCACGTTTCACTCCTTGAGCTGATGTATTTGGGGTGAAGACCTTGCCTCTCTCTGGATGATGCCAAGTTGGGGCAAGGCAGTAATGGGAGAGGGTGGTCCCCACTAAGCCAGCGCCACCCCCCTCGGTGTGTTGTCCTCTCTGCAGATGATGCCGCCAGACATGCCAGCAGTCACTGCAGAGACACATCATCTCGGGAGCGGGGTGGGCAGGGCAGGGCAGTGCAGGTGGCAGAAAGGACCGCTCTCCACACTGGCCCACAGTGTCATTCAGCCTCTGGGTCTGAAGCCACTTCTTGGATATGACAGACACAGCCATTTGATGTTGTGCACACAAGGATCCTCTCTTTATAACAGATTCTTAAGCTTCTCCAAGCCTAGAGATGCTCACGGGACAACACCGGCTCTATGGTTAGCAAGGAAATGCGTGCACCACATACCTGTAGGTGTGTCCTGGGGGGCAGCCTTTCCCCCCAGTCTCAGTTATGCTGAGTCTCAAAATGGCTCCCTTTTGGTTTTCTAAAAATGTGGTTTTCTAAAAGCATCCCCGACCCAGTAATGAGTCTTCTTGCGATGTTCCTAGGATAATTATGGAAGCATTCCCTATGTACATGTTAAGTGTTATTTCTGTGGGATTTGGGAGAAAGAGGAGGGGCTCCATTGGACACACTCAAGTGGAAACATGCCATGTTCAATAGCAATGGCACACACACTTGAACATACTGGGTTAGCTGCTGGATGGCCAGACAAACCCCCAGACAGGGGCGGGGAGGAGGCTGACGCAAACGAAATTCATCCCGTCAGAGTTCTGGAGGCCAGAAGTCCAAGATCAAGGTCATTGGCATGGCTGGTTCCTCCTGGGATTGTGATGGAAAGTCTGTTCCAGCCTCTCTCATGGCATCGGTGGCTTCCTGGCCATCCTTGGTGTTCTTGGCTTGTCAATGCTTCACCCGAACCTCTGTCTCTATCTTCACATGATGTTCATTCTGTGCCTGCATCTGTGTCCAAATTCCCCCTTTTATGAGGACAGGATTAGAGGTTCACCCCACTCCAGTGTGACCCCATGGCAACTAATCATACCTGCAATGACCCTATTTCAAAATAAGATCTTGTTCTGAGGTCCTTCCTACTGGTTAATCCTACAGGTTAGGGTTTCATCATAGCTTGTTAGGGTGGGTACAGTTCAACCCATAATACCTACCAGTTACTTATGCCTGAAAATCATGATTTAGGTAATGCTTGTAGGGATTTTATACATCTGTATGTCATCAATGTGAGTCAGAGTTAGTCAGAAAATGATAAACTTTATTCTTTTCCAATATGTTTTTCTTTTCATCACCTGATGTTATGGTTTGGTTACAGACTGAATCTTACTTAACCCATCCCAGAAGGACAGCTCCAGTGATTAAGGACTAGGTAGTCCATGGGCAGACTTCCTGCAAACAGGAAGTGACACGAATCTGGAAGGGGAGGAAAGGGAATCGAGGTTAGTAGCGGGGGCAGCACCAGCACCAGTGACGGAGCAGAATCTGGCCTGTGTCACACACGTGCTTGCAAATGTGCCAACAGGAAGCAGGAGCATGAGCACTGGGGCCCAACGCATGCACTCCATGCTACCTGGGAAACGGCACGAAACTCTGAGTGTCTGAAGAATTGAGGTGCTGAGTCTAGCTCCTTTTTACTTCCTAGGTATGTTTTATTCAAAATAAAGTAGGGGCGCCTGGGGGGCTCAGTCGTCTAAGAGTCTGACTCTTGGTTTCAGCTCAGGTCATGATCTCACAGTTCGTAGGTTCGAGCCCGCTTCTGGCTCTGCGCTAAGTGTCAAGTCTGCTTGGGATTCTCTCTCTCTCTCTGCCCCTCTCCCACTCATGCCATCTCTGTCTCTCTCAAAGTAAATAAATAAACATAAAAAATATATTAATAAAGGAAAGTAACATATAGGAAAGTGCTGCTTAAGCCATAATAGAACTGTGGTTGCTCCCAGCCTTGGGGCCTGAACTCACACCCTCTATCTCCCACGTTTTCCCAGTCACACAGGGGTCCGGATGGTGAGCTTAAATGGATGAGTACTTTTGAAATAATTGTGAAGATAATTACAGGGACAAGATTTATACGTCTGCTGGTTTCATTTCCTGCAACAATTTTTATTTTCTCCAAGTCTCTGTCTGTGTGTCTTCTGCATGTTATTCCTCTTTCACCACATCCTTTGGTACATACTTGCACGTAGATATGATTATAGATACAGGTGGATTTCACAATGGAGGTTGCTCTAGAACTTGGTGTCCCCAAGCCACACTGTTGACCTGGTGCGGGGTTGGGTGGGTCAGCAGTTCAGCCTGGGCTCAGCTGGGTGACCGTTCTCGTCTCCGCCTGGCTTCTTCCCCGGTCTGCGAGGGTCCTGGGTCTGCTGTGAGTCAGCTCCGGGGATCCTGGCTGTGCTGTTGTCTGCGTGGGGCCTCAGATGGGACACCCGGGCTGGCCTGACTCTCAGGTATGCACTGTCTCCACCCCGTGAGCTGGGGGCTTGCCCACGCGGTGACTGTGCAACATTCTTGGGGCACAGGCAGAGCCACACATGGCCTTCTGAGGCCAGGCTCGCGGCACAACATCGTGTCCACTGAGTTCTGTTGGCCGATGTCAGGCCAGGTCTAGGGGTGGGAAAATGAACTCCATCTCTTGGAGGAAGGAGCTGCCATGTCACATACAAAGGGCCTGCGCTCATGGAGGGCAGGCCGTCTGCCAGTCACTGGCGGGGTCCTTGGCTCCTGGCACAGTCCCTCCCCACAGAGCACTTAACTTCCTGCCCAGCTCCTTCTCCTCAGGAAACAAAGGGACACTGGGTGCTGGGCAGGGCGCGGTGGCCTGACCCTGGGAGGGGACCAGGGCACGTTCCAAAGGCCACCCTCCTGCCAGATCTGGAGCTTCTAGAAGCTCCAAGACACCTATCTTAGTGAAGGGCAAACATGGAATCCCGTTGTTGACTATTCGAATGAATGCATTTTATCACTTTGGAGACACTGTTCGGAAATATCAACAAGCTATATGGTCACTGGCTTACGGGCATGAGTCTCTGTGCGCGCAAAATACACCTCTTTAGCTGCCCTTTTGGGAATAAGAATTCGTGTCAGTGTGTCTTCCAGCAACTGGAGATTAGCCTTTTCGCATGAAGTAGTTGAAGCATCAGGGAGCCGTGGTGGATGGAGAGCTTCTGAGACACCTAGAGGGTTTCTGTTTTCTTAGGCGTGGAATTACTCGCCTCCGTCCTCCCGACACGCGGCGCGTCTCACCCGCCGTCCGCGTGAGCGCGCGCTGTGGGGACTGAAGGACCGAGTCCTGAATAGAAGCGTAAACTCATATCAGCACCTCCGCCACCGGGCTGGTGCCCTCGCGGGACCCCTTCGGAGGGGCACGCGGTGTGGACCACCTGGGCCCGCAGATCTGCGTCTAAAGCC
>NW_027551571.1:2423414-2444145 GCF_008692635.1 Crocuta crocuta | reverse complement strand
GCAGCGCCCGCGCCTCACACAGAGGCGTCACCGGCCCGGCGACACTCGGGCCCCAGGAGACGGTTGCCGGGGCGGAACCGGAAGTGACCGCAAAGCCCGACCCGCTAGGTTCGATCCCGGCCGAAGGGGCCCCTTCCTCGGGGGCCCGAAGCCCGGCTTTGCGGGCCAAGGTACGGCCGGGCCCCACCTCGAACCTCCGCACCCTGAAGGGGACGCCAGAGCCTTTTCGGAGCCTCACAGCGAATACTCGTCTTCCCCAAACTGCGCTTTTTGTTTTCTTTATTGCCCTTTTCTTCCTAATGTGGTGAAGAGCTAAATCTCTGACTTTACCAATTATACGTGAATCGGAAAGTACACGGGGTCAAGTCCCGAAGTGTCGGAGAGAAGCGGAAGCAAGCCCGGAGCCGCCGCCGGCACAGGCGATTCCCAGGCCGGCAGGCCCGCCGCGGGGTCAACACCCGCCCTCCATTCTGGGAGAGCTTCCCGGAGGAGGAGCATTTAAAAAGAGCTCTCTGTAAAATCTATGTGAACACGTCTAGCAATGGAGGAAACATTAATTAAATCATAGGATAAACGTTCGATGTTAATCTTTTGAAATCATTCTTGAAAAATTAGTAATATCAACAACCGAGAGCATAACATTGGGTGAGAAAAAACAACAGATACCAACCAATATTTAGCACGTCGCGAGTTTTCTAGAATACCGTGTACATGCGTTTGTGTGTGTACAGAGGTTAGGACCCTTATCCGTATTTAGCCGTCGCTGATACTGAGAGAATTGTGTTTTCTGTTCTCTATTGTGTGAGTTCCTGTATTTCAAAATCTTTCTACAGTATTGCATATGGAAGATAGACGAATAAGTTGGTGTCGATTCTATTTCCCTCCTTTCAAGCCACGTCAAATAATAAAAGAGTTTCACTGGAGATTTCTGGTGCCAGTTAAAACTTTTCTAGACCGTACGGGGAGAGGAGCTCCCGAGTTCTGTTTACGGACTCAGAATGAAGCTGACGCAAAAGCCTGGCCAGTGCCCGCATCATGATCTGTCTGTAATCTCGTGTGTGTGTGTGTGTGTGTGTGTGTGTGTGTGTGTGTGTGTGTGTCTACACAGGCAAACGACACGTATGCCATTTCTCCATTTATCCTTTCCTATTTCTCCCTGCGTCAGAAGCCACTTCCGGTCTTAGGAAGTTCCCCACCTCACACGTGTTGCTGCCTCTCACGGTGCAAGCTAAAAAGACCAGGACACGTGTTCCCAGCAAACTAGAACCTGGATTCAGAAATGTGGGGACAAATCCCCATGATGGCGGTGGTGTTGCTTTCTGGGGGAGTCACAGCCGCGGGAACAGTCCTGTGTCCCATGCTGAGTGTGACAGAGATGAAGGGGGCTGAGAAAATGTGTGTTTCCCTGAAATAGCACTGAAGGCCCCACTGGATGGCTTTTGTGGAGGGGCTTTGGGGCGAGGTGCTGACTGACACGTAGCCTTCCTTGTTTCTGTCTGGTTCCAAACCAGGTTCTGCAGCCTTCTAGAAGATTCTATTTTCAATCACTTGTCTTCTATGTTAACCAGAGCCGAATCCTAGTGCTTGCACCTAAGAGCCCTGGCTGCCTGGGATGTTTGGGGCATGACAGTGCATGCGGTTCAGGACCACGTGTGACCTTGAAAAGCACAGGACCTTATAGTTCAGAAAATACCACAGATACAGCAAACAGGAGGGCTACCGGCTTGGGTGCTAAAGAAATATATACAACTTTCCATTTAGGAAGCCTGAGTACATTGGTGATCTCCACTAGTAGGTCAAGAAAAGTAATAGCTGGTAAATATTTTATTAGCATTTTTTGAATCTTGCTCCTGGGAAAGCCAACTATTTCAAAAGTAGCAAGAATCACATTTGGCATCAGGCTATTACTCAGTACTCAGTGTCTGCTATTTCTTATGATTTTTTTGTGGACTAATTAGAGAAGTTCCAGTGGAATTATGTGGGCAACCATGAATATTTTTATTTTTGTTGTAAACCTTCATATTTTCTTACCTCATTATCTACATTACGTATTCAGTACTAATTTCCTATCTATGGCATGGTAAATTTATGGCTATGTTAATAAGCTAACACTTCTCCACATAACAAATGAAATAAATGATTTTTACATGTTTTGTCTTTAAAATATTAACTACAAAAATGTATTGAATCTAATAATAAGACTCATTACCTGGTATCTTTCATTCTGAAAATTATTAAGACCTTTACAAGCCAAAAGAAAAATAACCAACAAAAAAGAAAAAAGAAAAACCCCAAAGCTAATAGAACCATTATCCATCACTGAAATAGAGGCATAATTGTTTTCTTAGCATATATGAGGTCTTATTTCTCAGAATGAAAAAAAGAAAGATCAAGCTTCGACTACTTAAAAAAATTGCCAAATTGTTTTTTCTTAATAATTAGTATGATTTGCTGATTATTTTCCAAATAATGTATTTTACATAGTTTGGCATTTAAAAAAATTTTTTTTAATTTCTGAGAGAGAGAGAGACAGCGTGAGCAGGGGAGGGTCAGAGAGAGAGGGAGACACAGAATCCGAAGCAGGCTCCAGGCTCTGAGCTGTCAGTACAGAGCCCGACATGGGGCTCAAACCCACGAACCGTGAGATCATGACCTGAGCCGAAGTCGGATGCTTAACTGACTGAGCCACCCAGGTGCCCCCAGAGTTTGGCATTTTCAAGAATTGAATTAGTTGGAAGTAGGGGAAAAATCGTTCTGGGTATTTAAGGTTTGGAAATAGGAATGGGGGTCTTCGTGAGTCAGGGCTCCCCAGAAAAACAGAGTCAACAGGGTCTGTAGAGAGAGGAAAGAGGAGATTTAATATGGGGATTGGCTAATGCAGTCACAGAGATTCGGAACGCCATGATCTGCTATTTGCACACTGGAGAACCAGGAAAGCTGACGGTGTAATTCATTACAAGGCAGAAGGCTTGAGTGCCAGGAAACCACTGGGGTCAGCCCCCCCCCCCCCAAAGACCCAAGAAGCCAGAAGTCTGATGTCATAGGGCAGGAGATGATGGACATCCCAGCTCACCAGGTCACGCAGAGATGAATCCACCCTTCCGTCACCTTTTTATTTGAAAGGGACCCTCAAGACCTTGGTGCTGGCAGTCTTCTCTACTGACTCTACTCATTCAAATGTTCATCTGTTCTAGAAATGCCCTTCCACACACACCAAGAAACCTTTTACTAGCTATCTGGGCATCTGTTATTGCGCTCAAGTTGACATGAAATTAACCATCCCAGGGTCCCTGATATTTTGCCTAAAAGTTCTCGATTGGCTGTTCCTGTAAAACAAAGAGCTGTGGTTGATGTCATCAGTGTTGTTCATAATCACACCCCCCAAAGCTTCCATCCCTTAGCGGTCTGCTGAGTCACTCAGTAGAGGTTCCTCTCAGACACCAAACAAACCTGAACCCTGTTTCCCCTGAGGATTTACTTCCGTGTAAATAAGAGGGGCGACCCAGCATTTCTCGGCTCATCCATTTATTCCACAAATGCTTGCTAAGAACGCGAGTCATAAGTGCAGAAAAATACAACAGCCATGGAAAGTTTTAAAGAAGGAAGCAACATAATTACGACGGCTATAGGTTATTGATTAGAGCACAGGGACACGCGCTCTCAGAAGTTGTAGCTTTCGGGATTGGAGCGGCCACCTGATTATCCGTGCTGCTTCGGGCAGGGCAGGTGATAAAGCTTAAGAATAAGTGATACCAGGTTTGCAAAGGTGGGGAAATTTAAAAGGGGGGGATTTTATGGCCGGAGACTGCATTTCTAACTGTAGGATTCTGTTATAACAACTGGTGACATATTCTTCCCACTCCAGTCTTTGTAGTTGGACTGAATGAATAAGGTCCAGCACTCTCAATGAGGACCAGATTATTCTGGTTGGCCTGGGGCTCTCTGAAGTTTAAACTCTTAAGCCCTATGTCCCGGGAAACTCCTCAGTTGCGGAGAAACCAGGACATCAGGACACCTGGCATATCTGAATTCCCAAACTGCACACATCAAAGCCATCACTACCCCCTTCCTCTTTAATTGCTACCCTGGATATGTTTGGGTAGAAGACAGTGTGCTTATGTGATGTGGTCCCCAAATGCATTCTTATAACACTTAGTAAGGAACTACTATAATAGATTCCTGGAAGATATCAAAGACCTTAGTTTACAATCTGGATGAAGAATTAAGGCATAAATCTGAAAGGAAACATCTAACACCTTACCGTAAACAGTAAGGGGCGGATGTATGACAGTGTCAAATTAGCAGTGAGTTAAATGGTTAGCGGTGCTCTAAGGGAAAAGGGAGATCACCACCAGTTGAGAGATTGCAAGGGAACCTCTTGGAATGTTCTCCCTGTTGGAATGCAAACCCAACTTGAATTGGCTGAACCATGAGCCAGGGGCCCAGGCTCACCTGAGACACCCATAGGTAAGGTGGTTTTGGGTTTGTTTGCCCTAAAGACCGAACAACATCAACATATATTTGGGTTTCTCTGCCTTGCCGCTTATGACATCATGGTTAGCTTCAGTCTGGCTTTCCCTCTGATGGCCAGATGGATACAGCCACTCCAGTCTTCAAAACTTTCTACATTACCCTCCAGAAGGGGTGAGCGAGCCTCTTTCTTTGGCCCGAGTTGGACCATCTGCCCATCTCTGACCAGTCCTGTAGCAAACAGATGGTGTTATATTGATAATACTGGTAAGAGCCAAATCCCAGACCTACGATGTGTGGAGGGAAGGAGAGTAAAAGGGCAAGCGGTCAGAATTACCCATTGGAGGGGAGGGGATGTTGAGAGCGTAACAAAGCCCACCACAGAGAGCTTCACAGAAAGGATAGAATTCAGAACCTTGGATAGTCTGAGTCTCCATATTATGAAATGGAAGGGTGACTTCTTGTTGTCCAAGTTCATGGGGGTTTGAGACAGAGACAGATGTCCAGCCACAGAAGTCAGGCTTCATGGGCCCAAGTCCACTTTGTTTTGTCTTTCACTGGCTGTGAGGCCAGCAGCAAATGACTGCCTCATCATCTGCAGAATGGGAACGCTAAGGACCACCTGCTTCACGCGACTGCTGTGAGAGCTGAGGAAGCGACTTTGTGTCACCTCACTCGTGCCTAGTAAGTCCTCCATCATGATATCATGGTTGTTCCCAGGCTGGGCTCCTTTCCACAGCATATTCCACTTGCCTTGTCAATGGGACCCTTAAGGAGTGTGGAAGGAAGGGGGCAAAACGAAGTGGGAGATTCCATGTGCAGGAAGCAACAAATACAGACAAGTGTCTGTTAACTGAGTTTGGAGAAGTGGTTTGGCAGCAGGTAATAGAGTCCTCGAATGCCAGGTTAGGAAGTTTGGGTTTCACAAAAGGCCTAACTTACCCTACAAAGTGTTCTTAGGTTGTTATGGCGTGTCTAGAATGTATCCAGGGACATGTCTGTAGCACAGACAGCCTGGGAGAGGCCGATTTCTACAGATGGAGAAGGCGGGTCCCCCTCACATTCTTAGCCTTATGCCAGTTGCAGGCCTCTGCTTTTACCTTCCCCGATGCATCATCTTCTGGGTCAACTTGGCCCTGCTGTTTGGCCATACTTTGCCCTGGCTATTTCTGTGAGCCTGTTTTGGGATGAGACTGACATTTACGTTGACGGACATTGAGTAAAGCAGTTTGCTCCTCACAGTGGTGCAGGGGCCTCAGACAGCCAGGTGAAGGCATTAAGGAAACCCAAAGACTGACCCATCCTGAGTGAGGGGGGATTCGCCATTGGCTGTCTTCAGACCTTATCTACAACATCAGCCCTTCCTGAGCCTACAGAGTGGAACCGAAGCTCTTCCCCAAGCCTTCAGCCTACTGGTCTACCCCATCAAGTTTACCCCACTGGTCTACTCCAATACATTGCTTTCTTTGTATACACACATCTCATTGGTCCTGCTTCCCTAGAGAATCTGACTAATATATCTCCTAATCTTTACGGACGGAACTGCCTTAAAGGAGAAATTCTGTAAGTGGGATTTGACTGGGGCAACGGTGGCCCCTATTAGTACTTTGCTGCTCTCACAGCCTCCATTTGATTCTCCCAGGGCTCTGCTTTGGTGCCCTCCCAGATTGCTTTGTGAGCCCCTGTGCGGGTCCTGCCACATTGAGCAAGTGGGCAGGCAGTGCTGGGGTGGCACCGATTATCCCACTCACGTGGACTTCTGTGAGGCAGGCACCCACTGCCCTCCTGCGCCTGGACCATTTCTCTTGTGCTTTCTACTCTACACGATTTCCCACCAACCTCGCCCATAGCATGAACAATCTTCCCCTTCGTTCTCCTTAAGTCCCTGTCTGCTCCTGCTCAGGTCTGGGCTAGTCAACGAGGAGCAGCCTCCATTAGACCTGGATCCGTGCTTTCCATTCCTCTTTCTCTCTGGACCATACAGACTCCATCACTCACTGCCACATTCCGTCTCATTCTCACGATAAATCCCTGGGATGTGCTGGACCACCTGCTGTCTCCCTCATATTCCGCTGCCAAGACTTCTTCTGTCAACGATCCAGTGTGTTCAGGAGGTAACGATTCCCGTAACGTTACACAGGGCCTAGTCATTGCTGTTGTTGTGGTTGTTGTTTTGTCCACTCCCTGAAATTATGCTCTTGCAGAGCATCTGCATCTTCTGTTTTGTTTTGTAGAACAATGTGTGGGTCCCAACCTGGATTTCTCCTATCTCTTCCCTCTGCCTTAGTCCCCAGCTCCAGAGCTCCAGACCTTCAGAGGCCAGTTTTAATGCCAGGTAATTTCAGCCAGTAAGTCTCAGGAAGCTTTGCGATGGTAATTAACCAGTAGAACACCCTTAGGGAGCAAAGATTATGATCCTTATTTTACAGGTGGGTAAAAATCCAAATGCACAAAGCTTGGGTGACAGTACGATCTGCCTGTTATTTAAAAACCGCTAGCCTTTTTATTGGCGTGCCTTAGGATACCAGGTGCATGACACCAGTCCATGTTATCGCCCCACTTTTCAGATAGGAAAATGCACTGCGAGGTTAGGTCGGCATCAGAACGATGTTAAATAGTCAGAATTGCTTATTATTCATTGACTTAGACATTTTCCCTTTTTTTTTTTCATTTTCCCAATTCTGCTCACCCTTCTCCCGTCCGCCCATTGTAGCATCACTAGTGGGTAAGCAAGGGGAAAATCAAGTTGTTGGTTTCACATAGTTTGCTTTATACCAACTCTCAGGGCGTGTGCATCAAATATGGATCTCATGTTCACCCCAAAGGGGGCAAAAGGCAAAGAACGAATGAAGAGGCATAAAGAAGTTTAAACACCAGGAAATTGGGGCACATGGGTGGCTCAGTCGGTGGAGCGTCCGACTTCAACTCGGGTCATGACCTCGAGGTTCTGAGTTCGAGTTCCTCATCTGGCTCACTGCTGTCAGCATAGAGCCTGCTTCAGATCTTCTGAGGTAGTAGGAGAAGGGTGTGCTTATTAACACAAATTACTATGTGACCCAAGACATGTATTTGGGACAAAACCATTTTGGTTTCATGTGATCCCCTCACTGATTCAAGATCCATTCAAGGTCCCTGCCCCTCCCCCTGCTTGCACTCTCCCCAAAATAAATAAATATAAAAGATTTTTTTTTTTGGGGGAAAAAAACCCCAGGAAATCAACCCAGAGCACAAGTGTTCCACCCTAGAACAAAACCGAAGATTCAACGAGCAAGGATTTCCTGCTGCCCCAGTGCTGCTCCCATAATTCCTCCATGCTGTGGGTCCAGAGAGTGACTGGCTTTCAGGTTACAGTCTCCAGCTCCCTGGGTGCACATGGCCTAGAAAGTCCTGTCCTTCTCCCAGGTGGCCCCCAGGCCTTACACCTTCTCTTCCCCATCTCCTCCAGTCGGGGCCCCATGCTCACCTCAGCTGAGGCAGGCACTCCCATCGATGTAGAGATAGTAGGTGTCTTCTGCCTCAGTGACCAGGAAGGCCCTTGAGGCCAGCATGATCTCACATCTGTGTAATGTCAACACTCCACACTCATGGAAGAGAGCCTCACGGAAGGAGGCATGGCCATGCAAAAGAGGTAGTAGAAGAAAGGGTGTGCTTATTAACAGAAAATTACTACATGGCCCGAGACACGTATTCGTGACAAAACCATTTTGGTTTCGTGTGATCCCCTCACTGATTCAAGGTCCGTTGATCTCAGAAGCTGGTCTGTGGCCCAAGAAACTCAGAATCGGTTGGATAAAGTGATTAAAAATATAGATTCTACGTCTCGTCCCAAACATACTGAATCAGTACTTTGTGAAATGTGCCCAGACGTCTGTATTTTTGAGTATGTGGTTTTGATGTTTGTTTGGTAAGTTTAGAAACTAGATTTGTGCATCACAAAATGTCTGCATGAATGCTATCATATGTTTACATTTTCTCAGTTAAAGGAGTTTGTCCACTGAGATGGCAATATGCTTTTGTTTTTGTTTTTTTTTCCCCCCAAAGAATTAACTCGAACTTGATTTTGAGTATTTGCTGAACTGGAAAAGACTTGTAAATTATTGCAAAAATTGTGAAACTGGTTATAAAGTTCAAACACAAAAGTTCTATCTTGGAATGGAGCAGGGTCATCAAAACCACAGACTATCTGTCCCCCAAACAATAAAACAAAACACAGGGGCCAGTGGCCATTTACTTGGGTCCACTGAGTGAATGAAATGCTGTCGATGTGGACAACCTCACTTAGGGCCACCTTTCCCGACATCCACAGGCCCTAAAGTATCTGGATGCTTCGCCCTATCCCTTAAGTAGTACTTCCTGCTGGCTCTGAGAGCTTGGGTCTATACCATGGCTCCAAACGGGCACTGTGAGCATCAATTAATAGGAACGAGTTGTATTATTTGTTAGACCTGAAAGAAACCTTAAATATGATCTAGGCTAGCCACCAATTTATGCATGAAAATCAGAGAACCAGAGGGGGAAATAAGCACCTAAACTCGAGACTCAGCTAAACTCGAGACTCAACCCCACTGGAAGTCACTCTCTCTTCTCCATCCCCGGCCCTGCCTTCTAACTCACCGCCTCCTTTGTCTGGAGCAGAAGCCTCGAACCTTGTCTCATCATGCAGTTCTCTAGCTGCTAAATTTTTTGATTTAATTACCCCCAACATATGTATTGCTTTCAAAATTATATACAGGTGCTGCTGTTAATCCAATTATGAAATTATCCATAAAGGAAACTCTTCATTTCTGTAAGCTGAAAAATTAATACAAAGAAAACACTATTGTTTTTCCCTGAGCTCCTGTCCCTCAGAGGATCGCTCTGAGGGAGCCTGTCAGCCTCTCCTGGGCTGTGACACAACTTCTCCACGTGAACCGGGACACACAGGCAGCCCTTTCTAACTAACAGCTGCTACCGGACTATAGTTTGGAGACTACTGATTTAGTCTTAAAAATCACAATGTCTCAAAAAGTCATTTATTTTTACTTATTGTTTTATTTTTCCTTTTTTAGAGAGAGTGAGGAGTGAGGAGAGGGGCAGAGGTAGAGAGAGAGAGAGAGACAGAGACAGAGACAGAGATGGACACAGAGAGAGAATTCCAAGCAGGCTCCACACTCAGTCCAGAGCCCACCACCCAGGTTGATCCCATGACCCCAGGATCATGACCTGAGCCAAAATCAAGAGTCGGATGCCCAATTGACCAAGCCCCCCCAGACGCCCTTTGAAAGATCATTTCTAACTCTTACTCTGAGCCTTCCTATGTGCTCCTTGAGGGACGCAGTGCTGGGAACGGACTGTAACCTCGGACTGTTGAAGGCACAGAGCAAGCCAAAGTGATCATCCCGATGTGGGGCAATTATGAATCACTGCAGGGATTGTGAGGTTTTGTCTCACAAGTTAAGTTGATTCCCTACTATGTCTTTAAGAGGCCCCGTCTATTATCTATGTGAGTGACACACTTAAGTAGGTAATTGCTGGACACTGTGGTTGGAATCCACTCCCGAAAGCATCTGCTGTCACATCAGCAAAGTGCCACCCTCCTCCTTCCTCTCCTAAGGGGAGGAGAATACTAGAGACAAAGTCACAGTCCCGGAGGCCATCTCTTTTCTGCTCATCATTCCTTTGCAAGAACTGAACAACTTTCTGATCTGAAACCCTGAGTCTTCACTGATGGGGCACTTTTCTTTATTCGCAAAGGGTTAGCCACTCAAGTTCTCCATCCAGATGCTTCCCCAGAGCCCTGGAACAAGAACTTTCCAGTCCATATGTCACTTCTGGTCAATCATCCAGTGCACATTTTAGGAAGCCACCACCAGGCTTCTGTGCCTGGTTCCCAGGATGTGGGGCCCACAAGGCGGAGGGGTCCCTGCTCTCACAAGATGGCAGCCCCGAGGCCGTATTTTTTATTTACTGAGATCTTTCTGTGACCTGAGTGTTTCATCTACTCCCCGCAACAGCTTATGCTTGCCCTCTCGTGTAACATCTAGAGGACAAAGGGGCACAGTGTGGTTAAGGGACTTCTCCAAGGACACTTGGCAGAGAGGAGCAGACCCAGGCCGGAAGCCAGGTGCTTCCCCAGGTCATGCTGACCCCTTCCACTTCCAGGGAGGGGGTGGCAGGGGAGGGATGGGAGCAGATGGAGGGAGGAAGGGGGGCGGGCACCAGGGCCAGCCCCACAAGTGTTAATGGGGGCACCCCAGGCGACTTTTTACTCCAAGGATATTTCTCTACAGAAGCTTTTTTCTGATGGCAAACGATCAAATGCCACACACAAAAATGAGTTCTCTGAATTTTTCTCAAACAGCCCCCTCCATTCCCATCAGTGTCTCATCAACCACGTGAAAAATCAGGTATACAGAAGCCTGGGTGGCTCAGTTGGTTGAGTGTCTGACTTGGGCTCAGGTGATGATCTCACAGTTCACAAGTTGGAGCCCTGCATCGGGCTCCGTGCTGACAGCCCGGAGCCTGGAGCTGCTTCGGATTCTGTGTCTCCCTCTCTCTGCCCCTCCCCCACTCATACTCTCTTTCTCCAAAATAAATAAACAATAAGCATTAAGAAAATCAGGTTTACAGACTCTACCATTTCTTTCCTCTGACTCTCCTTTCTTTCCCTTAATCTGAACATGACAAATTCTTCCCCCTCCATTCTGTATCCACCCTCCCGCCCAGGGCACCTGCTCCTGGTTAGCGGCTCTCACGCAACTTGGGGTCACTGAGCAGAGGTCGTGGCCTGCTGTGCCACAGGGAGTGGCCATCTTGTCAGTGTGGTGGCTTTCACCTCCCTGTCTTTTCGACGTGCCTCTGCCTGTGCGTGCTCTGAAGGCCTCTCTCCCTGCTGACGCCCAAGCCCTACGAATCCCTCATGCCGTGGCCCAGACCCTGCTCTCAAGCTTTTGTGACTGATCTCACCTGCACCTGTTCAGGTTCCTGGGTGATACAGACGGGGACTGAGTCGTGGGCCCTGAGTTGTGGGCGGTGGTGGCTTTTCTGCTGCTGCCTCTCCCTTCCGTCTAACTGTGATGCCTTCGTTTTGCCTCTTTCGCTTATGGCCTCCCAAGCAAAGGCTTTACCTGCACTATCTCCTACTGGCTCTTGGACCCAAAACACGTTTTTATTTGTAAAACACTAGCAAGTGAGAAGGGTTTAGGCAAAGGTGCTTCTTCTAGAACTTCTTTGTTTGAAGAATTATGAAAATTATGTTGAGTAGGGGCATCCGGGGGCTCAGTTGGTTAAGCATCCAACTTCGGCTCAGGTCATGATCTCACAGTCTGTGAGTTTGAGCCCTGCTTCAGGACCTGAGCTGGGAACCTGCTTTGGATTCTGTGTCTCCCTCTCTCTCTGCCCCTCCTTTGTTTGCTCTCTCTCTCTGCTTCTCTCAAAAATAAATGTTAATTTTTTTTTAAATAAACAAAATTATGTTGAATAGAAATGTTTAAAGGTCCTTACCTCCCTGCTTTGTTCGATAGTCCAAAGTTAACATGATTGAAGCTTTTCTTGATGACTTAGCATCACTATTATAAACAGTGATTTTGGGGATGCCTGGGAGGTTCAGTCAGTTAAGAATACAGCTCTTGATTTCAGCTCAGATCATGATCTCACTGTTCATGAGTTTGAGCCTCACCTGGGGCTCTGCGCTGACAGCAGGAACCTGCTTGGGATTCTCTCTCTCTGCCGCGTCCCCACTCATGCTGTCTCTTTCTCAAAACACCGCTTTTGGCAATGTGGTATGTAACGCGCTAATACACTCAGGATCGCCACAGTCAGGCTGTCTGTCCTCACACAAAATGATGTCTTCTGAGTTTTTTGTTTCCCTTTTACAGGTTCTGTGTTAATCTGTGACTTTCCTCTACTTCTTTTTCTCTGTCGCTGCTATAGTCTTGTGAGGAGCCTCTGAACTCACCCCTCTAAGTATGTTGCTGGTGACGTTCTATGAGTTAGAAAGCCAACATTTCAACAAAATAGGACAAATAAGAGTCCTTAGGATTTGAGGACCTCACCCTTATAAGACTCCATCTATTTGGTCAAACGCATTGTCGCCTCGTTTGGGAGTGAGACAGGCCATGTGGAGGATCACATGCAAGAGGGCGGGGTTTCGGCACACAAGTCAGGACCCACTGAGACGTGACAAGAAGGGAGGGTATTGTATCATCCTGAAGCTCCACACACGTAAGACAACTGCTAAGCGTTCGATATAAAGATTTTCTAAAAATCATCCTAGAGTCTCAGCGGCGAAACCCAATATCCTGTTTGTGATCGGCAACTCCCATCATTTCTTTCTCTTGACCCTTTTTTTTAAACTTTCAACTTCTGTGAGTTTGACTAAACTCTATTTCCCAACAACTAGCATGTCATCCCAACTCGTTGGCTACTTAAACTGTATTTTGTTGGATTCACTGGGTTAAAAGAAATGCAGATCCATGCAAAGAATCCCAAGGAAATAGGAGTGTGTTATGGTTTGGGTTTGGTCACATTGATGAGAAATCCTGAGCAGCTGGGACTCACACACAGGCAGTGGTTGGTGGTGGTTTGGCGGCTGGTCAAGGAGCCGGGGATCCCTTCTCCCTCTGCTTCTCTCTCACACCTGGGGCTCCAGTTGTCACGATGACACCAGATGTAAGAACAGTAGCAGAAAGATGCGTGCCCACTCGGTAGGTAGGCTTTCCTGCAAAGGTGTTTTCCTCAGTGAACAACTTTCACTAACATCTCCTCTGTCACAGCCATGTCACCGATCACTTATCTCTACAAGGGAGGCAAAAGGAGGTAGATTTTTGGCCGATCAGATTGCCATTCAAACCCAAATTAAATTCTGTTACTTAAGAAAAATGGTCAAGTCACTCTTGGGTAGGCTGTCGGCAGCCACTGAGGAATTGTATAAACCCATTGAATGGGGCTAGAAGGCCACCAGGAACCCTGCCCTCCCTCCCCAGACATACAGTACTTCTTTTATAAGACATGAGATTTTCCCTCATGATTTTTGCTTCCCCGTCTCTGTCTTCCAGGTTTTCTTTCTGCTTTTGACCTCATTTTGGCTTGTAGTGGCTACTCCAGCCCTAAGAGTCTCCTCATGACCTCTCAACACAACTCCTGCAGAGAACTAGGCCTATCTGTGTTTTCAGCCCCAAGTCTGGGAAAGAGTCTGATTATGAGGTCATCGGAACTCTTGAGAGAGACCAAATGAGTCCCAGGTTACAAGCGAGCCTGCCATGCATGTGCTATCATTGAGTTGGCAGTCAACCAGCCATTAGGGACCTGGTTGGGTTGGCAGTGGAATATGGTCAGTCCAGCAAGAAGGGGAGTGTGGGGCCCGAAGGAGAGCCAGTGATGGGCCTCTGTGGCACATAAGCTCAAGTTGGTGTGCATTAGTATTTCACAGAAAGTGAAATCTGAAGGGTGACTCCATTGTCCCCTCACTTTTCCAGATCTACTCATGTGGCGCCTGTTACGGTTTGGTCCAGTTTTCACGCTGGTCATAGATGACAACACTGTAGCCCTGCAATTCAGTCTTACGGGATGACAAAATGTAAAGAGGGGGCGAGTCATCTGCTGTGGCCTCTCCCCACTTCCGCTATGCTCAAAGCATCAAAATGCAAAGTCCTACGTGCTTTGGCCAATGTCAAAATGAGGATTTCACCATTGTAGATTCACCGAGCTACACGTGTCATAAAAGTATTTCCTTTCAAGTAGAACCAATGTACCGTCCAAGAAGATGGTTATCCACATTTGGGTCAAGGCATTCTGTCCAGGCATACTATTTTTCTGGCACCTTATAGATAAGCAATTGCTGGACTAAGGGCACATAACCTCTCTCTACCATTCCCAGATTTACTGAGAGGATAGTAACGTCAATGTTTTCACACTTTATATCTCTTCCTGCCAGAGACATTTTAGTTGAAGTCCCTTCAATAAATTTAACTATGGCATTAAAATGAATTTCTATTTTTAAGAAATCCACAGCACTGACAGGGTAGCATACTCTATAGTACAAGGAGTCCCAAAGAAGAGTTTGAAACGCATCCAGGATTCTCTACTGCTAATGGCAAGGGACTTTCTTCCTGGATAAAACTAACACAGGATCTACTCATTGGGTCCTTCAAAACCAAATAAAACTAAAACCCTACCAAGGTGAAAGGCGTCCTGAAATACTCAGGAATAAAGTTAAAACACTGATCGTGTAACGATTAAACAATGTTGCCACAGATCGTTCTGGTATTTGCTCTACTGGCTGTAGTGAAAATTGGTGTCACTGAAAGCTTCAGAGTGGCTGTGTTAATTGTGCACTTGGAAATCTGTTACAATACAACACAAGTGTTTCTACAAAACCAAATTTAATATACAACAAACACTCACCATGTAAACACATCTTTAAAAAAAAAATCTGGTAATAATTCCAAGGGTCACTTACAGGCATCCATAAAAGCATTTATATCAAGAATCTCAATACAGAGTGATTTCTATGTCAAAATACATTTACACTGTAAATTGTTGCTAGAAAGAAAAGAAAGACACGGAGAAATGGAGTTTGCTGATACTCCCTTCACCAGCAGCAGCTGCCCCTGACAATTTCCCTTCATTTTCTACTTCAAGCATTTCAGACCAAGCTGTCCATCTGCCCTTCTATACTCTGTTGATGCTTTTATTCACTCGATTGGCCCGTTAAAAACCCCGAGACCTTATTATCATGCTTATTCCCACTTTAGGCAGCTCTCCAACCTGCCCAGAGCCTTCCCGTGGGGCCCCTTCCTGTCCACGCTGACATCCGGGACTTTTCAAGCTTGTCCCGGAGGATCAGTGTGGCGGATGGCACTTCAGGACCGGACCAGTGGTTATCAAAGGCAAGACCGGAAAGGAAGAAAAGAAAAAAAGAAAAAGAAAAAAAAAAGAAAGAAAAGAAAAGTCACATAAAAACCACAAGTGCAGATCGATCACACAATTTTATTAGAGTCTTTTGAACAAATGTATTCCTCTGTGAAAAACTCTTGCAAAGAGACATTGGGGTGTACTATTTTCAACCCTGAGCGATAACACTGCATACCAAGGAGGGTGGGTCGCGAAGCTGGCTCCACTGAACACAAGCACAAGCCACTGATATGCTCTATGTGATCAGGTTTTTACAAAAAAATACATAGTTTTCAATAAATAATGCTTAATTTTACAACTTTGATACAGCAATGTCATACACTGTTTTAACACACTAAACTCTGCATGCTAGATAGTCTACAAGAAGACGAAACTTTGCCATGCATTTTCTTTCCCTAGTCCTATCGAACACTTCATCCTCCAGCGCGCCGCCTCGGGGAGCTTCGCCCACTCTGTTCCACCGCGACAGGGCGCGTGCGCTGGCATGCAAACGCTAAAAAAGGTTCCCCCCCTCAAACCACTCAGACTTCTAAACAAAAGGGTTTTCAGCTTTCCTGCTCCCAAACCTGCAGTGGCTCTGAAAGTTAAGTTCCGCGTGGCCTTGAAAAACACAGACTTGGCGACAGGGTCATGCTGACAGCTGCTCCCGCCCACCCGGTGGCTCTGTCTTGGTGGCCACCGCCAGGCACCGCGGGATGCCCTGGCCACTAGGAGCCCCACGCCTGAAAGGCAGGCCTCCGTTTCGAAACAGTCCGTTCAAAGAAAAGGTGTCACAGACAAATGCAAAAGACTCTTAAACCCACGACGTATGTACAAGAGTAAAAAGTAGACAAGATGGGAAATGAACGGCAGTGGTGTAGAACGCGTCTCCCTATGTGATTCAAGGGATGGGGCGCGGTGTCCTCGAACATAAGCCGGATGAAGGAAAATGTGTTAGGGGGCCCTGTGTCAATATCGATTTGATCAAAATTCTTTCTCTGGTATCCCGTTATTCTGTTTCCAGTTGCTTTTTCTGTTGTTGAGGAGGGAATGCAATGGGTCTAATAGAATAACATAAACCTCGAAGTCGCCGCAGCGACCCTAGCGTCAATATTTGCTACTGTATTTGCGTTTTCAAACTTTTGGGTCATATTGCTTTATTTGTCATTTTCGCAGCAGAGAAAACCCAAGTCTACGTGACCACATAAAAGAAGTTTGATCAAAGGATGAAAGGAAGCCTCCACGTACGCACATCCAGGTTGTTTCCTCAACTGCTCGCGTGAAACCACGTCTCAACTCCTCATATTGCTTTTCCGTGGTTTGTTCTCTCTACGCAGAAGTTATCTGTTGGCAACTACAGGCAGCCAGAAGTTCCCAAGTCATTTAAAACAGTCCTATCTGTGCACTGGCAGAGGTATTGAATCTTTTAAGAGTATCTCTACCCAATAAAATTATTACTTTTATACATGGAACATTATGAACTTATGTTTCCCTTTGTAAGCCATTTTATACTTTCTGCACTTTTGTGCTTTTATTGAGTATAAAAATAGGTCTCCTTTAAAATTCTGTTTAAGTTCACTAAAAAACTACTTGTTTGTGAAATTCTCTTATAAACTCACTGCATCCACATGGAATAGATAAAACTAATTAGGCAGCTAATGGATCTAGGTAGCGTTAAAAAAAAAATAACCTCGATGGAAAAAAACAAAACAAAACTAAAGGTATGTTAGGATTCAAGAAAAAAGGCAGCAGCAAAGTAAAGTGGAAAAGAGTTGAGTTTAATAAATTTTGTGTCATCTTTATTGTGACCGAAAACGTGGGCTCCGCAGAAGGGACAAAAACAGAAACGAAAACCTAAACGAAACAAAAACCCGGAACCGAACCGAACACAAGGGAGTCGTTACCAAAGAGCAGGATTTGCCAGATCATCAACTAAAAGGGGATATGGCAGAAGAAAGGAAACAAATGAACAGTGAGAAAGAAGCAATAATTAAAAGAAGCCCAATCTCTGAGAAGCATGTGCAAGAGTCATTACATGGAGACAGTTACTTTGGGAACTCATGAATTCCTGTGTTGGGTTACATAAGGCTCAGACTCGGTACCCCCACAGGCCCAGGCTATACAAAGGGTATTTGGAACTGACATTCCTAATGGAAATTTTATAAAATTTGGCCCTTAGAAGAACTGAGAAATATCCTGAAAAAATCTTCCCTGAAACCGTAAGAAAGAAAGTTTCTTATCTGCTGATAAAATTGACAACTCAGTAAACTATTTTTTGCTGGTCATCCTACATTAAAAAAAAGCACAAATATATTTGCCTCAGAAATCTGTTAAAAGCAGGGGACCACGCAGTAAAAGAGTATAAAGATTCTATAAACGGGAGAGTGCAAGAAATCCTCTCTCCAAAGTGTCAACAAGGTTACATATGCCCATTAGAAGAAAAAGTAAGAATATACATATTATTAATCATCCAGAGAATAAAAAAGTTAAGATCGATATAATATATTTATAGTGAATGACTACTTTAAAATAGAGCAGCTTATTCGCTCTATTTCTCAGATTCCTTAGGCAAAAGTCACTTAAGTTCTGAAGTGAACAAGAAATGTAAATTTCCTTTACTGGACCAGTATCAAAGGATGGTGGTTTTAACTCCCAGAGAAGAGAAGGACAACCTTTGCCTTTTGAGTCCTCCTCTTTTTCAAAAACTTAAAAATAAAATAACATAAAAACAACTAAATCCTCCTGATTGCTATATGCATGCATATTTAAATCACTTCCCCTTGATTAACATTAAAAAGAAATCTCTCTGCCCAAAAGGGTGGTAATGATCTTTTTCTAGCTAAAGGATAATCATTCTACAAATAATTTTCCCTGTGACTGTAGTCATTCGTAACATACATAATATTTGCAAAGCACAATTTAAATACACTGCCTTTTATTAGCATTCTTATCATTTTTTTTTTTTTTAATAAAAGGGATGCATCTCAGAGTGTAAGAACCGGAAGGTTATTTCCACAGTTTAAAGAATTAATAAGAGAATGCTGGTTTAAGGTCTTGAAGTTGGAAATCTTACCAAAATGCCATCATCAAAGTCTGTGAACTAGTTATAAACAGCAGGATACCACTGGCTAGGCCGCAGCTCTCCGCGCCCACCCCCCACCCCCACGTTACCATTTTAAGACATTCTGTCAATGCTTAGTTAAAAATAAGACTTACTTAAGAGACCAAAAAAAAATGCAATTAAACTTTTATTGAAGACTATCCAGTGGCAAGAATACCTGTGTATTATTATATTATGTTTTAGACATTCAAGAAAGAATTCTTAAGAAGAATCTTCACAATGCATTCATCAAAACAGCCTTAAATATTGTTAAAAGCGCATTCAAGCGCCTGTCCTGAGTTCTAACAGGTTTTCAATTTAGATCGCTGACCATCTATGTTTTTTTTTTTCTTTTTACTATCAAGAACGTAGCTACGTAGCTTTTTTTTTTCTTTCTTATTCTACCAAGACTATTTGTTTCCATTCTGAGGCCAATTATGTTACTAATTTCCTTAACTTAAAGTTTCTACCTCACCACAAAAAAAAAAAAAAAGTCCAAGATTCATCTAGGATTAGAACCTAAAATACGCGCCAAGTTTCCAGGTTTTCAAAAATACATAGACTCAGTCTTAGAAATGGGTTTGTGTTCTCGGCAAGTTTCGGAACCGCAGCAGGGGGCCGCCACGTAAAACCACCAGCACAGAGAATTGTCAATTGTAAACCGCTGGTTCAATTATTCGTGGCTAAAATAAACGTCTGACCCATGACTGCATTAGTCTATCATTTTGAAAGGTTAAAAAAAAAAAAAGTAAACAACTCCAGAAATCCAGTTCTATACTGAGAACCTTGCTACCACCAGCAGCCCTTTCTGCTCCCAAGTGGACTCCTGAAACCTGATGGCTCGGCGGAAGGAAAGAGCCGCAGAAGTCTGTCCATCTGCAGCCAAAGCCTGTTGGCTTCGCATCCCAGGGATGGGNGACCGCGCGCCCGCCGGGGAGTGGAGGAGGAGGTGAGAAAGGAAATGCACGGGCCGGGGGGTGGGGGCCAGAAGGAAAGGGAAGGCAGAGGGACGGAACCCTCCTCCCTGGCGTTCAGTCCCCAGCCTCCGGCGGCAGAGGAGACAGAATCGGCCTGGCCGCCAGTGGAACGCCGAGCCGAGCGCCCACCTCCGCCCGCGCACACATCAGCCTCGCCACTGAATGCGCTGCGACCACAGGACCTCCACTTGGACTTCTACAGAGACCATCGGCGATGCGAGTTTCTATCAGTTCCAGCTGATTTATTAAAATTGTCAAGATACAGACTTCCAGCACAAAAAAAAAAAAAACAGGCAATGATGTCGACAGTGCATTGAGTCTGCTTTGCCACCATTTGCTACAAAATATGCAGATGGTCTGTACTTTATTTAGATTATATTGCACAAAATGAGAAACTTTTTAAACTATGTGCCTTTTTTTCTTTTTTTTTCTTTTTGCTAAAAATCGAGAATCCAGTTTCAAACCTTCCATCTGGGGCCCCATCCACATATCACAGCGTATGAGATACATAAAGTCCTACTATAGTACAGTACATATACAATCTTTAGACTAAGATAACAGCTCTGAGGTCTATATCACCATTTTCAATAAATCTTTACCTACAAATATTGAACAAATCTCTACTATAGCTGTACAAAAAAAAGTTTGCTTTTTTTTTTTTAAAACCACAAGGCCTTTAGATGCAAGGATTATTTTAAAATTTTAATCCTTTTAAAACCAGGACGTAACGTACCAACATACTTGCATGCTAAAAAACAGGAAAAAAAAAAAAATCAAAAGGGAAGAAGTGCCTGAAAGTCTTACTGAAAAAACACAGCAAGAATGTTCCCTTTTCACTGTACAAAAATACGCCTGAAAATATATTAATTTTTAAAAAAGACTGAGGTCTGTTATGTATCAAAAATGTTTCAATACCTTTTGTACTGAGGTCTAGGCTGTCTGGTATTCAATCAAGGAGGTATAGGGAACAAGTTACAAAAAAAAAGTTGGCAAGTAGAAATCACATTTGTAAAACCATAAACAATTTGATCTGAAAAGTAAACTCTGATCTTAAGTCAGTTCACAGTTTTTTTTTTTTTTGTAAGCGTTTGTACAGTCTGCATTTTTTCAAGCTCCCTGCAGTTTTGTTAAGAATCGGATGCATAGAAGACATCAGTTTTCTCCCTCCAAAAAAATAAAATAAAATAAAAAAGTTGCAATGGTCCCTTTTTTGTTTTTGTGTTTGTTTTTTTTTTTTAAAAAAAATCATCAGTTCTTTAAGATCTCTTAAGGAAAAAAAATCTCCAACCAACTCCCTAGCGTAACGGTTGTG
>NW_027551571.1:2422795-2423335 GCF_008692635.1 Crocuta crocuta | reverse complement strand
TGGGGGCCCTGGCGCCGCCGCCCGCGCCCGCGCCCGCGCCGCCGCCGCCCTTCTCGGGGCTCTGGCCGGCGCTGGGCTTCGCCGACGGGTCCATTTTGGGCTTTTTCCGGGGCCGGTACTTGTAGTCGGGGTAGTCGGCCATGTGCTTGAGCCGCAGCCGCTCCGCCTCCCGGATGAACGGGATCTTCTCGCTGTCCTTGAGCATTTTCCACCGCTTGCCCAGCCGCTTGGAGATCTCGGCGTTGTGCATGTCCGGGGACTGCTCCATGATCTTCCTGCGCTCGATCTTGGACCACACCATGAACGCGTTCATCGGCCGCTTGATGTGGNTGGGCACCGGGCTGCAAGCCATGAATTCGCCCTCCTCCGTGTCCAGCGCCTCCCGGGGCAGGTTGCTCTCCGCTTCCAAGCTCTCCGCCTGCTGCACCATGATCCGCCGCGGGGCTGGGCGCTCCAACCCGGGCCGCTCGCTCTCGTGCGGAGGTCCCCCTCCCCCTCTCGCCCCTCCACCTTCCCGGGCAAGTTGCAAAGTCCTGGGTT
>NW_027551571.1:2421143-2421375 GCF_008692635.1 Crocuta crocuta | reverse complement strand
GCCTGTGGCTGCGGGCCGGCTCCGCCCACCTCCCTTTATTAACTCCCCGGCCACGCCCCCTCTGCCCCCGCCCTCGGGGCTGCTTTTGCAAAGGTGGGGGGCGGGGGGAGAGGGGGAGGCACGTCTGGAAATATGTTATTTTTTAAAAATCCGCGTGTGTGCACAGATGCGCCCCTCCCCGGGATGCTCGGCGGCCGCGCGCTGCGCCGCGGCGAACCGGGCTTAGTGCGGG
>NW_027551571.1:2410341-2420820 GCF_008692635.1 Crocuta crocuta | reverse complement strand
AGGTCCCCTCCGCCCTCCGGAGCAGCCCTGTCCTGAGCCTCTAGCGAGGGGCCCGCGCGCCTTCTGGGCGGTGGCGTTGGAGTTAGCCGCGCGCACCGCAGGGAAGAGAAGGTGCGTCCCAACTTCCGAGTCCACAGACGTCCCGGGCCTGTGCGGAGGCGGGTCGGACTGCCCTCAGGACCGCGAGCGGCCCAGACACCCGGCCGGCTCTCCGTCCAGCAGCCCGCGCCAGTCGATCCCGCGGGGCGCCTTGGGAACCCGCTTTTCTTTGTGTTTCTTTATTTAGCCGCCGTTACCCATCTGTGGATATTATGCGGGGAAATGGAAAGAAAGCCGCTGCTTCCTATTCATTGTCTGTCGTCATCGCTGCCTTCACACCCCCGCGCTGGGGAGCGGGGCACTCGGTCATCCCCGAGATACTGCCCAGAGTCCTCCGCCAGAGGAGCCAGCCTCCCCGGGCTGCCCAGTTACCCAAACCCGCCTCCTTCCTGGTTCCTTTCCTGCAAATGATACCGCAGTACTTGCATACTGCAGGTTTCTGGTGTCTTTAATAACATACCGTGGTACCACGCTTGCACATTTTTCACAGAACGTGGTGTGTGTGTGTGTGTGTGTGTGTGCGCGCGCGCGCGCGCCCGCGCGCCACTATTGCGGTACCCTCTCCACCTTATTCATCCTAAAGAAAAATACTGCGTCCAGTATTTGTGATATTCAGGCCACTCATGCTGGCAATTTCTTTTTTAGAGCCATCGGAACCAGAGGAATTTACAGTCATCCATACCGGGTGAACTGGAGTCAGGAGATGTATAAAACCGAAGGCAGTGTGTGAAAATTCATATTCACTCCCACAAGGCAAGCCCTGCAGGGTGTTCCCGTCTCTTCTCACACACTCCCCAGCCGTTCCAGCTCTTGGGGACACCACGCCACAGGAGGGTGGGTGGACACACCGGTGGAGCCATCAGCACGGCTTTTCCCCCAACACATGACAACACGTGCTCCAGCCAGAAGGCTCGAAATCGTGTCGCCCAGTTGCACGATTTCCATGCAGACTATGAGAGGATCCAGCATGTTAGACACTGAGAGAGAATGCCTTTGAAAATCTTAAGCAAATTCAGCATTTATTTGCCGTTTTCACTTGATAGCAAAAATCGTGTTTAACTTTAGAATGAGAAGTCGATGAAGTGTAATAAGGCTCGAAAAGGATGGGTTTATTCTCGGAGCGCTATGATCTTAGAGGAAATACATGTTCATATTTAGTCTTTCCGATAAGAAACGTAATTTCTGTTCTGTGAAAGATGGGTCGTGGGAGAAGAGAAAACCAGAGTAATGGGGTTGTTTATGAGTGTGAGGCAGATGGAGGGGACCACGAGAGGGAAGTGCTGCCACTTGATGGGTCTCTAAACGCACAGCCCAGGTTGGAGGAGAGAAACAGGCATGGCGACTTCCCCAGGAATGGACTGGAGCACGTTTCTCTCCCTCTTCTATAGATAAGGTATCAATTTTCAGAAAGGATGACCTAGATTGCTATTTTGTAACATAATCTACCCCGCATCCTTACTGTTAGTGAATTTAGTGACGATTTCGAGAGAGAAAACAAAAACTAAATAACTCATATGTATACTTTTTCATTCTTTTCATTTCTTGTTTTCCCTTCCCTTCCCCTTTCCTTTCTCTTTTTCCTCCCCTCCCCTCCCCTCTTCCTCCTTTCCTTTCCTTTCTCTTTCTCCCCTCTCTATGGGGAGGTTTCAAAATAAGCATAACATTAAAAAAAAAAAAAGAAAGAAATGGGAACATGCTTGAAACCTGAATGCTTCTTACACGAACAGTATTTACTCCCAAAAAATGAATGTTTGCAACATCAGTGGTAACCAAGTATTGAAAGGAACCTTGGGCTAATAAATGGAAAATGTGGCCCTCTGTAATGATGCACCTCCTGAAAGTTTAATTTAGTAAAATGGAAATTTATCTGCTATTTTGAAAACCGGTGAATGCATATCAGGATTAGAACTCTGAGTCATCTTTTTATAGCCAATATGCGTTTCATGTGTGTGCATATCTACATACGTTATCTATGCAGTTTTCCCGCTGATCTTTCCCGCTGATCTTAAACATTGTTGGATATATAATTAATGCTCAGAGTCTTAAGATTATAGCCACAAATGACTATTTGTATCATTATTTTTTGTTTTTTACAAGTGTATCTTTAGGAAAAAGACCTTTCATTTTATATATATATATATTTTTTTTTCTTTATTTCTAGGAGAGAGAGAGAGAGAGACAGCGTGAGCAGGGGAGGGTCAGAGAGAGAGGGAGACACAGACTCTGAAATAGGCTCCAGGCTCTGAGCTGGCAGTCACCACAGAGCCCGACGCGGGGCTCGAACCCACGAACTGCGAGATCATGACCTAAGCGAAAGTCGGACGCTCAACCGACTAAGCCACCCAGGCGCCCCGAGACCTTTCATTTTTAAGGACTATTATGTAAGGGGTAAGATATTACATGAAATTGCTCAAAATTAAGATAACACAGAACCCATGCAGAGTATTCCTGCCCCCTCTGAACAAGAAACATTTTTTGCTAAGCAAATAATACACTAGAAATACCACTGGGTAAATATTTGACCCATTAAATTGAACATAGCAGTTTTCCAAGCACTCTGACTGCTTGCATTTCTCCATCGCTGAAATGATGGCCTGCAGGGCGATCCTTTCCATCTCCTTTCTCGCGCGTGACCCGCTCTCCTGAAACGAGAGTCCCCAGTCCCTGCTTTGCTAGCTCTCCCGTCTCTGTGTCGCGCTGAATCCTGAGTCTGACCTGTGTATCTCCTGTCTCCCTGGGGTCCGCCCGGTACGTATCCTCAGACACGGTGATGGGTGTCAGTTGAGCTCCCTGACTCTCCAGACCCAGTGTTACCCTGTTTTTTCTCATGCTGTTTTAGGGCCTTGGCATTTTGTTCTATCCACCCAGAAGGTTCTTTTCACCCGATCTTTGCAGATTGATCTCCCGCCTTGCAGTTAGCCCCAGGTGCAATGCTGGGGGCTGGCGGCGGGGCTTCCAGGCACCTGCTGCCCCTCCCCCCAACACATAGGCTGCCAGTGACTGTCATTTCATGTTGGTTCATCAGGACACCCTTCAGTTGCTACAGGAATCTTGTTGATATTCTCACTCGTGTATTCTCTGAATCACCCAGCCCGAGAGTGAACTTTATTAAAGCACAAGCAGAAGGGCATAGGGCAGGGACTCTGGAACTTAGAAAACACAATTTTACATCGTGAGCAGCACACAGCTGTACATATACAAAGCAGGAACCAGTGTCACAAATGAATATCTCTCCTTATTAAGTATAAGCCAGGCTACTTTCTAGCCCATTCCTTTAAATAATGTTGGTTAAAACCCACTGAGGTCACATAGTCATGAGACACTATTGAAGTATGAAAGACAGTGGCTTAGGTGTCCTAAGACTCTGGAATATTCTTCCTTGGATTGAAAAGTCCAGTTCCAGTGGCCATGTTTCCTTTCCCTTTCCTTCCTTCCTTCCCTCCTTCCTTCCTTCCTTCCTTCCTTCCTTCCTTCCTTCCTTCCTTCCTTCCTTCCCTCTCTCCCTTCCTTTCTTTAATTATTTTAGTGGATCTCATCATGTAGCCTTTGACTTTTAATAATAACAAAATAATTATATAAATCTACTGCCTCCAAAATTTATGTTTTTTCTTTTTTTAATATTCATATGAGCTATGTATTTTAAAAAGTAGGCTTTATATTTAGAGTAGCTTTTTTTATTTTTAATGTTTTATTTATTTCTGAGAGGGAGAGAGAGAGGGAGGGAGAGAGAGAGAGAGAGAGAGATAGTGTGAGTGGGGGAGGGTCAGAGAGAGTGGGAGACACAGAATCTGAAGCAGGCTCCAGGCTCCGCGCTGTCAGCACAGAGCCAGATGCGGGGCTTGAGCCCACAAACCGTGAGATCATGACCTGAGCTGAAGTTGGACGTTTAACCGACTGAGCCACCCAGGCTCCCCTTTTTAGAGTAGTTTTAAGTCCACTGCAAAATCGAGTGAAAAGTATAGAAAAATTCCCATGTATCCCTGCCCCTCCCCCACTCAGAGCCTCCCCCAGGGTGGGCCCACCTCCCAGTGAAACTACACTGACTCATCACAATCACCCGAAGCCCACACTCTACAGCAGGGGCCCTCTTGGAGGTGTGCACTCGGTAGGTTTTGACAAATGGGTGATGACATGTGTCCATCACTTTAGCATCGCCCAGAAGAGCTGCACTGCGCTAAATATTGTTTGTGCTCCCCCAAAAATCGGCCCTCCCTCCACTCACGCGTCCACATCTGGTGTCTGGCAACCACTAATTGTCTTACTCTTTCCATAATTTTTTGGGTTTTTTTTGTCTGTTTGTTTTGTCTTTGCTCTTTTCCAGAATGTCTTATAGTTTGAATCCTGCAACATGTAGCTTTTTTACTTTGGCTGCTTCCACTTAGAAATAAGTATTTAAGGTTCTTCCAGGTCTTTTCATGGCTTGCCTCATCCTGTGTGTGTGTGTGTGTGTGTGTGTGTGTGTGTGTGTGCGTNCTTGGCTTGCTTCTTTGTGTGTGTGTGTGTGTGTGTGTGTGTGTGTGTGTGTGTGTGCACTGAGTAATATTCCGTTGTCCAGTTGGACCACAGTTTATTTATCCACTCACCTGGTTGCTTCTTAGTTTTGGCAATTGTGAGTAAAGCTGCTGGAAACGCCCATCCGGAGTTTTCGTGTGGACCTAAGTTTTCAATTCCTTGTGTAGGTACCAAGGAGCTGGGCCCTATGGTCAAAGGGTATTGAATTTTGTAAGAAACCATCAAACTATCTTCCTGAGTGGCTACCCCACTTTCCATTCCAGCAAGGATGCAGGGGAGCTGCCGGTGCTCCCCATCCCTCAGCGTCATCCCCAAGTGCTTCAAAGAGCACCCGTGTGTCCAGGATGCCCACGGATATCATAGTTGTGGTGGTTGTTTGAGCCTCTGTCTGTCCCGTGCCTTCAGCAGGTGCTGGCGTGCAGTAGCTGCTCAGCAAGCGTGCAGTGAATTTTCCTATTTGTCCACGCACCCCGGGGGGCTCGGGGAGCCCTCCCACCCCCGTGGCCCTGGAATCTGTTCACTCCTGCTGCTTCCCGTGTGTCTTCAGGCTGTCCTCAGGACTGCCAGGATTTTAGCCACGGACACCGAACTGGTGTCCCAGTTGCCACACTGCAACTAGACCCTACTTCAGTATGCGCCCGGCCCATGGGACTCCCCAAGTTCATGTTTAGTGGAACCCTTCACTCGTGAACAAAATCCACTCCCCTTTGCAATGCAGGCGAAACATGCTTCTTTTCTTTCAGCCTCTCTAGCTTTCTCTCTCTTACAATTAACAAAACCACAAAGCAGTATTAGGGCAGCACAGCACAGAGCAGTGGCTTTCAAACTTCTTTTGACCGTGACCTGCCATATGAAATGCATTTTTACGTCATGACCCCGGGTGCACACACACTACACAGAAGTGAAACTGAAGCCATTTACAGCAGACACATTTGTGTTTCCAGATAAAACTGTTTCACGTGCTCACACGGGTCCTAATAACTAGGCATTTGTAACAACTTGGTTGTCTTTGCAATTTAAACAAAACTTATTTTCATTAAATTTACAGTAATCAACCTCAATCTTTTTTTTTTTATGAGAAGCTGCTCTAGAAAAACCATTTGACTGGACAGACACCTGGGGGTTTAAAACAACGTGTTTATGAAAAAGGTAAGTAATTGCTTCCTAAAAACGCAGGTCTGCACGCCCCCAGCTGCCCTCCAAGCTGGCACGCAGAGTTTCTTGATCCTGAACTCGCTGTCCTTTCCTGCAGCCCCATAGCTTGTGGCCCAGGGGGGTGGACGACTAGCGAGGTGGGCTGGCAACATGGCGCCTGTGTGTTAGGCTAACCCTTCACCCCCTGAACCAGAGAGAGAGAGAGAGAGAGAGTCCAGTGATTCCTCAGGTGCAGGGAGGGAGGGAGAAGACACCTGTCCATCCACCTCAGGGCCGAGGAGGCCACTCCCTCGGAGGCTCGGTTCCGTTTCTAGCTGTGCCTCTGCCTCACCACTCAGGAAGTGGGCGTGTGCGACAGTGTGTGTGTCGGCATGTGTGTGTATAGGAGTCTAAAATAAAAAGGAATAGATGGCCAGTTGTGGAAGCACACCAAATCGGACTTCTTTCCACATGCCCACGGTCCTGGTTAAAGTATCTTAATCTGATCTTAGAGGAAACATCCCCGTCCAGAGCGGGGGATGTGTTAGCTCCGGGGATGTCTGCCACGGCTGGGCACCGAGGAACCAATGACTATCTTGCCAGGGAGTGTCCTGAAGATCTCGGGGATGTGGTTGATACAGCTTCAGGAGGAAGGTGCCCGCAGATGGACCTGACCGAGAAGGTGATCACTGGTGATGTCAGATGAGGCACCCTGTTCCCTTCGTGGAAGGATGCGAGGTCCGAGCAATGACTCTGAGTCAGCGATGAGCTGTGGCCTCTGCTGTGTCCCCTCCTCACCTGAGCCCGGGAGAACCGCGTCCTTCCCTGATTCCTGAACTTAGGTAGCTGCCCTCGTTTTCTTCTCCAGCCTTCTTGAACCAACCTCCCCTTCGTTCTCCATCTGTCTCTGTCTCCCTCCCTCCTACTCTCTCTCAACCTCTCTCCCTCCCTCTCCCCTCCTCCCTCTTGCTATCTCCATCTCCAGGCCGGTCTCCTTTGCGTCTTTTTTATGTTCAAAGTCTTTAAGATCTCTTTTTCCCTCTTTGCCATGAAACAGCTTTATTAGTTGTGTTATCCCTGTAGTATAAGCACAACTGTGTGGAGCACAGTTATTAAATTCTAAATAATAGAAGCACGGATAAGAAAGAGAGTGAGCTAAAGCAAAGCTGTAGGGAGGCATGGGCTTTGCACCTTGCCTGGGAGAGGGTGTTCACTAATCCTGCCCAGCTCCGGTCCCTATTAGAGTAGCTGTTAGTTGTTGTGCAAAAGTCCAGGAACGGGCTTGGGCTGGCGGGAGCAGAGGGGAGCGGCTGGTAGGAGGATCTCCGTGTTTGCTCAGCTTGGAGACAGACCTGCTCAGAGGGCTGCATGCGGGGGCTGCACTCTGGGCTGGGAAGAGCCGGACTCACCCTCTGGTTACACCGTGGATCAGCTACATAGCTTCAGACCAATGGATAACCATTTTGGCTACCTTGTTCCTCATGTTTGTGAATATTTCAGACCAAGTGGCTTCCAAGGGCATGTGTATCTTTCACTGTTTGATAGTTTTTGTGTGACTTAACACATCATTCTTGCAGAAATCCTACACTGGGGGATGTTATTTTGGTTTCATTCTCTTAAATGAGAGACAGAAAGAGACAGCGTGAGCAGGGGAGGGGAAGAGAGAGAGAAGGAGACACGGAATCTGAAGCAGACTTCAGGCTCCGAACTGTCAGCACAGAGCCTGACGCGGAACTCAAACTTACGAGCTGTGAGATCATGACCTGAGCTAAAGTCAGACGCCCACCTGACTGAGCCACCCAGGCCCCCCAAGTTTCTTCTATTTTAAATATGACCATTTAATTGTGACTCCAGTATTTGACGGTATGTAATGATTTTTCTTCCTTCATTTAAAAGTAGTGCATTTTCATTGTAGAAACATGGACGTACAGGCAGCAAATAGAGATCAAAGTCACCGGCATTTACCCACATATACCCATGTACACAGTCGCACACCCACATACACCCACAGCGACATTTCGCTGCCTCTTCTTCAGTCTCAATAACATCCGTTCAATGTACTCTAGTGTCACAGCCATAAAGGCTCTGAGCACAGACTGTCCACTGCAGCCCGGCCTCCTTCTACGGGGGCCCCCGCTCCAGAGGATCCCCGAAACACCTTCTCAGCTGCTGTTTCTAGTCACAAATGTCCATTCTGCTCAGGAGGAAGCACCCTTCCAGCCCTCTTTCTCCATGTCCCGCCAATTCCTGGAAACTTCTGGAACTCCTGCTCCAACACAGTCTGGGCTGCTCACTCTGCTGGGCAGCCCCCCCCCCCCACAGGCCTGACCCTCTCCTCCCCAGGTGGGAGTCACGTGCCAGTTCCCATGTGCCTCAGCCTCTGCTGAGCCCCCACCCAGGCTGGGACCCCACCGCTCAGGGATGGGACCCTTTGCCCCCGGACAAGGTGAAGTCCGGTGAGGGGCGGCTGAAGGCCCAGCCCAGGGGGCCCAAGAGCAGAGTATCAAGCTAAAGAGGATTGTTGTCAGCCTTAAAACTGGATGGAATTGTCCCAGGGTCCCAACCATGACCCCTTTTCCCCTTCCGAATTCTCCCCTTAGACTGTGGGGACGTCTGTCCTTGCCTGTCCCACCGCTGCTACTTGGGGAGCAGATAGCTTGTCTGGTCCCACGGGTTTGCGGCTGGTAAGAAATTCACTTTGAGTGTCACCGTACCTGAACTAGATGGTACCTAGACAGGGTTGAGGATTGACGGATGGTGCTGGGCTCCGCTAAGACTGTGGGGACGTTGGGACGGGGCCCTTGAGTTTTGCAGGTGGAAGGACGTGAACTTTTAGGAGCCAGAGAACAGACTGTTGAAGAATTTGAATCATGTCCACCCAAAATATACACATCAAGGTCCTAACCTCTAGTGCTTTCAGATGAGACCGTACTTGGAGATGTGGCCTTTGATAAGGTGGTTGGTTATTCGAGTAGACTCTAACCCCAAATGGCTGACGTGATGCTCTTATAAGAAAGGGAAATTTGGACACAGAGGTAGATACACACAGGGAGAAAATGGCGTGAGGAGACACGGGGTGCAGATGAAAATGGACGAGCCAAGTACAGAGGCTGGAACAGACTCTCGCTCCCAGTACTCAGAAGGACCCAGACCTGCGGCACCTTGATCTTTGGCTTCTGGCCTCCAGACCAGAAGAGGAGTCATTCCTGTTGTCTAGGTCAACCAGTTTGTGATACTTTGACACATCCGCTCCAGAAAACTAAGACAGAGGGAGCAAGAACCATTGAGCTGGCTTCTCTTACATAGTCTCTCTGAAGAATTCCCCCTGTTCATTGATTTTTAGACTTTGATGAGCACTTGGACAGTAGCAATGGTTAAGGGAAGGTCTAGTTGCCTACCACGCAGCCAGACTTTCATGGCTCTGTCTCATGGTCACGTACATCCACGTCAATCCCTTTTTAACTTTGGGGTCTCAGCAGAACTGTGAAAACAAGAAAAGAACTGTTTAACTTTTTATTCAAGCCAAAGGGCATCCCTTCATCAACGTGAGTTAGTTTGGAAGTGAAAACCATGTGGTCAAGGTGATAATCTCTCGCCTTTCCCCCTGAGCGATCAAGGAAGGGACACATGGAGGGCCAGCACTCTGGGTGTGTGCATGGACACAACAGTTTTTAATCACGTTTCCTGCCCACGATGCCTACAGTGGGTAGAACTGTGGAGGCATGAGTGCGCCCCCTCTGGCACTCCGTGCATGCTGCTGGGGTAGCACTTTTTGCACAAACCCGCCCAGTCTCCCCAACCCCCCTGCCCAGTGGCAGCACATTCTGTAAAGCAGGATGAATCTGCTGTTTCACTGCACGCAGGCTGGCCTCTGGGAGATACTTGGGGGATGGAGTCCATGAGAAAGGAAGTTCTTCTGGGTTATTTATAAAGACTTGTTTCAGTGTTAGCACCATGATACAATGCAGTTCCTCTAGCCGGTGTCCCTGGTGTATTTTGGAGACAGGAACAACTGACGTTGTTGTTGTTGCAAGAAAATGCAAGAAAACTAACGTGACTTTAGCTTACGGATGTCTTCCTCCTCATCTTCGTGCAGGTAGAATGAGAAACATAGTGTCCCGGCTGAAAGAGAAGGCTCTCCTCCTTGGCTGTGAGTTCTCCTAAAGGCGCAGGGTGTCCATCTCTCATTGCAGGTTCCTTCAAGTCAACAAGCAGTATGGCGCCCAGTAGGGGGTAGACATTCAAATGAATGAGCAAATGAATAGATAAGGAACAAGACCAGAGCTCCTGGGTACTCTGAGAGCCGCCTGGGAAGGAAAAAGAAAATTCTAAAGCAAGAAAGGCAACACACGCTCCCCCTTGGCCAACTCACTGCTCCATTTCTGCCTCATATGGGGACCTCATTCATAGCCCAGGCCACTGTACTTAGTATTTCAACAACACTCTTCCCCTTGAACTTGTATGTTACTTTCCCGTCCAACACAGTTTGGTGCTTTCAGTATCTTACCCATATTTTTGGTGAATTCACTCTTGTAGTTTTTTTGTTGTTGTTGTTGTTTTGTTTTGTTTTTCTCTTGCACGAGTCTATAGGGATTGTCCTGGAGGAAAAGCCTGTGTGGGACAGAGTACATTGTGTGTTCAGACACATTCCTTCTCTCTGTTACTCATTCATGTCCCCCAAAAAGAACTCCAACACTTTGATTCTCTGTCCTTTTCTCCTTCAAAATGACACCA
>NW_027551571.1:2370982-2410161 GCF_008692635.1 Crocuta crocuta | reverse complement strand
GTGGGGGGGGGTGGGGGGGGGGGGGGGGGCTTGAAATCTGTAAAGTTTCACATAAACAAAATGTATGGACTACCACATGCTTTTATAAATTTGAGGTTTTCTTAGACCTCAAAAGTGGGCAGATTGAAGACATTTCAAAGGAAGCATCTGTCGCCATGTATAACAGGTAGGCGTCCCCAAGGTGGGTCTATAAAGGAATGGGTGAGCACAAGGAGGGAAGTGCCCTTGACCATCACCCTCCACACAGCGTGCTCCAAGGATCCAGGGAGCAAATCCACCCTTGATCTCATCCAGGGTGGAATTCTTATCTTCGAGAGGCCATAGTGATAATTTCACAGGTTTACAATAGCTTCATATCCTCCCTCCATGCTGGGTGCATGTTTATTTTTTTTTCCCCTTCAGATCTCTCCTTTTCTGGAAGCAATGACAAGTTTGTCCGTGCATATTTAGCACATTTTCCCAGGACCTATCTCTGCTGTTCCTAATACTGGATGCTGTGCCTCTATTTACCCTCTTGTAAGCAGAGAGCAAAGAGACATTTAATAGCATTCTGTGTGAATAATGACAACACGAGTGAAATACTGGTGTGTGTATTTTTGGTTCTAACAGTGAAGAATAGGATCTGAGACATAAAAGGAAAGATATTTATAGTATTTCCTGGTCATGCGTTTACTTGCTTAGCTACCTCGGCTGTAGCTTGTGTCTTGTGTTAATGTTAATTCCTGCAATGTGATAGCATCCTATTATGCCCTGTACAAAAATGATTAGCTGTTCTCTATTGCATATTCAAGTACATGGTAGATATAAAAACTCCTACTCCACTGACATAAATCACGTCTAAATTTGCCCATTTTTTCCAGAAGTGAAACATGAGGATCATGTGCCTGCCCCTCCCCCCCAAGTGATCTGCCTCAAATCCAAAGACAGTGTGTGATATCCAGATCGCCTATTTAGAAAACGCAGAGTACGTATTCTCTTTACCACAATATTCTTTAGTAACCGGTCAGAATGACTGATTCAAAATTTTGAGTGGTAACAATTCCTCAGCGCTCTTAGAGGGCATGGACACTGCTTTTCTGGGTGTGATACAAGCATTCCCATGCACGTCACACTCTGGTATATACTGAGTGTGCACTGAGAGTACTTGGCACACACACTTTTGAATGAGAAGTTCTGACTTTATGGCTCGGAAAATCCGTTCACTAAATTTATCAACTTAGACCAGGCTCATACACTTACCCTGTAAGAGCCATAGTTCTGTCCTTGGTAAAATGGCTCGGTAAGTCCTACCTAACCCTGAGGTCATTGGGAGTGCTTCATAAAGAAGCACTTTATGAAGCTCTTGTAGGATTGTACAAAAATGGGCAAGGCTCTTTGGGAATTGAGGTGGGATAGGGGAAAGAAGGCATTTTAGCCGTCTCTCCTAGAGATGTGATTATTTTGCCTTTGTGAGATAGGAAGTCTTTGTCTGAATGTTTTCTGGATAGGAGGTGGAAAGGAGAAAAAACAATATTTAAATCCAGCTTGCTAGCATTACTTAGAGTTTTCTCGATAGGTTAGGGACCTCGCTGAAATGAGACATGAAAACTGGAGAGCACAGAATCCAGCAGCAATAACTGCAAAGTCACGAGGTCCTTGTGAAGCTGAGGGCAGCAGGGAACACTATCAGCAAGGCCAACTTGTCTATGGTTCAACGGTTATGAGTACTGCCTACGCCATGCCCACTCTGCTCTTCCTGTTTTTCATGCTGTTTATAAAATTTTACAATTTCAGCTCTAATGGGAATTGACAGAATATAAGGAATCATCAATAAGTAATACAGTACATTATAAAATAACTCATTGATGATTAATTCTGTTCTTCAGGGTCGGTGATATCTTCCACCTTCAACTAAACTTGGAGTCTGAAAAGAAAGAGTATGATGCCAAACTGTAGACTACCCCAGTCTCGGAAAAATGTGCTTCTTTCCTCTTCACCCACACGTGAGCTGAGAGGGTCTTCTCACAACTAACATTAAGCAGAGGGTTCCATCAGAATATTGGGTTTAATATTTTCTTTCTGTCCCTAAAACTGAGCATGACAACACCCACCTGAAACTCATGACTTTAGAGCAGATACTCAGTCTGATCTTGGATGAACAGCTGTATGTTTATACCTAGGGAGCTCATAGCATGATGAACCATGATGAAGTCACAATTCGTGCTTAATGAGGTCCCTACCAATTTCTTAATTCCATTAGGAGCCAATCTCATTTGGGATGACTTCAACCTTGCTGATGACACTCTGATCAAACCCGGGGGTGTTTGCTCAAGAAACAGAATTTTCTGTTTAGTTTAGCCACAGAGAGAACATTCCACAGCAAACAAGCAAAGAGAACAATTTATCTGTTTCATATATTACAAACAGGTCATCTCTGATCACTACTTGTCTCTGTATTTTCTTTTAGGGGGTGTCAATATCCTTCAATCATTCATGTGTACATTCCTATGTGTTTAATAAGTATTTATTAAGCACCAACGCCATCCCAGCCACCATGATCTGATCATTAATGAAAAGTGTGCCTTCAATGGCAGCTAGGCAAGTCTTTGATAAGCACATATAATGTGCTTTGTGTTTGAGCGCTGGGGGGACAGAGGGGAAGTGGAGGTGCCCGTCCTCACGGATCTCTGGTTCTGTGGGGAGAAACAGACGCGTGCAGATTTCAGCAGCATGCGTTAAACAAGGAGATGGCTCATAGAAATAATACCGTAAAGTCGTTTGTGAATAACTTCCTTCTAAAAATCACAGAATATTTTTCTCCGGGGCGAGATAAAGAGATATACTCAGTTTGACAGGGATTTGTGCCCGGTCTACTTTCCCTTCTGGAAATATGAGGGTTGTTAAGGAGGGTGGACAGTCTGTTTGAAAGGACGCAGAAAACAATGTGTAATTCTAGGAGCTTTTTGTCCTGACAGCCTGGGTCCAAGGGTCACCAAGACAAACATGTACCAGGAGCAAAGTACCATTGTGATCCTTTACTGGAGGGACCTTGGGAAGGTCACATACCTGTGTTGAGGCCGTTTCCTTGTCCATACAAGGAAGTGAAGACATCTTCCGTGGCCATCTCCAGAGTAGTTTGTAGATGCACAGCACTATGGTAAAGTGTAAGATGACATAGAAAATGCAAAGTATGTGTTCCTTCATTCTCCAAGGACCCGTATGCTAAACGATGTCCTTAGCATGCATATGTTTATGTGTTTTTAAGTAGGCTCCAGAGAATTCAAATCTGTTTTGGAAGACATGTGTGTGTGTGTGTGTGTGTGTGCAGCATGTGCACACTTGATGCTGAGTACTTTTCTCTCCAGAAGTTGTTCATAGAAACGTCCTAGAGGGACATTGTCGGCAGCATTGTCTGGAGATCCTCTGGGGCCTGAGGATGGAGCAGGCTGTGGGACTGGCAACGGACAGGAGCGCAGCTGTGTCACCCCAGTCACCAGACTGACACGTGTCCAGCATCGTCACATTCACCTTCCAACTTTGAAAAAAAAAAAAAAGATTAATTAATATATTTGAGAGAGAGACAACGAGCAGGGGAGGGACAGAGAGAGGGAGATAGAGCATCAGAAGTGGGCTCTGTGCTAACAGCAGAGAGCCTGATGCAAGGCTCGAACTCACGAATCAGGGGATCAGGACCTGAGCTGAAGTCGGAAGCTTAACCGACTGAGCCGCCAGGCGCCCCTCACCTTCCAACTTTGCGATGCTTTGTGTTCTCGTCCATCCGGCCTCCCTGCTCCGTGGCACCACACACGCCTGCAGCTTCATCTTCAAATTTGCCACTCCCTCATCTCAGGGCTCTGACTGGCTCCCTAATCTAAATAAATTAAGCACAATGTCTTTTCCCAGCTTTTGAGAATCTTTAAATATGAGCATTGCTTTAAAGACTCATGCTTGTCAGCATATGGGTTGAATCTCAGGCAGTGTTTCCTGGGAGGTGGCCACCTGCATGTTCTTGGACTTCTTGGACAAGGAGCGGCACGGCCTGTCGGCTTGGGGGTGGGGTGGGGTGAAGGGCGTAGATGTTGAGCTTGAAACTCACGTGGTTTCTCCATGGGGCTTGCAACAAATATTTATTTATTTATTTATTNAGGAGGTTGTTTCCTGCTTTCTCCTCTAGGGTGTTGATAGTTTCCTGTCTCACGTTCAGGTCCTTTATCCATTTTGAATTGATTTTTGTGCATGGTGTGAGAAAATGATCTAGTTTCATTCTTCTGCATTTGCAACAAATATTTAATTTTGGACAAATCTTGATGATATGGATACAGATATGGATAGAGATATAGATACAGAAGATACACACAGAGAAGAGAAATATACAGTAAAACCTTGGATTGCAGGTAACTCATCCTGTGAGTGTTCCGCAACACGAGCAAATGTTTCTAATGAATTTTAACTTGATAAATGAGCGATGTCTTCCAATACGAGTTGTATGTGATGCCGAACGTCACATGGTCACAACTGAGCCAAAGGTTGCTGAAATTTGCTTTGATATACGAGGGCTTTGGATGGATGACTAGCATGTTTCTGGAACGAATTATGCTCTCAAACGAGGGCTTTCCTGTGTCTGTGTACATGCACACATACATTCCGGTGTCTGAATCCAGTGCTGGGTGAGAAGACGAGGAATTGCACGTGATTAAGCATGCAGTGTATGTCCGTGTAAGTATGTAAGCCACCTACCACTGCGAGTTACTACTCGAGTATAGACCTTCATGCTAAGCATCCCACATGTCCTTCAGGATGACTCATTTTGGAGTGAAGGGCTTTAAAAAAATCAAAGGAATTCCTGTAGTTTGATTGAACACAGGGAAAGAAGCATCCAAGTGGGACTTTCACTGAAATGAGGAAACTTGGTTTTTTAATAGCTCTTGAAAAAAAAAAAAACTAACCCTAAAATACAACCATATTCTCTATTTTCTGTAAAGGAAAACAGATTCTATTTCAGCTTAACTGTTAGTCATGTTGGTTTCGGATGGAGGACGCGGTGACACACTGTGGCCAATCCCTGAGGGAGACTCTGCTCTTCACCTGGCCGTCCCCGCTGCTCCGGATTCAGCTCCAGCCTGGGCAGTGATCATCCCCCTGGTATCCATGCCTCTTCCTCCCCACCCGCCCCAGCCGCCCTGTAGACAGCCCAGCCTGTCCCCTTCTCCCCAGCCACCTGCCTGCAGCTCTCCAGAGACCCCCCCTTCATGAGTGTGCCAGCTGCCTCTACCCCAGACTCCCCGAGGGACGCCTTCCCCTGCAGCGTCGGGCACCCTGGGGCCACCCCCCACCCCGCCCTGGAGCACCGAGCCCGTGCCTCCCTGGCAGAGCCCTGGGCCAGCAGGTGTTCAGCTACAGAAGCCTTGGGGACAGGCAGCCAGGAGCCAGGTGCTCTGTGAGCACTGGCGCCTCTGGATGCAGCCGAGCCAGCAGGGAGAGACACGGAGTGGCAGAGCTGGCTTCCGGCCAGGGCGCCTGGGGACACGGACGCAGCGCGCAGGGAGGGCCCCGGGCACCTGGCCCAGATGCCCCTCCTGGCCACCGTGGCTGTGCATGGCGGGAGGATGTTCAGGGGCCCATGTTCCCACACCCCTGACCCTGCCTCCCCACTCTCACTTTATAGCCTCCGCCTGATCTCCTTCTCCTCGGCTGTGCTCTTACTACTGAATCTGAGCCCTGACTACTATTGCATCATCGGGCGGCGCCCTAGACAGGCAGCCCGCAGGCCTCACTCGGAGCGCTGGAGTTGGACAGGCTTCTCAGGTAAAGGTTCCCACGCGTTCCGGGCTGGGAAGCAGGCCAGGCACCTCTCGAAATCTACGAGGACCCTGTGGTTGCTGACCTCGTGCAAAGACCTCTCAGAGGCCCCAAAGGTGCCCTGAATCGAGGACGAAATCCTTTCTGTCCAACCTGCGGCCTCTCAACCTGGCCTTGCCCTTCCTTCCCAGGCCACCCCTTACAGCCTCCTGACTAAATCCTCACCTATAGGCAGGCACGCCGCTCAGTAATAGGACCCGCATAAAAGAAAGGCTCTCTTCCTTTTTATTATTTCCAGTTTACAAAAATATGCATAAAATGAGAGATTAAAAATAAAACTGGGAGAAATTCTGGGCAAAGAAGAAATCAGGTAGGAAACAGCAGCAGAGCAGTGGTAGGCATTCCGCGAGGCTGACATCAGTGAAGGGCAGACCTTGGCTTTGACTGAGCAAGTAGCCGAGGTCAAAGAGGGACGTGACCTCTCATAGGGCTCCTGGGGTCCACGCATCAAAACAAACCAGGTGCTTTTCCAGAACGTGTTAGTGTCAGCTCTGAGACGTGGGAGAATTGTTTTTCTCCTGAGATCTCATCACGGAGGACAATTTGGTCAAGAGCGGCTTCCATGGTAGTTTCGGCAAAGCCAATTTCTTCTTCCAATGCCCTTCAGCGTGAGGTATGGGCCCGGAAGTTTACTTCATGTCCAGGAGCTAAACAAAAATCTGAGAGGTCAAAACCCTGGGACCCAGGGGGTTCTTCCCCCAGGGGGACAGAGCACAGACGGGGCTGCAGAGCTGGGAATCTTTTTTGGACTTCGCGGGTAGATGTCCGCACAGCCAGAGATCGCGTGCTGGTGATTAAGGGGAGATCTCGGAAATCAGTGTGAACACGCCTCAATTTTCACACCGCGTTGGCCCATGCAATCATCTCTTCTTGTTAAAATCAGAACTGTTTCTTCTGACTTTATAGAAAAAGAATAGCAAGAGAGAGAATCCCTTCAAAAGGCTGACACTTTGATTTCTTTATGGTGTCAACTGACCCTTAGATCTGCCCAAACCGTACACTGGAATATGGATAAAGAAAAAAGAAAAATAGGCAAGATGTGGAAACAACCTAACTGTCCTTCCACGGATGAATGATGTGGGGTAAATGTAAGATGGAATATGATTTAGCCCTGAGAAGGGACACCCTGCCATTTGCCACAATGAGTGGACCTTGGCCCGGGGAGGGGGGTGGTACTGAGTGGAATATACCAGGCGGAGAGAGACAGAGACTGCATTGTATCCCTTACATGTGGGATCTAAATAAAAAGTCAAACTCCTAAAAACAGGGAGCAGAAAAGTGGCTACCAGGGGCAGGGGTAGGAGCATAGGGAGAGTGTGGTCAAGGAGTGCACACTTCCAGCTGTGAGATAAACAGGGTCTGAGCCTTATCGCGTGGGGACTCTGGTAAATAACACTGGCTGGTATCATTTAGATTTGCTAGGTACCTAGAACTTAAATGCTCTCCCCTCCACACACACACACACACACACACACACACACACACACAGAGAGAGAGAGAGAATATGTGAAGTGGTCCATGTGTCAGCTAGACTGGGGACTCCTTTTACAATTACAATGTATACTTGTATCAACTCATCACAATGCCCACTTTTAATATCTTACAATTTTATCCAGCAATTATGTCCCAATGAAGGTGAAGTTTAAAAAAAAAGGGAAAAGGAGGAATATTGCCAGATTACCACTGCTGCCTAGTAGGCTCTTTTTATTTACCTCCTTGAATCCCCATGGCAGCCTGAGAAAGTGAGAATTAGGAAGGTTACTTATTTATTTTGAGAGAGACAGACAGCACGAGAGAGGAGGGGCAGAGAGAGAGAGGGAGAGAAAGAGTCCCAAGCAGGCTCCATGCTGCCAGTGCAGAGCCCGATGTAAGGCTCAAACCTATGGACTGTGAGATCATGACCTGGGTCGAAGCTGAGAGCTGGACCCTCAACCAAGTGAGCCCCCCAGGCGCCCCACAAGCTGAGGCTCAGGGACGCTAAACGACTTTACTATGTCATGCAGGCCACATCCAGGAGGGCCCGATGCAAATTCACATTTGCCCATCTCCAGAGCCCAGGGTAAAACCTATTCTAGCAAGAGTGTATTGAATATCTGTGATGTTCATGACATATACTAGAGATATATAGTCTATGGTAGAGTATATTTACTCATATACTAGAGAACTGTAGTATTTTTAAAGGGCTAGGTTTCTATCCTTAAGGATTCTGCAGTCTGAAGGGAGGGAGAGTCAGGGATACAAACAGCCAAGCCGGTTTCTATCAGGTGCCGCGTCGACGGGTCTTGAACAAGACGCGTCGGGGAGACCAAGATGAGGGATCAAGAAACACTTCAAAAGGCAAGTGTTTGATCGTGGCCTTGAAGGATGAGGAAGATTTCACGGCTGGAGAAGCGGGGAAGAGTATTAGAAACAGGTAGGGAGCATCCGAGTTCAAGTTTTACAAATCACAGGAAGACGTGTTGCCAAATATCGGGGGAAGTCGGCCTTGCAGTCCTTTGTCTAGAATGCACTCTTGGAGGGAGAGACTGCCCTGTTCCTTCCTGCATCAGCAACGCCTGGTGGCTCCCCGATCATCTCACGTGTATGGAATGCAGTCTTACAACAGCAACAGTGAGGGAAACGTGGCTTCCAATAACCACCCCCCCCCCCAAATTACAGACCTGGGCGATCTTTATTACGCGCATTGTAGGTAGTGAGGGGCCCCTGTACTTTTCTGCGGAACTAATTGTAGCAGAGTGAGCATAAGGATACATTCTTTTTGTTCCTAATGATCTAGTGCAGCTTAATGTCCTAAAGGCACGGAATTCTGACCCCTCAGGGGCACCTCCAGGATTCTAGTGCATGGGGAAGTCGCACTGTTGTGCTGCGAATAAGTTCAAATGAGCCTAGTGGCTTTCTTTTCTTTTCTTTTCTTTTCTTTTCTTTTCTTTTCTTTTCTTTTCTTTTCTTTTCTTTTCTTTTCTTTTCTTTTCTTTCTTCCCTTCCCTTCCCTTCCTTTCTTTTCTTTTCTTTTCTTTTCTTTAAGATCTGTCTGTTATTTTCCTTTCCTTACCAAGTCCTGGCATGCACTGGTTTTGTGGTCTTTTCTTCTGTTCTGTGTCCATTAAAATGCAGCCATTTCCCCCTCACACACTGATCACACTAGGGACAAGGGTCTTCATCAGTTAAGATGCTGGGTTAGCAAACAGTGGAAATGAGTGCCTCCCATAGTATGTTATGAGATCTAGATGTGTGTGCTCTTCACTAAACTTTGATCCATCAGTGCATGTGGATCAGATTTGCTTAAATAAAATTGCAGTGATCTGCAGGCAAGGATGCTCATGCCTGCGATTGTGCAGGATGAGATTCGTGCTGGGGGTACAGTCAGAGAGAGCTCTTCTGGCACAGGTATGTGCACTGAGACCCAGTGCAGCCCCCGCTGTGCAGATGTGCGGGCAGCTGGCTGCTGAAGATAAACTCAAGCTGAATATTTGCAAACACAAGACCAGCTTCTGTTGGATGCAAGCATCCCCTTAGGGGGGAAGCAGCTAAGTTCACAGGTAAAAGTGGATCGCCAGGTAATGTAACCTTCAGAGCAAGAGAAGAACAGATCTGTTCCCTTCCCTTCCCTTCCCTTCCCTTCCCTTCCCTTCCCTTCCCTTCCCTTCCNGCTGGTTTTACACCCTATTCACCAGCAGCCTTTCCCCTGAATCATGGGGGTGTTTGCTCTGCCCAGGTCATGGCCCCCTGGCACTTCTCACTTGCCCACACACCAGAGTAGCCCGCTGGCAAACCAGAACTTCCGCCAGCGTGCCAGGAGGCTGACGCCACACAATGATATCCGGGCCGTGCAGAGAAGAGCAGCTGCCTTGCAGGCGGTAGAAAGTCCAGAAGTGTCCCGGAGCCCAGTGGGAAGTGGGGCTAAGTTCAATTTGGTGAAACAAATGTAATCATTGGCTTCTTTGTAAACAGGGACAGGGGAAGAAACAAAAAAGACCTTCTTCGGAGAACCCTGACTAAACGGGTGCTTCTAAGGGCACATAGTCTACGCTTCTGTCTCGTGGGGTCTGTAAAATTGGAAGACCTTCCAGTAGCTGGGAAGCGTATGAGCGTCTTCATGCCCTGGGGACCCAGAGCCTCCAGTATGATACCATCGCTGCGCAGTATTGGTGCTTTGCTGCACTGAGAGCAAAATACAGCCTTATTTAAAGGAAAAACACCCCCCCCCAAAAAAACTAAAGAAATTTAGATGGTTTTGTCCAAGGCCAAGAGTCCTTGCATTGTTTTCGCCTTTACTCATTGAGAGTAACCCCAGTTCATGGCAAATGAATGCATTTATACATTTTCAACTTACATCTACTTTTTGTTTCAGCAAAACATCTGTAACTTAGGCCTGCAACAGAAATTCTGCCTACCAAGAAATCCCTTCAATACTAGTTACCGTGTGAGGGTAGAGGGTTTGGAACACTCTTTCATGATCACTAGCGAGATGTATCTGGGGTTTCCTGGCGACACCACTGAGAAAATCACGCTCACGTGTAACTCTCCTTCCAACCGCTCTGTGCTTCTGCTGTGCAGATACAGGCTTGTCAGCAGTTTTTCGTTTTGTTTTGTTTTCAGTAAAGCAATCATGTTCCTCATATTTTTAAAAGACTGTTTAAATTGTCAGTTAAATTCTCTCCAAGTTGGTGCACTTGGCGGCTCTGTTGGTTGAGTGTCAGGCTCCTAATTTTGGCTCAGGTCAAAATCTTGCAGTTCGTGAGTTTGAGCCCCGTGTGGGCTTCGGGCTAACAATGTGGAGCCTGCTTGGGATTCTCTCTGTCCCTCTCTCCCTGCCCCTCCTCTGCTCGTGGTCTCTCTCTCTCTTTCTCAAAATAAATAAATAAGCTTAAACAATCACTTTAAAAAATGCACTACAAGTTAAAATGAGAGTTTCCAGATTTGGACCACTTGTATTGCAACGAACTGATTTTCCTCTTAGGGCAGCTACACAGGAGCTAAAATTTACATCCGTAGGTTTATTGGGTAAATTAGATTTAACTTAAATAATTTATTGACCTTCCAGATGAAAGGGTGGCCATCTGTGTCCAGGCCTCAGTGTGTTTATTCTAGTTAGTTCTCGAATCTTAGAAACAAATGGAGCAGAAGGCGAACGCGAGTGCAGTTTATCTTTATCCTGTATCCCTGACACCCTCGTCGTTACTGTTAACATCGAATGTTGCAAGCACACGTGGGCTGGGCCCCAGGTGGGTGCAGATGGTCATGCTCCATGGGAAGACGTGGCGGAGGTGTCACTGGCCGGTCCGGGGGCAGGAGCCTGGCCGGGAGGGTGGGGCTCGCATAGCATCAGTGACTGGTGTGACAGGGGCTCAGGCCAGAAGACTTGGGCTCCCCCACTGGGTGAGTCTCTGGGAAGCTTAGGGGANCATGACCTAAGCGAAAGTCGGACGCTTAACCGACTAAGCCACCCGGGCACCCCTCACGTTGGGAAGGTTTATCTCCTGTGGCAGCCTGGATGGGCTGTGGTGACCAGATGCAGAGGTAAAAACCAGTCCAGACGTTACTGAGAAAGTATCTTCTAGACGAGACTGGCATTTATCATCGGAGTCTGAGTAAAGCAGATCATCCTGCCTATTGTGGGTGGGCCTCATCCAATCAGTAGAAGGCCTAAGAGAAAAATCGAGGGGGTCTCCCTGAGGAAGAGGGGCTCTGTCTCCAGACGGCCTTCAATGCAAGTATAGCACCAGCTCTTCCCCGGGCCTCCAGCCGGCTGCCTGCCGGGAAGACTTCAGGCTTGCTGGTCTTCACAGCAGCCCTAGCCATTTCCTTAGTCTCTGTGCCTCTGTCTCTGTCTCTCCACACACACACACACACACACACACACACACACACACACACCATGACCTTCACATACATCAGCTGTGTCTACAAAAGACTTCCCCTTGCAGCAATGTTTCTTTGCTTTCCGAGAGCGGCTTAAAGGGACCGACAGGACACAGGGAACGTCTTTTACAGAAGCCTTTATGAGATCTTTATGATACTGTTTTTGCAATTCTGGGATGGAAAAAGAACTCAGAACTTTATAGGTTTTGAGTTCCTTAGAGTTGACCCATCGGGGTGTAATAGCAATAGGTCTCAGCCCAGAACTCAGACGTTGCAAGAAATTAACAATTTTCTTGTTGCCTTTCTATAATTCAGTGTACGGTGCTCCCAGACTCCCCTGGAGCAGGCTGGCGGGGCCTCAGGCAGTGAGGGGCTGGCTCCTGCAACGTGGGGAGGGGCTGCTGGTCCTGGGCTCACCTGTGCCCCCCAGTTTTATCTGTGGAGGCCTCCGCTCCTGGGCAGCCCCGCAGCAACGGGCGGAGGGGAGCGCACCCCGGAGGCATCACTTGGCCTCGGGCCCCGTCACTGCCTCCAGCACGGGGTGCGGTGCGCGTCTCCCGGCCTCCGTGTGTCAGGTTGGTGCGGGAGTATCTTGCCCACACTGTGCAAAAGCCCTTCTTCCCAGATCCACTTCTGAGTTATGGCCTGTCCTGAGTCTGCAGCGTCCTTGGGGTTCCTGCTAATCAGGGAACGGGCCCTCCTGCACCCGGAACCGAGTGGCCTCCCTTTCTCTCTTCTTTCCAGGGCACTTGGAGAATCCTCATGACGAGCCGGGTGAGCTAGTGGTCAGGAGACAGGGGATAGCTCCATCCGTTAAGCATTTTGTCTGGACTCTCCTGTGTCCCCTGAGAGTTTAGGGTTCCTGATGTCCAAGCCAGGAGGAGGCTGACAGGTTAGTCCCTCCTCCTGACCTGAGAGCTGTCTTCCAGGAGGCCGGGAGGGATGGGAGCAGAAAGGGTAAAAAGGGGTAAAATATGGTGACCATGGAGAAACGAAGTTCAGTGACTATTTTAATGCCTATTCCGCCACACAGCCCTGAGAACCCGCATCGCAATGGTGATTGGGAGCCCTAAGGTTTTAAGGCAACCTCTCTCTTTTTTTCTTAATAGACTATGTGACTAACTGTTAGTACAATGTGATAGTTTTATCCCAGGCTTATAGGAACCATTATCTCATTTATCTCTCTCTCATTTCCCTTACCTCCCGCCTTCGCCTCTCTGGGCCCAGAATAATGTTTGACACACTCGCAATTATTTGTTATAAGTGAGTGGATGATTTTCAGGGTCCTTAAAATTTCAAAAGGCAAAAAAACCCTCTCCTCTGCATTGCCCCCCGAAGCTTCCTGATTGAAAGCGCAGACTTTAGTTGTTCTGACACATTACCACGGGCTTTGGCGTCACAGAGCAGATGCTAGTGTGCTCATCCCCAGGCCTGTGTATAAATCAGACAGCTCCGTCTGGAGTCGGCTCGGCACACGCATGTCACATGATTGAAGGTCTGCTGACAAATCACCCAGGCCAAAACCAGTTCCAATAATTCTAGGCTCCAATTGGATTTCAGCGTTAAGGCAAATCCGTCGCGAGCACTGAGCTCCTTTGAGCCTGGGAAGTGACCCTCCAAGGAAAGCTGCTGGCTCTGCGGCTGCCCTGTCACTCAGCCCCCGATTCATCCTGTGTCCAGCGAACGGCACATCAAATGCCGTTAAATAATGCTGTGGAGTAAGGCCGCCTCCTTCGGCACAGCTGAGCGCCCTGTGACCGAATAGACCTTGTTAATACTTCCCTGGAAATTTGCAGTGTCTAAAGAGTGTCTTCAAACCCTTTTTACTTCTCGTTTATTTCGGGAAAGGTGGCTGCTGTGGAGGGATGTGAAATATTAATTCTAAGTGTGGAACCAAATGAAAGTTTGAACTTGACCGGGTAGCAGATGATAAAGAAGAAGGAAGATTTTGGTACCTTGTGTCTGGATTTGTCTCCAGGGACCCAGTAACTCTGGGGGGAAAGCAGTGGATTTAGAGTCGAGGAAATTGGACTCCAGTCCTGTCCCTGCCCCCAGGGTGCCTCTAGAACATTGGACAACCCGCTGAACTAATTGTCCATAAGTACGACGTGAGAGCTTTGGTCTCTAGTTGCCAAAGTGTTATGGGGACGAAATGCTAGATTGTGGGCTTTTTCATGTTTATTTATTTAATGGCTACTTAGCTGGGAATAGAATAATACAATTCGAACATCAACTTTGAAAGGCATCCAGCCTTCAGGGTTTTGGGAAAGATACTGGACAGAGTCCAGGTCTTGTCATCAGACACAGTAGAGCTTGATTTCTGGAACTGCCCCCTGTTAGCAGGATACACCCGGTGAGTTCCTTCATCGCGTTTGCTCAGTTTCTGAATCTACGCTATGGGAGCCATGTTACTAATATGACATTTTGTTCTGGGTAAAGATTGGAGAAAACGTGTAAATCATGAGGCGGAGTCTTCAGTGCAGGGAAGATTTTGTGAGATCATGACCCTGAGCAGAAGTCAGATGCTTAAGCGACTGGGCCCCCCAGGTGCCCCAAATGGACGTTATTTCTTAAAGCTATTTCAAGCCTGTAGAGAAACTGAGCAGATAGTACAAGTGTTCCCATGCTCTGTCCACAAGACACATTTTCCCCTGGTATTGACATTTGCTTTCGTGTGTACATTCATGACACCCGAGGAACTGATACTGCACATCAGTGTTAACCAAGGTCCGTAGGTTACGTTAGGATTCACTCTGTGTTGTACATCCTCTGGGCATTGACAGAAAGTTATGTGTCCATTATTACCGTATCACACAGAAGTTTCACTGCCCTAGGGGTCTTCAGTGACTCACCTCTTCATCATTAGGTATTTGCCCAAATAAAGTGAATCTTTATGGCCACACAGATATCCGGATGCCAGTATTTAGAACAGCTTTATTCATATTTGTCCAGACATGGACGCATAAGATGGTGCTCAGTAGGAGAAGGGGCTAGTGAACTGGGGCACTCCCTTAGAGTGGAATATTGTTCACTGAGGAAAAGCAATGAGCTGTGGAGACCTGAAAAAACATGGCAGAAACTTAAAGGTGTATAACTAAGTGAAAGCCAATCTGAAAAGTGCGGAGTGATTTCAACTAGTTGACACTCTGGAAAAGGCAGAGCCTGTAAAGGGTCACTGGTTACCGGGTGACGGGGGGGGAGGGATGAACTGGGGGAGCCCAGAGGATGAGGCCGGAGGATGTGGAGGACAGTAGAGCTGTTCTGTAGACGCTGTAATGCTGGACACATTTGTCTCAACCCACAGAAGGGACGGCACCAAAGTGCCCCCTATGTTAACTGTGAACTTTAATTAATAATAATGCACTATTATTAGCTCATTGCTGGTAACAAATATACCACACCAACACATGCTGTTAATAATAGGAGAAACTATGAGCAGGATATAGAAAATGCAGGAACTTTCTATACTTTCTGTGGAAGTTTTTTATAAACTTAAAACTGCTCTAAAAATAAAGCCTACTTTTAAAAAAGCATAAAATATCAGAGATGTACAGCTCTGGAAGTTTGCACCAATAGAGTGTAGATGAGAAATCAATGTGCAGAATAGTGTGCATGAGATGAGATTATAAAACCTGTAGTTTGTACTTTTGATTATATACATTAATAATTATACTTATTAATATATAAATATAAATATCTGCCAAAAAATATGCAAGAAACTCACAACCTGGCTGACAGGGTACAGAGATAAAAGCTGAGTTTACATTTATTATGTTATTTTGTTCCTCTTGAATTTTGTAACATGAGTACTTCTTACCTACTCAAATGTCATGAAATAAATAGATGAAATTAACTAAGACTATGTCAGAGAGAGGGAGACACAAAGAGAAAATGGCAAGAAATTTGTATAAAATAATATATAATGGCAATAAAAGAGCAAAACCNACATTATGCAACGTAAGAAAATAGTTACAGGGATAAAATGATAATTTAAATGCAAAGAAAAAAGGCAAAATAAAATAGAAAAACAATATATTTTGATATGTAAGTGCTGTTAAGAAAAACAATAGCAGAAGACTTAATTAATTAAAGTACAATTTGGAAAAGAAAAAATGCTCTAAAATTTGTAAAGGAAGATATTAGTGCAAGTATTTGTTTCCATTTTTTACTGTTTTTATTTGTTTTTGAGGGAGAGAGAGAGAAGGACAGAGAGAGAGAGCAAGTGTGGGGGAGGAGCAGAGAGAGAGGGAGACACAGAATCGGAAGCAGCCCCAGGCTCTGAGCTGTCAGCACAGAGCCCGACGCGGGGCTCGAACTCACGAACCATGTGATCATGATCTCAGCGAAGTCGGACGTTCAACCAACTAAGCCCCTTAGCACAAATATTGAAATCGTATCCCCTGACACAAATCTGGAGGCAGACACTTAGAAAAACTCCTATCCTTGTCATCTCAGAGGCTGTACCCCCTGAAGGGGATCACTGAGGTCTGACACATGCACAGGGAAGTGTCCAATTTCAGTCCCCAGAAGGAAAAGCTGTCTGTATCTACAGCCACCTATCCGTGCACAGATATGTACTGGCGTTGCCTGTACACGTCGGTGAGACTGTACCACTGCTTCCTGCTGCTCCACGGGCTTGGACCCCACCCACCATTCTCGTGCGGCTGCTCCATGGTGGTGGCAGGAGCCACTGACCCCGTCCCCAGCTATAGGGGTCCCCGCTCGTGACTGTATTCGATTCTGCCCCTTGGAGAGTTTTAGAGATGTGCATGATGTGGTTGAATCCACACCTTAAGCGGGTGAATTCCAACCTAGTGAGGAGGACAGAGAGATACACGAAAGAGGGGTATTACTGTGACCCTCTGCGCAGGACAGCAGACGTGGGGGTGGGGCGTTCGGGCCTGGACAAGAGCTTCGGGACAGGCTAGAAAGGGAACGAGGCTGTGAGCGCCGGAACTGAGACAAAGCCCTGTGATTTACAGAAATGGGGGAGGGGAGGGAACTATGGATTTACACGATTTTTGTTGACCTTCAGAAAGACTTGGCCATACCTTATTGGCATGAATTCCACGTCACCACGAGGAGGGAGAACTTACTTGGCCCATCCTATCGTGAGCTCTAAGCTCACAGAGTGCTTTAAATTGTAGACTAAGGATTCACAGAAAATGATGTTTTTTCATGGGTGAAACATGCATGTTTTGGTTTTGTGGCAAATAAGCCGTATAATATATCTGTGGTTTATAATAAAATCAGGAGTCATGATTTGTACAAGGGAAAGAGAGTGTCTCAAAAGCAATGCTGGTAACGCGGCTCCGCAGGCTGACTCTAAGTCAGAAAGACATTCCGTGGTTCTGGATGTTTTCCCCTGGGAGGGTCTCGGTCACAGTGAAAAGCAAGTTCGGATCAAATGCCCAGTGTTAATCCAAGAAGCGACAGTTGCCCGCTTACTTGCTGAATGAAACAGAAGGAGCTCAGGGAAGGTCTTTATGTATTAGGAGCCCTTCGGGGTCCCTGAAGGTTAGTTTAGTCTGTCTTCAAGGCAGGAGGTTCTGGATCCTTCTCCTCCATGTGCTGCACGAGGAGGGAGGTGCTGGGCTGCTGCCCTCTGCTACAATCCTTTTCCCGAGGAGATGGGCTGGTGGTGTTCTTGTCTCATGCATCGGCTCCTCTGGCACTTGAACTTGAACCCTAACCCCCCAGGCTGTGGGGAAGATGTGTCCCTGCTCCAGAAAAATGGGGCCCCCGGGATTCCGTGCATGGAGGGGTCCAGTGTGTTCATACAGGGGTGGGACAGCTTCCCCATTGTCCCCAGAATGCAGCAATTATAACTACTTATAATCGTCTTATTTTTATCTGAGCAAGAAATGCGTCCTGATGCTTGTAGCGCTGGGGTGGGTTGTGGGGAAGCATGATGCGCAGGACACGGGGACTTGGTGACTCTCCTCACAGCACAGACTGAGAGCTGAACAGCAAAGAGTAAGCGAGGACGTCCATCTTTGCATTTATTTCATTAGTTTTTAAATGTTTAATTATTTCGAGAGAGAGAGGGAGTGTGAGCGTGGGAGGAGCAGAGAGAGGGGGAGACAGAGAGTCCGAAGCAGGCCCCACATTGGCAGCATGGAGCCTGACATGGGGCTTGATACTACAAATCAAATCGCGAGATCATGACCTGAGCCGAAACCAAGAGTCGGACCCTCAACCCACTGAGCGCCCCGGGCGCCTCTAAAATTTTGCATTTAAAGGGAGAACATATAGGTTCTGAATAAGGGTTTGAGGCATTTTCCAAAAACAAAACAAAACAAAACAAAAAAACATGATATGAGGTTTAATACATTGATTTCATGATATTTTTAGCGGTGCTTTGAGGCTTTTGTAGCTTTCGGTTTATTTTTTTCCACTTGTTTGATATATTTAATGATGGCACATGAGTGACCTCCGGGAAGTTTGCTGTAAATATCCCACACTGTAGTAAGGCTTGGCTACATGGAATTTTCCAAGGGGAGGAAGGGCAGAAAGCAGGGCCCAGGGAGGGCGTCAGAGAGACGCTGTGTGCTCTGGACTGGGGCATAGGGATGAGGGGTAAGAAGCAGCCTGCGGGAGCAGCTGAGGCCCTGCAGAGTGACCCAAGTCACAGTTCCATGGCTCCCTGCACTGGAACAGACTGTAAGGACACAGGACCTGTCCTGTGGCCACAGAAATCCTCCCGCAGTCTAATCTGGTTCCAAAAGGGTTTCTCAAATAGCTCAAATTTTCTATCTGGACGAGAGATGGCTTTATGGAGCGATGAAGCCCGTCGCTATTGCTACTAATACTTCTTAAACGATTTCATTTTTCTTACGAACGCCCACCTTTTTTAACCTGTTAGAATATCCCTGGTTTTGGAGTCAGAGACATAGAATCCTGAGTCCACCTTCAGGCATCCTTGGACTCATCGGGGGCTTAGATTCCCAATCGGTGAAATAGGGACGCACATGACGGGCACAGGGAGCTGGTGACAGGTCCGATGGGAAGCTCCAGGTCAGAGAGCCTGAGATCTGGGTCTGCGGTGTGGCCGAGCCTTTTCTGAGCATACCTGGCACGTTCTGGTTTCACTGTGGACAGACCTTAGTTTTGACTTCTGCCTTTAAATGTGTGTGGAAAGTGTTTTCAATCTGCTTCTGCAGATACGATGGTCTCTCTCCTTAGTGTAACCGTTAGCTCCTGGCTGGTTTTGAGGGTCGGATATCTCGGAAGAGGCTCCTTGAATACATGTATGGTGCTCGGGCGTTTCTGAGACCCAACACGCAAGCACTGAAATATACTCATATGTGAAATTCCTGTTGCGACACAGTGTGGCCTCTGGCGGTGAGAAGGCAGCGAGTGAATGATTTCTGGGCTCCGAAATACCGCGGAGCTCACACCCATCCTCCCACGGAGAGTGGATATAGCCCAGCAGTGCCCAGGCCAGAAATAGCTCTAGGATCCAAATTCCTTCATGATATTTAGAAACAACAGTTGTGGGTAGAAAGGTCCATGGTCATGGCAATACTGCTTAATTGGTATTTTATTTTTTTCCCTTCTTTGATGGTCCTTAACATTTTTTCTTATTAAACAAGCAGTGGAATTTAGATAGAAAACATAAACATTAAAATTAAAGAAGTAAAAACAAAAATATAATAATAAAAGTTAACCAGGGGTACCTGGGTGGCTCAGTTGGTCAAGCGTCCGACTTCGGCTGAGGTCATGATCTCAAGGTTCATGAGTTCGAGCCCTGCATCAGGCTCTGTGCTGACAGCTCAGAGACTGGAGCTGCTTCAGATTCTGCATCTCCTTCTCTCTCTGCCCCTCCCCTACTTGCCCTCTGTCTCAAAAATAAATAAACATAAAAAATGTTTTTTAAATTACCTATTGTCACGTTGCTCAATGATAACTACTGTTCATGTTTTGATTTCACAGGCTTTCAACCTTTTTTTTTTTTTTGTATGGATCCAAATATTTAATGACCAAGGAAAATTGGGCCTAACGAGACCCACGGGGCATAACGAGAGTAAGCTTCTTTGTATTCCTTGCCTATGAAGTCCTGTCTGAGTCTGTATAATGCTCCAGCTGGAAGGCATAGGACAATTGGCTATTCCAATTGTTGTTAAACACAGACTGTTCCTAATTTCTGAGTATGACAAGCCCTTCTGTGACCAGTATTCTTGTGGTGAAGCGTGTCTGAGGGACATCTGACTACTTCCACAGGACAGCTTCAGCGGCTGATAGAAGGGCGTGGTCAAGGTCAAGGTGCAGGTGTGTGTTGTCAGACTGCTTCCGCACAACTTGCACGAGGTACACGCCCACCGTCAGGTCAGTGTTCAGTACCCAAGGCCCTGTGCTCTCGAAAATACTACGATTATTTCAAAACATCTTTACCAAGTTCACAGAGAAATGATATTGTCGTCTTGTTGCTGTAAGTCTGTGGTTCTTTGATTATCCTCTACTTTACAGATGAGTAAATGGATTTGGTAAATTCGAGTTACCCACAGGGAACACATAGAAAGCTCTTGACTCCTGTGTATTGTCTGATGAACTGAGTTTTCTCTGCTGAAGTTCCCTTGCCCAGGAACAATGTGGGGCTCTAGAAATGGAAAGCAACACGGACCACGTGGCCGCTGGCTTGCAGGAAGTCCGTGTCAGGAGGCCAGGGCGAGGCGGCGTGGATGCCGAGGATGGTGTGGGGGCCTGAGATGGGTGTGGGAACGTGTCCCGGCCGAGGACATTCTGGAAAGGCAGGCAGTGTCAGCAGAGAAGGGAGGAGAGGGGCGGGAGGGGCTGGGTGGGAAGGGTGGGGACAGGCTGGGGGGGTCCAGGGGCCACTGGGGCAGGATGGGGCACTCGTCACTCGTCCACAGAAGTGGTGGGAGGGGGAAGCAGGCACCTCCCAGCTCAAGAGCAGGATGGAGTGGGACGGAGCAGCAGCCGGGAGGGAAGTACGAAGCTTTCTCTCTCCCTCCTGGGAGCCCAGCTGGGGCCCCAGATCTTTGAGCTGGTGGGGCTTCCGCGGTGGCCAGAGGCCCGACACCCGCAGCCCGCTGCAGCGGTCACTTTCCAGGGGTGGCGCTGAGACGCCCTTGATCTCCCGCTGTGGCCGGTGTGCGGAGTGAAGGGTAGGAGAGGTGCAGGGCTGCGGGCCTGGTCGCAGGGCCTTCCTTCCCTGGAGCAGGAGCAGAGAGGCCGGGAGGCCGGCCTGGGGGTGTGAGGAGGCGGCTGTCGGCCCAGGACAGAAGGGAAGCGATTTCCTGAGACTTCCTGGTCCCACAGGCTCCTTCTCTCAGGCGGCCTCTCTGTTCCTTTCCTTTCCTGCGGAACGAGAAACAAGGGCCGCTGTCCTGTGCGTGGAGCACAGCGTTCCTGCCCTGAGCGGTGTTCTCACCCGCTTTGGAGGGGGTGGCCCGTACCCAGGCCCAGATACCCCCCTCTCCTTCTGTGGGGCGAAATTTCTAAGGAGCTGGAAAGAAAAGCTGAATGCCTCGAGGGAGACTTTTTATCTACTTGCTAAAAAAATATGTTAAAATATTCGGTGCATGTGTTGAATGTGACCCAGCCCTTTAGAGCTATGTCTCGTTGGGGGGGGGTCACACTGATTTCAGCCCGTCTCGATTCGTGCTGGTGTCCACACACAGGGGCCACTGCTGACTAATGGGGGTGTCATTTCCCTTCTAGTAGAAAATCCCCTGGATTTTTGAGCTCGCAGATATGTTTGGGGAGGGTGGTGCTGCTCTAACCCTCTTTCCTATTATACTCTCAGCATGTCATTGTGGCCATTGAACATTTGTTGATCCAATGAATGACGAACCGGCACAGCGTCTACCACTGAGTGGTGTTACGCCTGCTTTTTGCCTTAAGTCTGATAGGAAATGTGCATTTCTCCACCGAACAGACTTTTTTTTTTTTAATGTTTTTATTTATTTCTAGGAGAGAGAGAGAGAGGCAGCGTGAGCAGGGGAGGGTCAGAGAGAGAGGGAATCACAGACTCTGAAACAGGCTCCAGGCTCTGAGCTGGCAGTCAGCACAGAGCCCGACGCGGGGCTCGAACCCACAAACTGCGAGATCATGACCTAAGTGAAAGTCGGACGCTTAACCGACTAAGCCACCCAGGCGCCCCTCCACCGAACAGACTTTAAATCACAGGAATGGAAGGTGATGGTTCCATTTCTACCACAAAGGTTAGGTGGCTCATTTGTAGCCATCAGCTACCTGCTCAGAAAGAGAGAACAGAAAGGCTGGGCTTCGGAGTGTACCCGGAAGTGAGAACTTGAAAAGAATCCTTAAAGGATGCAGATTGATGCTGTGGGTGAGGAGGCTGAATATTGGTTTGGGTAAACTCTCCATTTAGAAAGAGAAGAGAGGGAAACAGACCTTTGCAGACATGCAGAGGCGGCGTGGGTACCAGGGCTGAGGGGGCACCTGGGACACGAAACGTTGCGGGGCTGTGGTGCTGCGGTTGACGTTGGCACATGATGGAGTTGATGGAGTCCTCTGGGGACGGGCACAAGAAACATTGTCTGGACTATCACTGCTTCTCTAAGACACAGTATGGCATCCGTGACCACTTGACAACGATGGCTGTGTCTTATAGCTGCTTCATGTGATTGGTAACTGGACCAGGGGTTGTAGCAGCTGGAGTAGAGACTTTGAAGATGGCAGGTGGTTGGCTGAACATGAACTTGGGTGTGAAGTGCTGTGGGGTAGGCAAGTCTCTGTTCAGCAACATGGATGGCAGGACATGATGGCTCTTCTCTGAAGAGCTCGCCAGTGAAATTTTGATCCCCTATTGAGATTAATTACTCTGGAGATTCCACCCCTGACACTGAGTCAGGACCCCGTACCTCAAGTGTGGGAAGTGTAGCAGGCTTATTCTAGACAGTTGATGTCTGAATAATGAGATGGGGATGTTTGTGTGATTAAAAAAAAAAAAAAGCAGCTTACAAATAATGGAGGTAATGTATTAAACAAGTTACCCCACACATCAGAATCATGTCATCAGTCTTATTGCAAAGGGTAAAGACAAATTTCTAGAAAGGAAATGGGTTTAGAAATCATCAATAAAGATATTACTTGAGGGGCGCCTTGGTGGCTCAGTTGGTTAAGTGTCTGACTTCAGCACAGGACATGACCTCACGGTTCGTGTAGGGCTCTGTGTTGGCAGCTCAGAGCCTGGAGCTGCTTTGGATTCTGTGTCTCCCTCTCTCTCTGCCCCTCCCCTCCCTCTCTCTCTGCCCCTCCCCTGCTCACGCTCCCCTGTCTCACTCTGTCTCTCAAAAATAAGTAAATGTAAAAAAAATAAAAATAAAAAATGGTATTACTCGAATGTGGCTGTGGTTTGGAGAGATTATCTGCTCATTCACTCTTTTCTCTGCTAAACACTTTGTTGCTATTTTTTTTTGGGGGGGGGAGTTACTCTGAAAACCAGTAAATGCATTTTCAGCTTTTCAAAGTACAAATTTTACCCAAATTTTTATCCACCCCCTGGAAAATTAGTACCTTTGAGGATTTTGACCCCATTTCTATCTTCTTCCAATTCATATGCTATTCCTGACTTTTATTTTGCATTTGGTTCTTTCTCCTCACCTTAAAGACTATTTCTATTACTTTTACATGTTCGCCTCTTTCCTAATCGTCACCTGCCTTGAGGATTAATTACGTGCTTTAATGAGAACTGCCCTTACTAACTCTCTTTGTTTTGTTTGTCTAAAAATGTTCTCGTTTCACCCTGTTCTTAAAAGGTATTTCCTTGGAAACCCTAGGTTGGTATTTATTTTACGTTAGCACATTGGAGATGTAATTCCACTGGCATTTTCCCTCCCGTGCTGGCATTGAGATGATGGTTGTCAGTATCACTGTGCTGCCTTGAAGGTGAGCCGTTTCGTTCCCCCATTGTGTGTGCGCGCGTGTGAGCATGTGGTTGTTTTCAGATTTTCTCTCTCTCTTACCCTTCACTATCCCATGTTCAAGGACGAGTTGATTGTTACATTTGTTACATTTGGAGAGTGGATTGTTACATTTGTTACATTTGGAGAGCTTCCTGCCTTCTTTGCAAGAGGAAAATCCTCAGTGTTACCTGGACATTTTCCGACAGCGTTACCTCTGCCCATGTTCTCTCTCCTCTCCTGCTGGGACCCAGGTAGGTGTGTGTGGAGGCTGTTCCCACGTTCTCTGTGTTGCTAACTCTGTACTGATCTCCATCCCTTTGCTTTTCTGTGATGCACCTTCCTCATTTCTTCTGACCAACCTGGGCACCGGCCCTCCCCCTCCCCCAAGCTGTTTCGGGACAAGGTTAAACAGTCAGTGAATTTTACATCTTAGTTTTTGTTTCTTTCAATAATTGAAGTTTCATTGTTTCACACATGCACATTTTAACCACTTTCTTTCCTGAGGTATTTCCAAGCCTTTTAAAACTGCACGCCAATCAGCCAGGTTGTTGTACAAACCGTTTTCCTGAATCTTCTATTTGGAGTCTTTGTAGCGCCATTACGTTCTCTGTGATTTCTGCTAGTTTTCTTTAAGGATGCTTTATTTCTCTATTTGCGTATTTCTTTTTACCATCAATGGTTATTTTCCTTGGAATATTGTTGTGAACATTCCTTCAGAAATAGGAAGAACTTGGATTTTCTTTTTAATCAGGCCCTGTGGACTCAATCATCTTTTTTTTTAAATATATTTTTAAATTTATTTCTAGGAGAGAGAGAGAGAGGCAGCATGAGCAGGGGAGGGTCAGAGAGAGAGGGAGTCACAGACTGAAACAGGCTCCAGGCTCTGAGCTGGCAGTCAGCACAGAGCCCGACGCGGGGCTCGAACCCACGAACCGCGAGATCATGACCCAAGCGAAAGTCGGACGCTTAACCGACCAAGCCACCCAGGCTCTTCTTGTTGTCATGCGGGGTCTGGGGATCGACAGCCTGGGGTTACAGCCCTTTCAGGGGTGTGTTTTACAGGGAAGGTCCACTAATATGTGGACACAGGCTGCTTGGGTCCCGAGCCTTAGCCCCTCTTCCTGTTGCTCCACAAAACCTGAAAACGTGCAGCTCACATTCTCAGCTTTGGAAAATTCTCTAAGCATCCTGTTTGCTTTCCTAGGACCACGACTTCACTTAGATTTTGGTCCGGTAATCCCTTCCTATCTTGTATGCTTCTGATGCTCTTATGAATATATCTATATGTCTGTGCCTCATCCAGAATTTCTCAATGTTTTCAGCAGTGTTGGTATGAATAACTGAGCTTATTTTTTTTATCAGAAAAGTATAATTATTTGCTTTCTTTCCATTACTGATTATCTAAAAGATCTAAATAATACTGATTTATCTATTTAGCCTATTGAGACTCAAATCTATTCCAGAAATATTTATATTTTTAATTTAAATTTCATTTCTTTTTTCTATTTGAAAGAGAGAGAGAGAGAGAGAGAGAAGAGAGAGAGAATCTTAAGCAGGCTTCATGTTCAGCATGGGGCTTGATCCTATGACCCTGAGTTCATGACCTGACCCGAAATCAAGTCGGGTGCTCAACCGACTGAGCCACCCAGGTGCCCCTCAAATTTTTATTTTTATAACGTTATCCTTTGTTAAAGAGATTCAATATGTAAATGACAGGAAATCAAATATCCTCCAATATGCTTTGGCTCTTGCAATCTTCCTGGGTCTTCCCAGGTATCACTAATGAGTTTAACTAATAAGCGTGTTTTAAGCAACTGGTTTGAATCTTTGATGTTTTTTTTTACTGTATTTTTTTACTGTATTTTTAAAGTGTGTTACTGACCCGCAGCTTGGCCCATCTTAGGTACAGTGGTTCCATGGTAGCTGTGGCTTTAAGTGGATGCCCCTTTAGCCCACAGTCACCTGATTGGGTAAGTCCCTGGTCCCTCTGCACCTTAATGCTCTCATTTGTAACTTAGAGCACATTGTAATTGATCAGGGAGCAACTCGGAGAGCATCAGAGAAGGAAGACCACACATGCACTTTGTAAATGGTTTCCATACAGGAGTAAAGACGTTCTAAAAACTGGGGAGACAAAGAATGAACAAGAGAAAAGATTCCCAGTTTTATGTCTCTACTTCATGGATTCCGGGAAAATTAAAGTGTGTAGACGTCCGCCTGAAGTAGCTCACTAGAATGTGGTTGGCTCGGGTTACCAGCGTTACACAAAACAGGCATTTGTAAAGAGAAGACTCAGACCCCCTAAGACACCTTTTATTTTCACATTGTTCAGCCTCTGATTTCAATACACACCACACGTTTTCTCCAGAAATTCTTTTGAGCTGTGTAGACATTACTCTGTTGAACAGATTTTATTATTTTTTTCCCTTTGAACTGTGAGCCCCTGATACCAATGCTTGTGCACTTAGATTTTTTTAATGTTTATTTATTTTTGAGAAAAAGAGGCAGAGTGTGAGTGGGGAGGAACAGAGAGAGAGGGAGACACAGAATCTGAAGCAGCTCCAGGCTCTGAGCTGTCAGCACACATCCCGACAAGGGGCTTGAACTCATGAACTGTGAGATCATGACCTGAGCTGAAGTCGGACTCCTAACTGACTGAGCCACTCAGGCGCCCCAGTGCTTGTGCATATTGGATGTGGCTTTCAGGCCCTGTCCCTCTGGGAGGAAACTGAGGCAGCACACCGCTTTGCTTATGCACTTACCTTGACCAGGTAGAGAAATGACACAGACCTGGGCACAGAAGTCTATGTCCCAGCCTTTCCCTGTTGTAACTATGGAGTATTGGCAAAGGACTGTACCTTTGGCTGCTACTTCTCCTCACTGAAAAACAAGAAGGAAAAATACTGTCTTAAAAGGATTTGGGGGAGAGTCAAATAGAACATTTTATATGATATTCTTTCATAAATTGTAAACCACAGTACAAAATTTCAAAGGTATTCATCATATCTATCTCTTTATCTGTTTTATCTTGTTCTAAACTACCTGTGACTTAAGAAATAAATTATATAAATGTGTGTGTGTGTGAGAAATAGAATGTGTTAACTCTGAATTGGATATCATAGTGTGTGAATAAGGCCAGGAAGTTTGTCTCCTGCTGTGATGGAGCCTTTAAGAAGCAACGGGTGTGAGAATCAAAATGTTGACTGACCAGTATGATAGAGGTCCTGGCTGGTTGGGACAGATGACCGTGTTAGAATAGGGTCTGCAGGCTTGAGGGGTTGACCCTGGGGTGGCTGGGTAGCCAGGAGGTTCCCGGAGACGCCTTCACGGGGGAGCTAGGCTGGGAGGGTTCGAATATCCTCAGTAGGAGGGACTTACTGTAAGAGACGCTAGAATATTATGAGAACTTGAGATAGAGCACATTTCTGTGCTCCCCCAAAGGCCCTGATTTGTCCCATCCTACCCTTCTAACTTGTGAGCTTCACATACATTCCTTTTATTTTTTCTTTCTGTAATAGTTTGGGAGGGGGAAAGGACACAGGCCCTTTGGGGTACAGTGGAAGAATACAGACATATATACGGGCAAAACTAAAACTTCCACCCTATTCTCTATGATTTGGTGAATTAGCTGTTCAACATATTAGTTTCAGCTTTCAGCGAATTGGTTGATACGGATATAAACCTGGAGCCAGTTCCTGTCCCCAGCACCTGCTTTTCCAGAACATTCCATCTCTGGTAACGGCATCCCGGCTCCCTAGACAATCAGCCTGCAAACCAGGGAGCCCTTATCAAGTGTCTCCTCTCTCCTGACATGCCTTGAACACCGAGTACTGCCGGTTACCAGGCTATCACGTCTCTCAAGTCTGTCTTCTCTCTTGCAGGGAGAGCTGTTCGCAAACGGCTGGGTGGGTCTATCAGCTGCCTGGGTCCACCTCCATGTACACCCGTCCCAGGGGCCGAGGCCCTGCAGGGAGGAGACTGGGGAGCGTCCCCGGCCTTCGGAAGTATACGCTACTGGGGGAATACAGATACATAAAATAAAATTAGAAGGCATGGGATGCTTGAAGGTGACAAGGGAGGAAAAAATAAAGCAGGAAATGGATACAGGGACGTCCTTCTAAAGGACGTCAAGGAAGATCCCACTGAGATGCCAGCAAACTAAGTAGAGGGAGCTGGTCATGGAGAGCTGGGGGAAGAGCATCCAGGGAGGGAAAGAGCCTTTCTAGCAGCAACGCTGAGGATGTCTGAGTGGGGTGGGGGCCGAGAGGCAAGGGGAGGCACGCCCTGAGGGTGAGGGCTGAGCAGGCAGAGACCTTACTTAGGGTGTGCATGGGGAGGGTTTCAAGCAGAGAGGTGGGACATGGTTCACATTTTCTTTGATTTGATTACTGGAATTATCACTTATTTCTTTTAAGATTTTATGTTTAAGTAACCTGTACACCCAACATGGGGCTTGAACTCACAGCCCCGAGATCAGGAGTTGTGTGTTCCACCAACGGAGCCAGCCGGGTGCCCAGTGATTGTCACAGGAATGCCTTGTGTGTTGTGAGGACGGAAAAGATGAGGACGGGGTGGGGGGTGGGGGTGGGGGGAAGCAGGGCCAGTCAGGAGCTAAGGGAGCAGCGTAGGGAGCAGGGACCCTGCCAGGGTGAAGTGGTGATAAGAGTCCAACTCTGAGAGTGTTTTGAGGGGGAGGTGAGAGGATTTCTTGATATATTCGGGGTGGGGTGCGTTTGGTAACGGGAGGAGAAGGAAGAGGGAAACGACGTAAGGCTGGGCGCCAGCGTTCGGGCTTCAGAAGCCAAAACTGTGTGATTTCCGCTAACAAGATGGGAGACTTAATGGCGGAACCAGTTTGCAGGCAGGGATCGGTGGGAATTTGGTGTTTGGCACATTACACTCAATATGCCTATCAGTCATCCAAGCAGAAACGTCACACAGTCAACTGGAAATACGGGGCTTTTGCCTTATCAAGAACTTTTTTCAGACAGTTGTAAACATTTCAGTCAATCCTGTTTCCCAAAGCAGATGTAAGTCTTTTGAAGGTAATAAACTGACATCATTTGAGATAAAGAAATCAGATAAGAGGAACATTTCCAAAATGTTTTCCACGATGCCCCCTTTATAGCATACGCTCTTCTGAGCTATAGTTACTTTCTTACTCACGGTCAGATAACCCCTGTATGTGAAGGTTTAGATCAGCCGTGAGTCTGTGCTGTGTGTGTTTAAATGTGTGTTGCGTAATGTGCTACCGTGAGCCACGTGTCATCACAACATAACTGAGCAAATTTTGTATGCTCATCTTTTTGTAAGAGAAAAATATAACATTCATTTTTTAAAGTTTTATTTATAACACAACATGCATGTTTAAGTTTACAACATGGTTTAATTCATCAAGAGAAAACCAACAAACGGTTGTGTGATAAGAAATTCTCACCGTCACTGTCTGTTTCCAATATGTTTATGAATCTCTTTTATTGTAAAGTATTCCATTAAGGGGCACTTGGGTGGCTCAGTTGGTTAAGCGTCTGACTCTTGATTTCGGCTCAGTCACGATCCCATAATTCCTGAGATCGAGCCCTGAGTTGGGCTCTGTGCTGACAGAGAAGATGCTGCTTGGGATTCTCTCTCTCTCCCTCTCTCCCTTTCCCTCTCTCTCTCTGCCCTCCTTTTCTCACTCTCCCTCTCTGTCTCCCTCAAAACAACTAAAAAAGCATTAAAAAAAGTATCCCATTATTGTTCATTACATGTTTCTCTTTATTAGCTTTTACAACAATTATTTGTGTATTGATTCATTACAGAAATTTCCACAAGCCGAGACCTGAAAGACACATGTCACTTTTCAACCAACTGGTAAACCGCCTCCAGCACTGCGTCCTCTGTTTTAATACTAATTTCTCTACATGTTTAGTAATATTTTCTATAGATCATGTAACAGCAGGAAAATACAAAGAACTCTACTTCATTTTGTTAACATATTGTCTCTTGTTTTATTTATTGAATTTTTAATATTTCCATGTATTATCCCTGCCGTTCTTATCAAAATAATAGGAAAAATAAACTTTTCAGTTGTAAGTAACAAAGCATTCTACCAATAGTAGGCAGACTTTTGTCTTTTATTGGTAAGATCAATGTTGTCATTAAATTATAATAAAGTTTTTGTGAAGTAGATGTCTGCATGTCACATGGCTCTAAGCATGAGTGATGATATTGTATGAGATTGTACACAATTTCAAATACTGTCATCACCGTTAGGCATCAAATTAGAATGTGCACTGACGACAAGGTCCAGTGTTGATAACTCTAGACACAACGTGTATTTCAAGGTGCTTTTCTGATAGTTTAGAATTTTTGGCTGGCTTCATGTCATTGTTGTAAACCGTTATGTGTCAGGTAAGAGCACTGAGGGCTAAGTTTAGATATGAGACTGTCAGGTAAGAGCACCGAGGGCTAAGTTTAGATATGAGACTCTGGGGCGCCTGGGGGCTCAGTCGGTTAAGCGTCCGACTTCAGCTCAGGTCATGATCTCACAGTTCATGGGTTTGAGCCCCACATTGGGCTCTGTGCTGACAGCCCAGAGCCTGGAGCCTGCTTCCGATTCTGTGTCTCCCTCTCTCTCAGCCCCTCCCCAGCTCGTGCTCAGTCTCTCTAAAAAAATAAATAAACATTAAAAAAAGGAGAGAGAGAAACAAATGAGACTCAGGGGCACCTGGGTGGCTCAGTCTGTGAAGCTCCCGACTCTTGGTTTCAGCTCAGGTCATGGTCTTACGATTGGTCATCTTGAGCCCTGAGTCAGGCTACCGGCTAACAGTGCAGAGTCTGCTTGGGACTCTCTCTTTCCCTCTCTCTGCCCCTCCCCTGCTCGTACTCTCTCTCTCTCAAAATAAATAAACTTAAGGGGAAAAAAAGGGAGTGAGACTCTAACATTGTCCTGTTAACAGGCTTAATTTGTTATTTCTTTGCAGGAAACTTTCTAAGCCACTTAACCTTTTGGCGAGGTTGGTTTAGTTAAAAGCAGACAAGTTAATCCTGAACTTCACTACATTGGGGCAGATGCACTGCACTCCCGAACGAGCCGCTGTGACGGGAGTCTGCGCAGGCTCCGACCTGGGGCTGTGAGGCACCCACTTCTCTGCCGGGAGCCCGGAGCGATCTCTGGATGCGCAGATCTCTGGTGTGAGGACTGAGTGGGGGCTCTGGAGTAGCTCTGCACACCCAGGATTATTAACTACATATGTTCCCATTTTCATAAAGATTCTGACGTCTTCTTTCTAGAGCCAAATTGACTAAGTTTTACATCCTACTTGTTTCACTTCAGTTCAGGGGACCCGGTTAGCCTGTGCTGTGTCTAGGTCCATCCTGGGGGTTGGATTCTCTCGGGATTCCTGAAGGACATGCGCCCCATCACCCACCAATTTGTTTGATCTTTGAAGCACCGTCCACATCTTGAGATGGAACGTCGAAGTCTGCTCTGGCTCCTCCCGGACTAGCCCGAGCAGAGGTCTTTGGGACTGGGACCACCCAAGAAGAAGTACTCCGGTATGAAGTCAAGTGCGTATTTTTCCACGGTGATGGTTACACACGGTGAACTGTAAGAATGACCCTTTCTCCCCAAATGAGGATCGAGATCTGCTTGAAAAATGCCAGAACACCATCCTGGGACCCAAGTGTATGGTTGTGAGTCAAATATCAAAGGCTTGTGGGTTTTTTCCCCTAAAATAGCTTTAAAAAAATAAAGCATGGATCTGGTTGTCTCTTATACAAAAGCAAGTTGGAATTTGTAACCTGTGTAAATGCTGTAATTAAAACCTTGTTTTTACATGGATTCATTATGTTATATTTTCCACTAATTACTGACATGTTCTTTAATGTGTACACGCAGGGAACATGAGGATATGATTAGCTGGAGTTAAAAGTGTAAGCAGTAATGAGCATAGTATGGGTTTTCCCTTTGTCTTTTTCGGGCCCTCTAAGGTTCTTGACAATAGGCCTGCCTTTTCTAAGGGTTCGCGCTCTGCACACTTTTCTGTAAACAAATCCATGCAAAGTAAAAATGACAATATTCATATACACACGTTGGGTGTACTGTTTCCCTTTATATCGGCCTTCTGAGTGACTGTCTCGTCCCTTGCGCAGATTCAGGTGCCGCCTTAAAGCACAGAAAGACCACAGAAAAGAGGTTCCTGAAAGTCTCGGGTCTGGACCTCAGCAGTGAAGCCACGAAGACCTAGGCAAGCGAGGGAAGGAAGAGACTCCGTGAGCCATTCTGCGCATCTCAATGCACCGGGTTCTTTGACGTTTCTGACCGATGACCAGGCTTTGCTGGAAGGCTCTTCTCGGGATTCCTGAGAACTTGCAACCTCTCCTCACTGTTGCAACCAGATGTTTGCACATTTATTTTGCTTCTTTGCAGATAACACGCAAACTGAGAGATGTGTGTGCTTTGCCTTGTTTCTCTTGGCCAAGCTGGGGGCTTGGGGACTGTCTGACATCCCTGACGGCCGGTGAGGCCACGGGACAGAGGCAGCTCCCTGGGCACCTGCCCCTGTGACGTCCACAGGGCTCCCTGCCAGGACCTGTCCCCCTGAAAGCTCTGAGAGCCGCCGGACCTCTGCCCAGTGCTCCTTGCTTTGCTGGTGCTTTTTTTTTTTTTTTTTTTCCCTTTCACCTCCTTTTCTTACCTCCTTCCAACTCAGCTGGCTCTTTTTCTAATTATTTCCAACATGGGTAACTTGGGAACCCGGGGTGGGGGAAGGGAAATATCCTTATGGAATTAAAACCATGTTTACTGACATTTCACATTAGCAGCAGTCACAGTTGGGGAGGAATTTCAGCCATCCTGCCTCAAACCCACACAGGCAAAGGGGATGGAGGTGGCCCGGTGCCAGGACGACACAGAGCCCAGGCGCAGAGCCAGGCCGGACCCCTGAGGCCGAGAGCCGAGACCGACGGACGCTTTTCACCCAGACTTCGGGCAGTCACTCAGATAATTCTGTGCCTGGCAGAGTCCCCGGGGAATCAGCCTTGAAGTAGGATTTCTACACCTGGTTCACTACATCACACATAATTGTACCTGTTTTTCTGATTTTAAACAAGAACAGCCCTAAACAGAGGTGTCAATTGTCCCTCTTCTCTGCACTTCTGATCCTTGTTTCCTGCTTCCCTCTGTGGTGTTTAGCGCTGTTTCTGGTCCGTAGGGCGCTGGGTGTCCCCATCGTGGCTGCCTTGTCTTCTTCTTTTTAAAAAGTTTTTAAATGTTTTTATTTATTTTTGAGAGAGAGAGAGAGACAGTGTGAGCAGGGGAGGGGCAGGGAGAGAGGAAGACACAGAATCTGAACCAGACTCCAGGCTCTGAGCTGTCAGCACAGAGCCTGACGTGGGGCTTGAACTCATGAACCTCGAGATCATGACCTGAGCCAAAAGCAAGAGTTGGACACTTAGCCAACTGAGCCACCCAGGCGTCCCAGCTGCTTTTTCTTCTTAAAAGACTTCTTTGAGGAGGTGTGCATGGCTCAGTAACTATCTTTTTCTTCACTTTCAAAATTCCCAGCCATCAGATGAAACGAATCTTACCTAGCGGTCAATCTGATAGAAATAATTCATTCTAGGTAAGGGATGGCAGTTAGTCACCCAGGAAATGGATTTAAAATAAGGCCTTTGCATCTTCAAGGAGATATTTGCTGGCTGAAAACCGTAGTTTGGCCATTATGTGCATTTTAAGGTAGCAGGGATTTCTTTCTTGCTGTTTCTCAAACTATATGATTTGGGGATAATGACTCACATTGATGTAGTGCTTTGTAACGTGCCAAACACCTTTCATTCATGTCATCTCACTCAGTTTCCAAACAGGAGAATGTGGAAGATTAGAACGTGAAAGAATGTATCCAAAGCAGGGCGGAGCCTGAGTATGAAGCTCTCTGGTCTGGCTTCACGGTCTGTGCATTTCATGTATCATTGGTCATAACCGTAAGGCTATATTTTATATATTCCTTTTTATTTTTTAAGAAATATTGACAGAACAAAGTTCATGTAGTGGTAAAAAATGTTGACTTTGTTGGCAACATAACCAGGGCTCCCATTCTGCCTCGCTCTCTGCTGATCTGTTTCCTTGGGCAAATCTAATCACTTCTCTGATCTTGTTTCCTAATCTGCTCAATGATAATGATAATCCTTGTAAAATACCTTGCCAGCTGCCTGGCACAAGTAGTCTTCAATAAATGTTATGCATTTTTAAAAAGTTTGTTTATTTATTTATTTATATTTATTTATTTTTTGTAAAATATTTATTTTTGAGAGACAGAGAGGCAGAGCGTGAGCAGGGGAGGGGCAGAGAGAGAGGGAGACACAGAATCGGAAGCAGCTCCAGGCTCTGAGCTGTCGGCACAGAGCCCGACGCGGGGCTCGAACCCACAAACCGCGAGATCGTGACCTGAGCCGAAGGCAGATGCTCAACCGACTGAGCCACTCAGGTGCCCCAATGTTATGTATTATTTTTTTAAAACTGTTATTTGTAGGAGGACAGAGCAAGGTACCGACAGGACTGATAATATTACGCGAGGCAGGAAGCAAGCGATCTTTTCATGGCCGCTTTTATGGCTGCCACGTAAAGTATATTTGTCATTTCAGTCGAAGGCTATAAGCCGGGGAGATGGTCTGAAAACCAAAGGCAAAGATGTCAGAGTCCCAGCCAGGAAGGTTCCTGGAGGAGGAGCAGGAGTATGTAGGGGACCTGCTTCCCTCTTTCTGGGCCTTTCTACCCTTCTCTCGATGTCGAGTCAATTAGCAGGAGTGGGGGCCGACCTTTCTATTCATCCAGACCTTCCGTCCTGCATCCCGAACACAACCACTACGCCTTCGTTTGACATATATATGTCAAATATATATGCATTATGTAGTCAAGCAATTAAATATATATGTTATTTATATATTTATATTGCATATATTATATGCAATTTATGTTTTTATTATTTTTATATTTTATTAATGATGTTTTCAACATATAATTATATATACTATAATATTATATATGTTTTCAATAATTATATTAGCATGTAATATATTAATTATTTATATTTTATTAAAATGATGAATGTATTATATGTGTATTTAATGTATTTATAAGTATGTTATTATATATATATGTATATAGTTGGAAAGCCAGCACAACAGGACACAGAGGGAGGGGCAGAAAAACGTCACAGGGGAGAAAAGCCTATGACATACGGAGAAACACAGAATGCTGAGCTCACTCAGAATCTATGTGAGATAAAGAAATGGAGAAGCATCTTCAAGGTACCGACAAACATGTTATTTCACCTAGAAACCTTCTCCAGGTGGAAATGAAGGGAAATTAAAGCCTTTTCCAGACAAGGGAATTTTGAGTAAATCTTCATCGATATACTTGGACTACAGAAATGTTAAAAGAAGTTACTTTAGTAAAAGTAAAGTGATAGCAGAAGGAAACTTTGGTCTACGAAAAGGGAAATTAAAAGCCCTGGAAATCTGTCAAAACATAAAAGCTTTAAAAAATTGTTTCCTCTCTTTAAAAGACAATTGAAGCAAAAAACAATGGCAATGGACTGTGGGATTTATAAAATATATTAAAATGGTTTTTTTAAGTTTATTTATTTATTTTGAAAGAGAGAGTGAGCAGGGGAGGAACAGAGAGGGAGACACAGCATCCCAGGTGGGCTCCGCGCTGTCAGCACAGAGCCCCACGCAAGGCTTGAACCCACGCACCGTGAGATCATGACTTGAGCCGAAGTCGGATGCTTAACGGACTGAACCACCCAGGTGCCCTGAAATGTTTGTATTTGAAGTGAAATGTATGACAGCAATAGTGCACAGAACAGGAGGGAAGAAAATTCTATGTGTGTGTCCCTTACGCTCTACATAAACCTGTACATTAAAAATGTATATTGTGTGTGGGGGGGCGCCTGGGTGGCTTAGTCGGTTAAGCGTCCGACTTTCGCTTAGGTCATGATCTCGCGGTTTGTGGGTTCGAGCCCCGCGTCGGGCTCTGTGCTGACTGCCAGCTCAGAGCCTGGAGCCTGTTTCAGTCTGTGACTCCCTCTCTCTCTGACCCTGCCCTGCTCACGCTCTCTCTCTCTCTCCTAGAAATAAATAAAACATTAAAAAAAAATGTATATTGTAGGGGCACCCGGTGGGCTCAGTCGGCTAAGGGTCCAGCTCCTGGTTTTGGCTCATGTCATGATCTCACGGTTTGTGAGTTCGAGCCCTGAGTTGGGGTCTGTGCTGATGGTGCAGAACCTGCTTGGGATTCTCTCTCTCCGTCTCTCTGCTCCTCTCGTGCTCACTCTCTCTCAAAATAGATAAATAAAACTTACAAAAATTTAAACACTGTATATTGCAAACACTAGGACAACTGCCAAAATTTAAACAAGAGACATCGATAATAAACAAATAGCAGCTATTAAAAAATAGAATAAAAAAATTCCTAATCCAAAACAAAGGCAGAAAAATAGGGAAAAGGGAGAAAAGTATGACATGAATAGAGAATGGACAGAAAGAGAGTAGACTTGCTCTCAATCCCACTGATAATTACGCAGCATTTAAGTAACCTAAACCTCCAGATTGCAAGTAGGTGTGGCAGATTGGATAAAAAGCAACGCCCATTTATAGGTTGTCCAGAAGAAATCCATTTAAAGCATAAAGATACGTGTTGAAGTAAAAGAATATCAAGTGACATACCATGTCGTCGATAGGTATAATTTTATTTCGGCATTATTTTACATTAGTGCCTAAACACGGTGGCATTTTATATCTAATGACATTTTGCATGAGTACCCCTCTTTACAGGCTAAATCCTTTCTGTGATCTGATTTTCTGCTAGTACATAGAAACCTGTTGGGTCAACACCCATTTTCCTCTCTCATCCCTTTACATTTGGCCACTAAAGGGTCTCAACAATATATCTCCTGGCTGTTAGATACCATCTTTGTGAGTCATCATAATGGTAAAGCCATAGAGTCCCCAAATATTATATAAAACCAGTGTGAGGGAACCCATGTGGTGAAGGGCAAAGAGATTCCAGAAGACCATGGAAGCTATAGAATGCAAGCTCGACCAGAGCAGGGAATTCTGTTTGTTTTGTTCACTGATAATAGAAATAACTTAGTAAGTAACTATCGGTTCAATGATCAAATGAATAAAGTTGTCAATGAACTAAGTAAATGTGGAATGTTCTGGAATCATGCAGAATGGTAGTCATCCAGACCTCACTTGTGGGGACATCATTATAAAAATGCTCCATGTAATGATGTACGTCCATAATGAGTATCTACAATTTTCTATGAAAATACCACAGTTACGCTGTATTTAGGAAGCAAACAATGCAATAACACATATAAAAAAAAACAGGCATGATTAAAACTGAGTTCTGGAATGTATAGAAATAAGCTTCATTTCTTAGGGGGAAAAAAACCACTTTGCATTGAGTAACACTTCATTCTCCAAAGAGTCTTAGTAAATAAAATGATAAACTTTTTATAATGACCCCGTCAGAAAAAAAGCATCCTTACTTCTAGAAGAATTGTAGAATAAAAGGAGCCAGCGGTAACATGGCTAGCAACCCAGGTCGTAGAAACCACATAGAGAGATTGTGTGTGAACACTTCTGAATTGACTTGATCTTTCTAATTGTCAGAGTTCACTTCTGGAAAATGGTAAATAACTTCATAGGGTTGCTTCTAGAAGATCATGGCATCAGGTAGTTAATACCTCAAAACCTCTAGCCCAGAGCCAGATGCTCAGCAGACACATACCCAGGGGATGTTACCGACTTTATTCCCCTTTCAAGGCGGGCCCTGGCGCCCAGGGTGTGTCCCCCGGGTCAGGGACCCCGGCGCCCAGGGTGTGTCCCCCGGGTCAGGGACCCCGGCGCCCAGGGTGTGTCCCCCGGGTCAGGGACCCCGGCGCCCAGGGTCTGTCCCCCGGGTCAGGGACCCCGGCGCCCAGGGTCTGTCCCTGGGTCAGGAATCCGGACCGAGCCTTCCCACTCTCCACTGCGTGCGCTGCGGCCTGATGGCTTCTGGAGTGCCCACCTCCTTCCCTGCCACGTCCGCCGGCTTTCCTCCTTCCCGACCTGAAGTGCCTCTTGCCTGGGGCCGTCCCCTTCCTGTGCTTCTCCCCTAGACGGAGGCCCTCAGGAAGTGGGACGGGTCCCTTTGCTTGCAGAATGGAGCCGGAGAACTTTGTTCTTCCGTCCAGCCAGGCGCGGGCACCACGTACCCGCTACCTTGCCGGCTGCGATGCCCCGTCCCGCCTGCACATCTGAGCCTCAGGGCCACTCACATTCGGTGCAAGTGCCCGTAGTTCCGGCTTGTTTGCCTGGAAAAGTCCTGCTCATCGTTGACACCTGGCTTCGGATATCACCTCCTCCTAGAAGCCTTCCCTGACTGTCTTGTGTAGAGATGGTCTGAACGTGGTCTGGGGTCATTAAACTAGGAGGGACCCGGGCCTGGGCGGAGGAGGGACGCTGGCAGCCCCTCCCCCGGTGCGGAGCCGTGGTCTGGCCTGCGGCCTGTCCCCAGGCGGTGGCCGTTGGCCGAACCTCACCGCAGCCGGGCGGACGGTGCGCAGAAACCTTCGCAGGCCGCCCGTCCCGCTTCAGCCCTGCGGCCCCCCCTCCCCCCACGTCCTGCGGTTCACGGTCTTGCTCTTGGCGGGTTCACATCAGTGGAACCGTGTCTGCTGCGAATTTGCGTTACGGGAGTCGGGGAGGCGCAGTGGCGACGCCGGGCCTCCTGCGGGCGCGGGTTTGCCGGGGTTCAAACCCGCGGCGCGCGCCGTGTGGGTCGCGCACGGCTCCTGCCTCTGGGGCTCGGGGCCTGATTCCGATTTCGGGGGACGCGGGGCCCCTGGAGCGGAGGAGCGGGCCGCGGCGCCAGGCGGCAGAAGTCCGCTTCCAAACACCCGCCGGGGCTGCGACTGAGGAAGAGCCCGAGGACGCGGAGGCCGCTTCGCAGCGGGGTGATGACGCCCCGAGCGCCGACGGGGCGGGCGGCCCACCCCGGGCTGCGCACGACACGCGCCTCGCCGCCAAGTGAAGAGGTTGCAGGTTTTACGAGGTTGATCCGAGGCGGGGAGGCTCGTGTACTTCCCGGATTCNGCACGAAGTCCGGGCCCCGTGCCCTAGGCGGAGCAAGTGCCAGCGAAAGTGGGGGAGGGGGAGGGGCGGAGGGGCGTTGGGACAGACCCTCCTTTACCGTCGCCGGCCTGGGCGCGGCTGCGGAGCTTCCAGGAGGGCGTGGGGGCGCCGGAGGGGGGAGGGGAGCGGGGACCTGGACGCGGTGTAGCCGTGTAGCCGGGTTCAGGTTCCCCGCTGCTGCCGGGTCAGCCTCGGGCTCCTCAGCGGGCAGGGGACTGAGTGACTTCCCGGCCGGGACCCTGGGTTTCAGGTCCTGTGCCCGGAAGAGGCAGCCTAGGTGGGGGCAGCGCCCCGCTACCCCCGGGGCTGCTTAACCACCGTCTCCTCTCCCTCCTCGTCTGCCCAGTGGGAGCTTTTCCTGCCACATTCAGAGACAGGATGGAAAGGGGGGTGTTCTGTGGAGCTTACCTCATTTAT
>NW_027551571.1:2370613-2370952 GCF_008692635.1 Crocuta crocuta | reverse complement strand
CTCCCCCACCCCCGTCAGCCCTCAGTTTGTTCTCAGCACTCAAGAGTCTCTCACGGTTTCCCTCCCTCCCTCTCCCCCACTGGTTTCCCCCCTTCTCCTCCCCCTAATCCTCCCATACGGGCCCCTAAGCTAATCAATGTAAGACTCAATCCTGATAGTGCTTAATTTTAACTTAGACTCCTTTTCCTCTGCATACACCCAGCCACTGAGCCTGCATGTGCCAGCTTACATTTCTAACATTCCTCTTTTTTTAGTTTGCATTTCTTTAAATACGAATGAGGTGGGGTTTTTCTTCTATCTAAAACATTCAGGTAAAGTACACATAACAGCAAATTTACC
>NW_027551571.1:2370388-2370550 GCF_008692635.1 Crocuta crocuta | reverse complement strand
AGGGGAGGGTCAGAGAGAGAGGAAGTCACAGACTGAAACAGGCTCCAGGCTCTGAGCTGGCAGTCAGCACAGAGCCCGACGCGGGGCTCGAACCCACGAACTGCGAGATCATGCCCTAAGCGAAAGTCGGACGCTTAACCGACTAAGCCACCCAGGCGCCCC
>NW_027551571.1:2366429-2366755 GCF_008692635.1 Crocuta crocuta | reverse complement strand
CAGCCCTCAGTTTGTTCTCAGCACTCAAGAGTCTCTCACGGTTTCCCTCCCTCCCTCTCCCCCACTGGTTTCCCCCCTTCTCCTCCCCCTAATCCTCCCATACGGGCCCCTAAGCTAATCAATGTAAGACTCAATCCTGATAGTGCTTAATTTTAACTTAGACTCCTTTTCCTCTGCATACACCCAGCCACTGAGCCTGCATGTGCCAGCTTACATTTCTAACATTCCTCTTTTTTTAGTTTGCATTTCTTTAAATACGAATGAGGTGGGGTTTTTCTTCTATCTAAAACATTCAGGTAAAGTACACATAACAGCATACTGCTTTA
>NW_027551571.1:2342586-2366300 GCF_008692635.1 Crocuta crocuta | reverse complement strand
AGGCTCCAGGCTCTGAGCTGGCAGTCAGCACAGAGCCCGACGCGGGGCTCGAACCCACGAACTGCGAGATCATGACCTAAGCGAAAGTCGGACGCTTAACCGACTAAGCCACCCAGGCGCCCCCCGGGTTAACTATATTTAAATGTACATTAGGTGGCATTAAGGTCATTCGCACTGTGGTGCGGCCATCACCACCCTCAGCCCACAGAAATCTTCTCCTCTTGCAAAAGGAAACTCTATTTCCCTTCCGCCACAACTCCCCAGCCCCCCACCTGGGCCCCGGAAACCACAGTTCTATTTTGTGTCTATGAATTTGACATCACCAGGTACCTTATGTCCGTGGAATCATAGTATTTGTGCTTCAGTACCTGACTTCTTTCGCTTAGTATATGGTCTTCAAGGTTCTGTGTTGGAATGACCTTCATTCTTAAGGCTGAATAATCTGCCGTTGTAAGACCACCGGCATTTTGTCACCCGCAATTATGTTTTTAAACTTCTGTTCTTAGGGTACAAGAGAAAATGAGGCAGACAATTGTCAGTGAGAGCATGCAAAGTGAGCGGGTTCTGACGGTATGGACGTGATAATGGCGTGATAATGGCATCTTGGGAAAATAATTACTATTCCACTGTGCAAAGGCCGGTTTTGCAATGTTTTTCTATGACCCAAGCACACAAATACATAAACATGTATCTGCACATATATTACGCCCACACTCCTCTTTTAATTCCTCATTCTTGCTCTTTCCCCTTCAGGACAAGAACAGATTTACCGTGGGGTGAAAGCATAGGACGTTGGTCACACAGAGCTGTACATTTCAAAGTGATTTATATTTTATATTTTAAACTCAAGAAGTTTCTCTCTGCTGTAGGTTAGAGGAAATTTATGGCCAGTTCAGCATTCTATCCATTCCACGCATGTCCTCAGCATAGCTCATCTTCCCCCTTCCCCTCACCCTGCCTAATTCTACGGGATTTCTTCTACTCATTCACGGAGCCTAGCCATGTAGTGTCCAGGTACAATGGTAAGTATTTTTCCTACAACTAAATCTGATGATTGTTAAATAATATTACTGTTCCCACTTCACAGATGAGAAAACTGAGGCACAGATGGATTATGTGACTGCCTAAGGCCAAACATTGATCTATGTCAGGGTCAAGATCTAGACTAATGTGTTGGAAGCCAGATCTCAGATGGTGCCCTTCACAAGGTATAAAGATCATCACTTTAAGTCTTGTGACTTTTATTTTCCACCAGGTTTACATGTGTGGTTTACCTCTTCAAAAAGAACTACAGGATTCTAAGAACATGACCTATGACTCTACAGGTCATGTAGAGTATTTTGTGTACGGTATTTGTCATTTAATAAAAACTTAACAAAATAAGGAAATGTTTAAAATAAAAAGATGAAGAGCAAATAAAATCCAGAGGAGGCAGAAGCAAGGTAATACTAAATAAATAAATAAATAAACAAACAGGAATCTGTGAAGTTGAAAAAGGAGATCTGTGGAGAAAATCCACAAGATCAAAATCTGTTTCTTTGAAGAAATCAGTAAAATTAGTTAGCCAGGCTAACTAAGAAAAATGACAGAAGACACAAACTAAAAATGTCATAAATGAAAAAAAGCAGACATCACTACGAACCCCATAGATGTTAAAAGGATAATGAAGATGTATTGTGAACACCTGTATGGTGTATATTTGATAGCCTAGATGAAATGGGCCAGTTCCTTGAAGACACAATCTGCTTAAAACACAAGAAATAGACCATCTGTATAAATCTACACCTATTATATAAGTTGAATCAACAATTAATAATCTTCTGAAACAGAAATCACCAGATCCAGATGGGTTCACTGGTGAACTCTACGGTACATTGAAGACAGAGATTATGCCAGTATTTTACGGTCTTGTTTTTCTCTTTTGCCTACGTTCAGTGTGCTGAGCTGTTAGAGGGAATTTTATTTGAAAACTCACGGCCTTCTTCAGGTCTGAGAAAGTTACTTCTGTCACTTCTATTCCTCTATTTTATTTTCTTTGCCTTTTTTTTTTTCAGGAATTTTTATCTGTTTGATGTTGGTCTTCTTTCATGGATCTTGTCTATATTTTCTTTTTAAAATTTTTTACTTCTTTTGAAAGAGAGAGCACAAGCTGGGGGTGGGGGTGGGGGGGCAGAGAGAGACGCTGACGGAGGATCCGATGCAGGCTGTGTCCTGACCGCAGTGAGCCTGATGCCCGGCTCAAACTCAGGAACTATGAGGTCACGACCTGAGCCGAAGTTGGATGCTTAACCGACTGAGCCCCCCATGGGCTCCTTTCTTTTATATGTTTGATCTCGTTCTAAGGTCTGGCATGTTCTTAAAACTTTACTTGTAATTCTTTTACTGCAAATTAAATATATATCAGTAGTCATATGCTCACCCTCTGGGAGCTGTTGCTTTCTGTCCACCCCTCCCCCAGCCCCAGCGGCCTGACTTCTGTGCTGCCTGGAGACAAGACCTGCTCCTCCATGCTCGCCCTGAGACGCTGGGGCTCGCCCTGCGGCTGCTAGCAGTTCTGCCCACAGCCCGAGGGGGCGAGACCCTGGAGCAGGGTGGGTGTCCCGTGCTGGTGGCACCATTCGTACATTATCAAGTAACGCTCTTGTTTTTAGTCCAACTTCTTTTTTTTTTTTTTTTTTTTTACCTTTTTAACATTGATTTATTTTTGAGAAGACAGAGAGACAGAGTGTGAACAGGGGAGGGGCAGAGAGGGAGGAGGACACAGAATCCCAAGCAGGCTGTAGGCTCCGAGCTGCCAGCACAGCCCGATGCGGGGCCCGAACCCACGAACCGAGCTGAAGTTGGAAGCTTCACCGGCTGAGCCACTCAAGAGCCCCTAGTCCAACTTCTGAGCACCGACCTCTGTGCTGTTTCCTCACTCTGAACCCACCCACGCCCTCTCTGAATTCCAATAGCTGGATTGCTCTCCTTTTTAAAGCATGGGAGTCATTTATCTCTGTTTCATCTTTCCATCCCACCTCCTTTCAGAAATTTGTGGAAATCTCTCAACTGTTGTTGATGATGATCCACCCTTAATCTACATTTTTTTTTCCTTTTGAACGTTTACAATTTTATTTCAGTGGAGGTCTTTGGAAGGTGAAGAAACAACTGTGTATGTTTATTTCTCGATTCTGAAGCGGAGCTGTCGGATTAGTCTCTTTCAGAAACAGATTCCCAAACTGATAGCTCTTATACTCACTATTTCTTATTCTTTTTGTCGGCCTTTCTATAAAGGCAATGCCCTTAGACAAAAGAAGAATTGTTTTTCTGTGCAGTAAATACAAAGCCAGACCTTGCCAAGGAATAGCAATGAAGTAAGACCCTAAATGGGCTTTGGAAAAGCCTCATTAAATTGCATGTTATCTTAGGAGGGTCTTTGGGATATTGAAGAGAACGCAGACTTTCTGTGATATACCAGCTTTTCCACGTCGCCTTGAGCAGCCTACTTAAACTCTTAGCACCCAGAATCTGGTGGATAAAGTACATTTTTCAATTTCACAAGATCACCGCACAAAGTGCATGATACTTCACAAGCGCTTGATAAATCATTCTGTGAAGATTCCTGGTTACACTCTGTGGATCACTGCATGTATCATGGCGAGCAGCCACAGGGCTAGATCCTTCTAGAAGGCACATTCCAGTGGCTGTGAAGGGTAAGTAAACAGTCTCCTGGCAATGTTAGTTGCCACCCCTGTCGTCCCTGTGATGTCACCTGTGGCTGATGTGGAGAAGGGTTGAGAAGGTGATGGAACATGAGAAGGGGGCAGAAAGAAGGAGGAAAGGATGAAGATGAGGAAAGAGAAGTGACAGACAGACCTAATGACCTAACATAGAATGTTTCAAATAGAAAAGCTAAGTCCTTCCTTGTCCTTTCTCTTCTGGCTGTTTGAACACGACGCTACAGACTGAGCTGCTTGTAAGCAACAGACATTCAGTTCTCACCATTCTGGAGCCTGGAAATCCAAGATCAAGGCGTCAGTAGATTGGGGATCTGGGGAGAGCCCACTTCGTTCACAGATGGCCATCTTTCCCCAGTGTCCTCACATGGCAGAGGGGGCAAGGGACTTCTTGGAACTCTTTTTATAAGAGAACTAATCCCCTTCATGACATCTCCATTCTCGTGACCTGACTGATACCCAAAAAGTTCCACTTCCTAATATCATCGCATTGGGAGTTAGAATTTCAACATACGAATTTTGAGGGGACAGAAACATTCAATCTATAATTATCACCAAATACAGAAGATGTAAGAGAATCTGTATACAAAGGGAGAAGGTTTTAAAACTGTAAACAGTTCTGGGGCACCTGGGTGGCTCAGTCTGTTGGGTGTCTGACTTCGGCTCAGGTCATGATCTCACCGCTTGTGGGTTCGAGCCCCGCGTCAGGCTCTGTGCTGACAGCTCGGAGCCTGGAACCTGCTTCAGATTCTGTGTCTCCCTCTATCTCTCTCTCTGCCCCTCTTCCACTCACTCTCTCTCTCTCTCTCTCTCTCAAAAATGAATAAATGTTAAAAAGATTTTTTTAATTGAAAAATAAAACTGTAAACAGTTCTTTATGATTAATGGAAAGAACACTAGACCAGTTTACTGTTTCAGAGTCTAATGTTAGCTATTAGCTAAGTTATTATTACCTACTTTAGCTTTGAGAAACTTTCCTAGATACCTGGATCTGTTTCTACCATGAGAATTAATGACAGAGTTTTCTTTGTAAATCTAACATGTTTTATGCCTCTAAAAAGATTTTGACATCTTCTATTTTATGGAGTGAGAAATGAGGTATACTTCTTAGGTGAAGAGTCGCTGAGTATACTGAGACAATAAAATATATGTAAGGCTTAGAATTAGACAAAGGAAAGGCCAAGAAAGTGTTAGAACACTTAATTTTAGAAAGACAAGTACCGAAATTGATTGGACTCATACAATTCTGAATAAGTTGAGCCTAAATTTGGAAAGAACTGATAATTTATCAGTCTAATGATGTTCAAATCCATGCTCTTATAGAATTGGGCTTATGAGAAAATAATTATGATCCATTGAAAATTATAGTTTTGTTTCAACTTCACCAATCAGATTCACATTTTATAAATACACCAATACAAATGTAGTATAAATATCTGTTGTGATAATAAAAGATATTTATTAAAAATTTAGCCTAACATTTCTCATGAAATGTGAAACTATTCAAGTGCTTTGTATAAATTGACTCCATAGGGGTCTTGATAAAATAGCAAATGAGTTTCTTAATGGTATGAGCTTTTGAAAATAGTCCATGAAAGACAGCAAGATTGTTTTCCAGCAAAGCAATTGAATCAGATGTCCATTACCGATAGAGGCAGAACTTATTTGGTATTAACCAATTATTTTTTTCAGAATTCCAATAAAGCCATATGAGATTTTAACTCTCAGTTTTAGCAAGTCTTGTTTCCCAATGCGGGTCACTGGTCTGAGAACATATTGAAAGGATGTACATTTGCTTGTCTGTTCTAGAATGAGTCATCCCAGCAAAGCTACAGAAAGTCAATGAGGCTGATGTAACAACACAGGTAAGATCAACCACGCCTCCCACATAGAAGGAGGTCAATAGATGTCTGTGTCCATGAAGTAGAGGGGGATTGGTGGGGTTTGACTTTAGGAGACAGTGGTAGGAGAACTTGAACTTGAGTACAAAGATCTGTCTCTATCCCTTAATAAAGCACATTTTTCCCAAGACTCAGGTCCTCTTCCAGGCTCATAGTGAACTGCTTGACTCAGGATTAGTAAAAGAATAATCTCTCCCAAAATAATCTTTGCGATATTTGTGTTTCAAATAGGATGTTACAGGGGTGTTATAGGGATCCGTAAACTTCGAAGGGACGAAGGGCCACGGGCTTTGGTGATTGTTGAGGGTACCTTGTTTCCTTCTGTTACATATATATAAATTTATCTTCCCTATTTTGTTCCACCCCCTCTTTTTTTCTCTAAAAGATCTCTGTCTTATTTTTTTTTTACCCTGGAACTTTTGCCTGGAAATTGAAGCTTTTAGCTGTTAATGATACTGCCATTCAGGCTTCCCAGCCTGTGAAAATGAGCTAGGCTGCCTCCCATAAGTTCCTGTACTTGTGCTCCCAAATATGAACAATCCTACACAAAATATTCTTCTGGGACTAATGGAGAAGTGGTACCAGAGGGGATATTATCTAAGATACGCAGAGTTGTGAAGAGTGTTCCCACAGCTGACCCATTCCTTTAGTTAAGAATCCGATACAATGCAAAACTAGAACAGATTAAAAAAAAAAAAAAAGAGGCCAGCATTTCAAAGGATAAACTGGAGATTTCTTTGAGGAGACCACCTAGCCAAGTCTTCTCCACCAGCTGCCATACAAGATCATTGAACCCACACTAGGATCTGAGAGAGCACTGAACAATTTCATTATCGGCCAGTGCATCTGGAAGTTCACAAAGCAGCAAAGTCAAATCAAAGGGACCGTCCTCATGATCATCCCCTCTTCCACATACCCATTCCCGCAGCGTTGCCAAACTCTATCCTTAGATCAAACCAGCCCTGCTCCCCAGCTGCCAAAGCCGGATGAGGAAAGCCACCCAGATGTGCTGATGAGATCCATGACGGAATTTTAAACTTCCAAACTCAGTTTGGCCTCAGTGGTTCTGGTAATCTGTAAACCGATCTCTTGCGAGTGTCCCTAAAGTGGCTCTGCCGATTTTTCAAGACTTCCTGTGACATTAACTTAATCCCTGACCCTCACACCCTCAATATGATCTTTTCCTTATTCCATGGGTGTTAGAAATCACTAACGGTAAACTCCTGTCTGCACTTCCACTCGCTTTCCTCTGTCCCGGTGTTTAGTAACAACTCCTCCCCTCTGTGTGTTCTTCCCGCTTAACTCAGGGGGCAGGGTGTCCATTCCCAGTGAAAACCAATGCTGTGTCTGTGTGCATTCAACCCCATTCATTTCCTCCTTCCCTTTTGGGGATTTCCCTCCATGAAATATCCACTTGGACTATTTCTAAGTTGGATATACAGGTGTTTTTTTTCACTATCTCCTTCCCACCCCATGAACATACCTCACACCCCTATATTGTGCAGATCCTTTCAGACACAGAACACACTCTGGCAGTTTTCTGGCAGAGGCAATAAATAGCATTTCTTGGGGGGCAGCTACGTTTTCAGTCATGCCCAGAGTCTCCATATTGCGTAGAAGAGAGGCTGACGGTCCATCTAGGAAGAAGTGAGTTTCCTTTATTTCGTTTCTCCTTCAATCTATGGCCCATTCCATTTGTTAATAAAGAACACCCTTTTCTCTGTATCTTGTTGACTTTGGCCATGTTTTTGGCCCTCTCTACTCCCAGGGATTCTGAGATACCACATTTCTCCAGTTTCTCCCAAAGTTTGACGATGGCTTTCTTCCTTTCACTCCCCTAAGATAGAAATGAGGCCATGATTCCATTAGCATCCATGTGGAGGAAGGAAGTTCTTGGCCAGGGCGTGACTGGTCAATAGTTCCTTGTCCTAAGTCTGATGGTCTGAAGTAGGGTGGCCCCATGACTCCGTACAGATGGGCCCACTGAATGAAGAGCACATATTTTATTTATCCATTGTCATTTTGATGAACATTTAGGTTGTCTCCAATGTCCCCTATTATTAAAGATGGTAAGGTAGACCTTATTCAGGACCATCATGGTAGGCATAGGAGCTACTGAAGCTAGATTTTACAGTGGGGAGAGACATTGGGCTCAACTCCAAATACAGTGTGGGCAAGTGGGAATTTATAACCAAAGAGCATGTTGGGTGTCAATGGAGGGAAAATTAATAAGAAGAAACATCACGTGTAAGGGGGCTTCTGGCTAAACTAACCTACAGGATTCTTGCTGGAGGTGTGCCAGGGTGGCCTCACATCACCTGGGAGTGGAGGTGGAGGTGGGGGATTGAGGACCCTGATCAGATATCAAAGGGAGGGGTCTCTCGCTAAATTCTAATTTAGCAGAATTTTTATCCAAACCGGATTTTACAACACAGGGCACAGATGCACCTAAGAGAAGGCTCAGGAGCCTAACAAAAATTTCATCAACTGAAGAATCTCTGTCACTATTTCAGACAAAGCTGGGCAAACATTCTCTACATGTTTTCCTGTCCTGATGTGAGTGGCCTTTTCTAGGTTGCATACAGACAGTGATGACATTTTTAGGTCATGTGTATGCACGTTTTTTGTCTTACTAGAATTATTCTCCGCATGCGTTGTACCTTTTCCCCTTCATAGTAGTGACATATGGGAGTTCTCATTGCTACATATTTTCTTCAGTTATTAAAACTATCAGAGTTTGAAAGTTTTGTCAGTGTTAATTTTGAAGTGACATCTCATTGCTTCACTTTATATTTCTCTGACATCTCATAAGGTGGAGAATGTCTGCATAACTTTCAGATATTCAAGGTTCCCCTTCTATTTATATTCTTTGGTTGTTTATCTGACTGGTCTGTAGTAGGTTTTTGTATATTCTGACTACTGATTTCCTTCATCGTTTGAGTTGGAAATGCCTTTGCTCTATGATCTGTCTTAGACTTTTGCTTTCAAAGTTTATTTCAATCTTCACACATATAGCCTAACTTACCTCTTTTTTCACTTATCAGTTGCATTTTAAAGTCTCATTTAAGGAAGACTTCCAAATAGGTACAAATATCAAATAGTTATGCTGAAACTAATATACCGTTATACCTCAATTATACTTCAAAAAATGCAAAAAGAGAAATTGAAAGAAAGAAAGAAGAGAGAGAGAGAGAAAGAGACTCCCAGACTCCTAGGTTTGAAAACAAACAAACAAACAAACAAACATATAAAAACACTTTAAAGTTTTGTCTTTCAAATTTTAAAATTTGGGCACATAAGAGTTTGTTACTTTATATACAGAGAAATGACTATCTCAGCATCTCAGCTTCATGGATGAGCTTTAATTAATTTGTTCTCACTTTCCCCGAACAGCTCCTCCACTCTCAGATCTTAAGGATGCTTTTAAAGGTTCTGGACAGTTTTCATTCCAGCCCCTTTGTCTTCTCACGCGCTTCTCCACTATCCGGATGGCTTCACAGATCGTGGCTCCAGGCATGGTTCTCGGTATCCCTCCTGAATGACAGACTTAAGACTTCATCACATCAACCTGCCACTAGCTATTGTCATGAAGATCCCAACGCAAGGACAACTATCTTTCAGATGCGTTTCTTCCCTCAGTTATGGTTTTCCAGGAAAAAGCTAGAGAAAGGATAACCAGCAACAAAGGCTATTGTTTGTGTGACCGCCCACCAGGGGCAAGTTCCTTAGATAATTCTGTTTCCTGTTTTTTCTCATCTTTAACATGCAGTATTTTATGGATATTTAGGAATATTTTATTATTAAGGATAATAGCAATATTTTCCTTCTGGTAAAGGATTCACAAAGTATTTTAACGAGAGTGTGTCTGTGTGTGTTGTGTTCTGCTGTGTTACAACCATCCTGGCACATCACTAGCACGACACAAGCATTATGTAATACAGGTCATTATTCCTACTTTGTGAAGTAGGCTGTTCTTTACCTGTTACTAAAATGAAATGAGAATATTTTACAAGCCAAAGATATGTTATATGGTCCTTGACTTGGCAAGGTCCACTTTGAAAGGTCATTTATTACTTCTTCTTTTTGGCAAAGACTTGGCTACATAATCCCATCTGGAATCCTCGAGTCTCCTGGAGATGGTGTCAAGGTTCATCAAATCTGGTGGGTATCCTTACTGGAGGTGATTCTCCCCAGAAGCCATTGCTACAGTCTGCCTCCCACACTCCTTGCTCTCATTCAGGCCGAGTTTCCCACACTTCAGGCAGCGAGATGACAGTGGTCACGCAATGCTGAAATGTCCCTGAGAGTGCCAACTGAAGTGTGACCCAGGACAGTTGTCCCTGATGAGTGTTGTGATTGTCTCCCAGCTGTTCCTATTAGGGTAATTAATATAATTAACAATAGAGGCTTTAATTATCGATGTTTAATGAGAGACATTTAGAATCATCACCCAAACCTCTTCTATTTTATTTATTTATTTATTTATTTATTTATTTATAATGTTTTATTTATTTCTGAGAGAGAAAGAGAGAGAGAGAGAGAGCGTGAGATAGAAACTGAGACCACAGCACTGTGTTGTCTGAGCGCAGACATGTGAACATCTCTCGGAGCTACCAACCACAGCAAGTAGTGAGCACCATGAGATCGTGACCTGCGCTGAAGTCGGTTGTGTAACGGACTGAAACATCCAAGGGCCCCTCCTTCAAGTCCTTTAAAAATATATGTTGGGATTTTAAAACCTCCCTGTGAACACCACTCCTTCTGATGGTGGTGCAATCCTTCTGAAATAGAGCCACTAGTGCTGGTCTTGGAAGGAGACAGACTGTCTTCAGGTTGCTGAAGTTTCCTTCCTCCTTTTTGTTGCTGTTCTTTCTTTCTGTTTCTATTGCCCATAGAAACAGAGTCTCACTGTTCCCTACACCTATTAGTTACTAGATTTTTGAATGATATTGGCCAGAATGTCACACATATTTGGTTTTGAGGAACCAGAAATCTGATTGGAAGTTCTCTGTATCCAGAATATCCAGAATATCCAGAATATTGGTGAGAATTGGTGGACTTGCATTTGCATTTCTCTATAGTTCCTTACACCTTTTCCTCTGACCTCGCTGAACATCCCTTGTATCAGGGCTTGGACGTCACCCCTTTGAGGAATGCCTGGCCTGACCTCAGCTGGAATATCCGATAAATTTCTGGGAAGCACCTGTCAAGCAAAAGGTAAAGGTGCATCCATGTCAATTTTTATCACTAGGTTTCCCCACCCTCCATGGAATGGTCTGAGCTTCTAAGACAGGAAGACACATTTTGCTCATCTTTGGGAGGAATCTGTCACATCAGAAGTTCCCTAACAAATAATGGATTCTGGAATCGACATCTTTTCTATTAGCTGCTACTTGGTGAGTTGTGCCAAAGTGCGAGGGACTGGGTTAGCCATGTAGCTTGACTAGCCGCATGCGTAGTCTGCACCTTTTGAGTAGTTCCATAGAGAGACTGTCATACCCGCTGAAGATGCACAAAACAAGACCCTAAGAGGGTAAGTGCCTTGCTCAAGACCAAAATAGGTAAGTAGTATCTGGTGTAAGCTTGTAAAGTTGTTCTTACAGTTGTTCTGTGGGCACTGAGATTAGACAGCAGGCTATTTCAAACTCTCATGCAAGCATACAAGGAGTCCTCTCTATGCTGGAACATTCCATGAGGATCTCCTTCAAGCCCAGCTATTAATTTTACCATTATTATTCTAAAATCTTGTTCACTTATGCTGCTGATATCTGTTTTGAGCAGTTCATTAGCTGTCATTTCTTCTTGGAGTTTCTTTGGAGGAGAGGTCTTTCGTTTCGTCATTTTAGTTAGCTTTCCGGCTCTTGTTGGTTTTAAAGACCTGTTATGCTCTCTGTTTCTATGAGCGCTGGTATATCCAAGAAGACTCTTTGACTTTCCAGGGCCTATCCTTTCAGAGAGTGTTTTTTGAATGGTATCCCCTGGTCTCTCTTGTTGGGACCTTGGTTATTTTATTTTCCTATTCGTAGTGATATTTGGGACTCTCCACCTTGTGTACTCTGGCTTGTTTCTTGAGGTAGCCCTGGAAAAGAAAACAGACAGACAAACACACAGGGAGCAGGAGCACACAAACGCACAGGCTGATTCAACTAACATGCAAAGCGAGAGGGAAAACGAAAAAGTTAAGAGAAAAGATGGAGCAGGGAGGGCGAATAATATGGAGTATAAAGTACATAAATGGGTCAAAAAAGGGGAAAAGGAAAGGAGAAAAAAAAGAAGATAACCGATGGACAAAGAACGGTTTAAAGCATATACCTGGATTTCCCAGCTACAGTTAAATAGACGTGTATATGCAGTGCTGGTTGAAGAGCATAGAGAAAGAGAGAGAAGGCAGGGCGGGATGAGGTAGAATTGGAAATAGAATGAACAGGCAGAAGGGATAAGAAGCTTTTTTCAAAGAGATAAGGGTAAGAATATGGTTGGATAGGTGAGAGAAGGATGCTGGAATTATCCAGAGAAACTATATAGTCTAATTACTCCTGAGAGAAAGAGCTGAAAATGTCGGTAGGTGTAGAATTTACATTTACACAATGGACTCGTTATGATTGTTTAAGCAAGCTGGTGACCAGAGTAAGACAGGTCAGTGTTCTGGGGAAAAAAGAGAAAATAGAAAGAAGAAGAAAAAAAGAAAGAGAAAAAAAAAAAAGGGAAAAAAAAAGACAGAAAAAGAAAAAAAAAAGAAAAAAACAAAAAAGGAGAAAAAAAAAGGAAAAAGAAAAAGAAAAAGAAAAAAAAAAAGGGAGGAGGGCACCTCTCAGGCAGGGATGGGCGTGGCGGGATCCAATGTCCACGAGGATCTCCTATCATGACTTTGAAGGAGGACCATAGGAGGAAGTGGGGACATCTCAGAGCAAAGCAGTAATAGAGGAGCAGAGTTTGGGAGGTCCCAAGTTCGTGTCTCTGTCTTCTAGACCTCAGTTTTTACTTCCATGTTCTGAAGTTCTTGGAACATCATGGTGATGTTCCAAGCCAGGGAACCTGGCTCTCAGTCGGTCAATGAAGCAACGTGCAGAACTTTAGTCAGCTCCTAGCAAGCAGAACGACATAGGGAAATTGGAGAGGAAGATGGACAGGTGATGTGTTAAGTGTGTGAATGCCATCCATTTAAGAAATGTACAAGGAGTTACATAAAGTGCAGAATAAATTTGCGAAATATATCCAGGTGTCTAGTGGGGATTTAGGAGGTTCCTACTTTGTGCCAAGGACGGAGGCAGATGCAGGGCACCCAGGCATGGATAAGACAGTGTTCCCCACTGTAGGGCTGGTCTAGTATGGAATCCAGAAAGGCTTTACAGAGCCGGAAAGAGAGAGATTTGAGCATGGGCTCCACATGTAGATATCGGGTGGTAGAGCAAGGGCAACATGCTTTCTGGGCAGAGGAAAGGGTGCAAGCTCAGGCCTGGAAGTCTTAAGGAGATGAGGGGAAAGTTCAACCTCTTAGAATCGGGAAGCGGGGCACGCATGTCAGGAAGTTATGGGAACCACAGGCAGCAGGAGAGCAAGCTTCATGAACAGGTGCCTGTCAGCCCTCCCCAGGCACCCCATCTGCCAAATCCCCAAGGCACATCGTAAGCTTGGATTTAAGGGGTGAAGAAACAGGCATCATCTCATCCTGCAAAATTACACTATAAAGAGGACTCAAGAGAAGGAAAGCAAGAACCCATGACCATTATTGCAATCAAGCACGGCTAATGAAGACCAGCACCATCCAATAGAACAGTCTGCAACGATGGAAGTGCTGTTCAACACCATAGCTGTAGCCACATGCGACTGTTGAGTGCTTGAAAAATGTCGAATGTAACTATGAATCCAAATTTTAATTGTATTTAATTATAATGAATTTAAATTTAATTGGCCGTGCTGGCTAAGGTTTACTGTATTAAAGAGTGAACAGCATGTTCAAACATTTTTGATCGAGTCCAGCTTCTACAATTTTATTTGTAATCTTCCCTGTGTTAATTTGAACAGGGACCCAGTTTTCTTAAGCATCATCAGCAAAATTTGTCCCCTTCCCACAAAGTACCAGTCATTTTGAAGTCCTCAATCCTTAGAAGCAGCTCATACTTCCTTTAAGTTTCTGACAATGACATTAGTCCCTTGTGGGTCCCTTGATCATGTGGCAAAAATGAATTCTGAGCCACGTGTTTAGAAGAGGAAGACTTCCTGCTGTGCTGCCTTGGGGATGAATGTGAAGCCTTGGTGGGTTCTAGCCCAAGTGAAGCCCAGAAATTCAAAGTGCAGCCCAGAAATTCGAGGTGTAGTGGATCTGTCAGCTCCAGGGGTGACCCTCTAGTGATGAAGCCAGAAATCAGCAGATTAAGGCCACAGCCTTCCATCTTGTACGGACAGGTCTGAGACTCCATCTTTCTGGTTCCTTGGAGCGTCCTCAGGGCATTGGATTGCGACCGGCTGTGTTTGAATCTGCTCAAGGATGCTTGCTTCGCTGTCTTTCTCTCATTCCTTCTTTCTCTCCGACTGCTCCCTCACTTCCGCTTCCTGGGGTACACTCCCATGTAAATTAACCTACAACCAAGCTTTTGCCTAGGGCCCTGCCATATGGAAACCCAATCTGAGATATGAGAAGATGGCAAGAATGCCCTTTCGTGGCCCAGGTGATGGAGGTAACAGTGACTCAGATGAGTTAGCATCGATGGAGATGAAGAACAGGGGACAAGTTTGATAAGCATTTTAGAGACAGAGTGAAAGACAGGAAAGTTGATTTCATGCACGTAGGAAGGCAAAAGGAAATGTGTAGTGTTATTGACTAGTTGAGGCCACTGTGTGACCAGAAGTGTCTTTTGCAGAAAGAGATGGTGGCCTCTTACTCAGTTTTGGGTGGAAGATCATGAGTTTGATCTGGGGTAAGTTAAGTCCAAACTGAGTTAAACACCAGAGAGCCATGTGTTGAATAAAGTATGAGTAAAGTGTTCCATTCCCATGCTCTTTGGTTGGCTGACCTGCAAAAGGAAAGTTATCTGTCACACCCAGGTACGTAAGAAATGGATAACACCTACCACATGACAATTCAAAATGTTCAATGTTTTCTTGAGGGTAAAGTAATATAATTTACTTTATAGAGAGGACATTAAATAACCTGTGCAGAGATGCCTTTGTGAGTTTATCATATCTCCCCGCCCCCAGTGCAGCTTACGTGTGCTTAACCCTCTCGGCACTGGTAATCTCCGTTTTTCTTCTCAATTGCACCTTCTGTGGCTTCGGATAATGCGGTAAAAAGGAAGCAGGGGTCATCATTTTAGTATGCAGATCACCGGCTTATCAAGTAAGGAATAGTGTCCAGATTCTAAACTCATATTTTCAGACATTCTCTTATTTAATCACCCAATAATTGTGTGATGTAGTAGCATATTAAGCATAGAAGGTCAATTAGCCTTCCCAGTTATATATCAAAAACTGATAATTAGAAAAGTGCATTGTCCAAAATCATACATAAGGAGGTAGCAAAGGCAGGACTTGGACCCACATCCTATGAAGTTAAAGCTTGCCTTCCACAAATTATATCGTACCTTCTAGAACCTCCAGTCTAAATTGTGTGTGCAAAGCTTAGTGCAAAGGAACCTCCAAACTCAGTGACCTTTCCATTACACATATTTAGTCTGCTTTGACAGTTTGATTTCCAGAGTGTGAAATGGAACTCCTGCCTTCCCCCCAAACAATTCCCTTGACCATTAATACCAGAAAAGTTACAATCACAAAACTTTTGCTGCAGCCATTCAGAGATCCTCCCCCCCACCTTGTACCAAAAATCCCCCCAAGGAGCCTCCAGATCAGGCCAAATAATTTACTTGTGTTTATTGTGGGCAGCTTGCCTTAGAAAAATCACAAATCCGCAGCACATCCTTCTTGCTGTCAGTTCTGCTGTGCGGTGCTCCAATCCCTGAAACTGGGTCGATTTCTTCCCCGTGCCGACTGGAATGAGTAGGGAGCTGGTGGGCCAGGTCATGGTTCTTGAGCACCAATTTTGTGTTGAATACTGTGACCGAGACTTCCCTTCTATTCTCCACTTAATTCTTCCAACAACCCTCTGGATGGCCGTGTCATGACGGATTTTACAGATGCAGGCACCAGACTCTGGGATGGGTGACATGCTCACCACCACGTAGCCAGTTAAGGTTTCAACCCATCTTCTCATTCTCTGCATTGCAAACAGCTCTACGGGAGACCCAGTTTGGAGAGTCCCGAAAGGCCAAAACTAAGATATTCTGAGTCCTGGTCTAGAAGGTTGACCGTATGAATTTCTGACAGTCCACGTTGTTTGATGGAAGCAGCAGATCCACCCCAGCCCTAGCACGGCAGTCCCTGCTGAGACTCCTGACTCCTACCCTGCAAGTTCGAGTCCATGTTTTCGTAGGGGTTGAGTGTGTGCTCAGGCTGCCTACCTGTCTGCCACTCTGGCCCCATCTCAGCCACCGATAAGAGAGGCCAGTTTGGTGCTCTGGTTGAAAGTGTTGATTATTCCCCTGAAATTCTCACAATGAATCATCATCTTTCCTAAATGTCTAAGGATGAAATGGCTGTTCAGTAACTCAACCTGGTTTCGCCATGAGGGTCCGGGTATCCGCACCGCATGAGTCTACCCTCCTTCAATACATTCCCAGTCTTGCTCTCCCCAGTTAGGATGACAGGTGCCATGCATGGCCGTTACCGACTCCAACAGCAGCGGAATGTTTACTGGGGCTCTGGAATCAGATAGACCTGGCTGTGTTCATTTAGATCCCCTTAGGAGCAGGCTTTGAAACAGAGTTTTGAGCATAAAGTTTATTTGTGGAGTGATTCTAAGTATGAGCCAGATGTGGGAGGAGACCCAATAAGGGGTTTGTTATCAACCAAGTTACAATTACAGTTAACTCATTTCAATCCTTCTGTGGAAATTTGAGAGCCAGCCAACGTGGACCACATGCCTTTGTGTTGATGTACAAAGAAGGTCAAGGGCACTGGGGCATCTACTCAGTCAGATGTTAGATGAGCATCGGCTCAGGAGCTACTCATCTTCTGGTTCTTGCAGCACACTTTTGGGCAGACAGAGTGGGCTTGGGTAGGTAGAGAAAGTCCACAGACAAAAAAAAAAAAAAAAGCAAGCTCTGACACTTAGAATTTGGCCAGCTGCGCTAAAACACTCAGGATTGGAAATATAGATGAGGTAGCGACCTTGGTTTTGAAAATTCAGACCACAGTGTAATGTGGCCTCGAGCAAACCTTTAACAAATCTGAGCCTCCGTTTTACCAATAAAACTTTAAAATAGTGATCATCTGCTAATGATAGCAAATAGGGAAATCACTGCATTTGTTCCGTAATCAGCACGCATGCTCTATGCATGTAAAGCAACATCTTTTATCCCACCCGGGCAGTGTCATTTGTACTAAATTTTCCCCAATGTCTGAATTCTATTCCTGAAGTCTGTGCGCAAGAGGCCTATGTCCTACGCGGCTCTCTTAAGGTTGAAGTTGTTAGCACTTTCCTTTTGGAAATACTTGTCCACTCTGGCTGGGCAATGAAATGGTGAGCTTTCTTGTTTTTGTTTGTTTGTTTTTGGCTTCTGCTTTGAAGTTTCTTCCTGACATGGATCATGGCTTCCCAAAGCAAAGGGGTCTTTTTGGGTTTTTTTTTAAATATTTTTTATTTATTTCTAGGAGAGAGAGACAGCGTGAGCAGGGGAGGGTCAGAGAGAGAGGGAGACACAGACTCTGAAATAGGCTCCAGGCTCTGAGCCGGCAGTCAGCACAGAGCCCTACGCGGGGCTCGAACCCACGAACCGCGAGATCATGACCTAAGCGAAAGTCGGACGCTTAACCGACTAAGCCACCCAGGCGCCCCTGGAAGCAAATGGGTCTTTACAAAGCTCTAGCTTTTGGCTTTTGTTTGGGGCTAATCGCTTTCCAAGAGTATTTTATACTGGCTCAGAACTGACCCGAAGCCTATAACAAAACACCAAGACAAAAGGTCTTGGTGAATTTAATTTACGCAGAGACTGGGCTCAAGTTCAGTCAATACTGAGCCCCTAGTCCCCAGGTGGGGAATGAAGGTGATCTGGGGCTCTAGGGTAGGCTGGATGACCCTGATGAAGAAGTGAATGAAAGGGCCCTCCCTTCCCCAGACAAAGCACAGGAGCAGGTGCTGTGTACTCTAGAGCGGCCACACCACTATCCAGATCCATCTCTGTGGTGCATGGATTCTGCAAACATCACAGACTCAGTGGGTCACTGGCAGGAAAGGTGAGTTGTAGCAGAAGGGTGTTTAGACTTGCAGTTTATTTGGTTTGATCTGGGTAGATTTAGTCTTTTGCAACTTCCAAGCAATTTGATCTTTGGATGAAATTAGACTTTGAAGTGAGACGGACCTTTTGTGCTTAGATTCCAGCTCTGCCCTTCACAAGCTGAGCTGATAACATATTTATCTCTGTCTTCATTCTTATATAAAACGAGAACAAAATTGTCTACTTTATGGGATTATTAGGAGGCTTAGAAATAAGTCTTGTAAAATTGTTGGCACAAAGTCTATACCCAATAGCATATGAACATTTCTATGCCTTTTAGATATTTCTGGTTAGATGGCCCGTATCATTTTAAACTCAACGTGCCAAATGTGAAGTTTATTTACTCTTCCCAAACAGACTTCTCTTCTGATTTTTCTTTTCCTGATGCTTCCCCCCTGCCCCCACACGTTTTCCCTATCTTCCCTTCTGAGAAAATTTGGATTTTGCTGCTGTTTCTTTTTAGTCCTTCCCGTTTAGTGAGATGCAGAATTAGCCATCACCAGCCACTAAGTGACCTGTCCCCACTCACCTCAAACCTGCTGTAGAGGAACGGCATCTGGTAATCTCTCTGGAGCACACGTTTGCCCAGTGGAGAGTGGCCCTCCGTCCCCTCCGAGGGAAAGGTCAAAGGCCTGCGTCTGACGTTCAGTGCCATTTCCAGGACTGATGAAACTCACATTTGCCAGGAGCCATGCAGTGAGCAGGAATTTCCAGCAGTGGACTTTCCAGAAGCAAACGCCAATGAGAGAGTGGAGCTGGGCAGCAGTCAGAACAGAAAACCCCTCAGGGGCTACGATGATTATTAAGGAAAGGAAACGTGATACAAGACGATACAAACTTCAAGAATTCCAACACTTGTGTGGAGGCCACTGGAAAGGAACTTTATTTCTACACGTCCTAAGCCTCAGAGCATCAGACCTCGTGTTTTTGCATAGAAACGGAGAGCTCAGTCAACACACCAGAGAGCAGGCTGAGAGAGGGAAACCCACGGGGTCCTTGTCATACCATTTAGCCCCTGGGTCAAACTTATCTCAACATATAGGCTTTGTTTTGCTTAAGTCAGTGGGTCAGGTTTTCTGTTACAACAACAACAACAAATCCCTAAATGAAGTTTACGCCATCAGTGGCATCAGTGTATGTGGACATCGAATACAGCAGCTACACACCATTGAATTAACCGTTTTGTGACTTTCCAATTTCTTGCTCCAGTCTTGCCTGCACATGGCATCCTGTCCGCAGAAAGCGGCTACTCTTTTGTTGACATGGCCGCATTCCTTGGTCAGAAAGGGCCCCTCGTTGAATCAGTGGCCAGCCGACCATGTCCAGCTTTGAGTCCAGCCTTTGCTCTGCGATGTCGTCTACACCTGCATTGACTAGTCCTTCCCACTCCCAAATCAGTCAACTCTTTAAGGTTTAAGTTAATTGCTCTTTGGATCTGTTCGGCAGAGTGAGATCCCTGGATAGGTCATTGAGTCTAAGGTTTCTCTGATCGCCCCCTCTGAATTACCAAGGCCTTTATTCCTTACTCAACCCTTCCCAAGACTGTTTCCGCCTGTGAGTACCTGGTCTCCCGAGTCCGATCAGGAGCTCCTTCAGACACGGAACGTATGTCATCTTCTGGAGGGGTGAGTGGTAGCACTCTACCAAAGGAGCTCAGAGACTTCCTAAAGGGGCCAAGGCCAAGCAGAGAGTGCTTGGTCACAGGTGCACCCTGTTCCGATAGTAAGGGACCTGTTATAATCTTGTAAACTAATCGTATAGGCCTTTTTTCCCTTTTAAGCAATGCTTCTCACACCGTTAGGATGTTCAACCAACTGTGATTAGAAGTGCACCAGTAGTAATTAGATTTTCCCAGTCGCCCCTTTCCCTCACCCTTACCACACACACTCCCATGTTCATATACACTCACAGACATCCACGCTCGCACACACGCTCACACAAGTGCACATACACACACAGACATTCAGAGGGTTAATTTATGAAGAGATTTTTCTCTATTTTAAGATTTACTCCAATGATTTTTTTAGGCTTCATTGATGACAAAGCCAATATATAACAAAAAGTTGAAGAGCTAATACATAGTAACTAAGATACTCAAGACCAGACGATTATACTTGGTTTCCTTGGGGTTGTTTTTTTTTTGTTTTTTTTTTGATGCATATCCTCATGGCTGAAATATCATACTGCATGCATGGGAGACAGTCGTGATTTCTATAGAAACACTCTTCACAAGAGGATTAAGTACGAATGAGCACTCCTCGATGCACGACAAAGAGTGCTAGAACTTTCAAGGGGTCTACTGACTGAGCGAGCTTTGAGAGCCCTTATTCTAGACTCAACCAATGTGACTTCACAGTAGAGGTAATGTGATGCTCTGATGTTTATTCAATGCTCGCCGGGCACTGTGAGATGTGTATAGTTAAAAATCATTTACTTGCTGTTGTATAAATCAAATGCATTATCTTATAGACTAATCCATGATGCAGCTCCTGTATCCTTAGAGTCTTGTCCATCTCTGAGCAAATTTATTTTGTCGGGTATAGTGATTAAAAGCCGAAAGCATGATGGATTGAGGCTGGGGATGTGAAAAGGGTATCTTAGCTACTATTTTGTGCGAAATGCTGCTTTCGGGCTGTGAGAGGAATCCTAGCAAAAACATATTTCCTCTGAGCATTTCCTCATTGTCTACTTGGTTTTGACAAGTATCTCTATTAGTAAACATGTTTTCTGCTCTTTCCTCAGGTTTGTAAAGAGTGAATCAGGGTATGGACTGAACGCATCTACTCAACATTCATGCATGGGAACTTACCGCCTGCAGTGATGGTGTCAGGAGGGGTGGGGGGGCGGTGGGAAGTGATTAGATCACGAGGCTGGAGCCCCCATGGTGGGACTAGAGTCCTAGAGAGGAGAGTCCTCTTTCTGCCGTGCGAGGACACAGTAAGAAGACATCTATGAAAAAGAAGTGGACCCTGGCCACCGTTGACACCTTAATCTTGGACTCCCGGTCCCCAGAACTGCGAGACATAATTGACTGTTGTTTGAGCCCTTAGTGTGTGGTATTTCTGTTATGGCCGCCTGAATGGACTAAGACAATATGTGCATATTCCTGGGTGCAAACATGTGTGCCTGCCCACGTGTACGTGTGTGATGGAATCAAATGTATTCAGACTTGTTGCAGAGAAGGGGGCCCTTGGGCTGGGCCAGACCATAGCTGTGGGTGAGCGGAAGTTGAGTTCATCAGGTTTCCCTAAGGGGAAGACCACATGCAGATCCTAAAGGGACCCAGTTTCTGCACGGAGAGTGCGTTGTACAGGACATTATCACGGCCAAAGTGGGATGGCCACTGTCAAGGATCTCTCTCTGTCTCATGTCACTCATCATCCTGCATCTGGCACACGTGGCTCCGGGGAACTTGGAACATGTCCACAGGGGGAAAGCCCTATTTTCCTTTTAACAGTAGGCAAACACTGTGACTAAGACAATGCGTAATGTTGAATTTCCAATAACAGTGGTTCAGACTCAGGTATTTGAAGCGGAAGCCATGCACCTGGGAGTAACGTCTCCTCTCCTGTAGAAATACCAGCACCAAGGGTGAGGAAATGAGTCTCTTGGCTCATTCGTTCAACAAACCTTCTTCGAGCCCCCTATTCAGTGTCTTCCTGCTCAGATCAGCCATGGAAACTCAGAGACACTCGAGCAGGCATAGACACGTTTTGTTTCCAGGTCTGTCCTCCCTCAGACGGAGAGAAAGCAGTGGATTCGTTTTGTGAGTTCGGGGAAAGCAATCTCTTGATAGTACATTAAATCATTTTGTTCTTGATGAAACAGATGCTTAGAATGCTGTGTCACCCCAAAGGGATTTTTTTAATGGTATGCTTTTGCTTTTGGTCGTCCTTTAATATTCAGGATCTTTGTTTGTTTTAGTGGGTGGCTCGCCCATGGACATTCCTCGTTGTATGTTTAAATGAATTCCAGCAGAGCGTACGGTTTGAACCGCTTCTTCTCTCCCCTTCTGCGGTCGATCTTTATTAGTCCCTAAGCTGTGTCATTCATTTAAAAGTCATTAGTTAAAATGAAAACAGAAACATTTTGGTTTGAAAGCAACACAAGATTGTTTCATGTAAAATGTGCAGCCACCTCTTTGCTGGCCTGTAGCTGGAGGGCAGCAGGCTCCAGGCGCCCCAGCAAAGCTTCTTTATGAAGGTGGCATATTGTGGTTTCTCCAGGAAAATCATTGAGCCGAGTCATCCTGCACGTTTCCACAGGTACCGGGGTGCATGTTGTCCACGAGCCTGCTGGGACAGGGAAGTGCTGCAGGATTTACATTGTCCCCAACAGAGGTGGGTGCTCCAAGAATTTCTTTTTTATCACTTTTCGCAGCACGTTTGTATCCGTTCTCCAGGTGACCCTCCTAACTAAGACCTAATGATGGTCCTCATTCCTGTGTTGTCATCCAATGTTCCTGTTTTATATGAGGAAATTGATACACAGAGAAGGCAGCTCTGTGGTGGCCTGAGTGACAATGTCAGCAAGGGACAGATGGGGCTCGCGACCAGCTCTGCAAGTGTGACAGCCAGTGCTCAGAGCTGTCCAGGGTCTAGGATGCCCGCCCATATATGGCATAGAGCACATCTCTCATGTGAAGGAAGGAACCTGGATGGTTCTGGAAGAAGGCCCAGGAGACCCACAGATTACCGCACAGCATGGGGTGCCCCGCCCTTCTGACTCTGGGGCTTGTCAGGAAGCCAGGGAACTCCTGGCTGTGAAAGCACATGGGTGCTGTTGCTAAGTTAGCCGCTGGCTGGCTCTGAACTTGCCCTTTGGTGTCCAGTCTGCACCAGACACCCCCGTCTTCTTATCTTTGTGAAATGCCCTCATCCCCCCTTAGCCAAGCTCCCTGGCTGCCCGGAGCCCCCCTCCTTCAGCCCCTTCCCCGGGCCCTCCCCCGCCCCTAACCCCTGTGGCCTGCAGGACCTGCCCCCGGTCACCTCGAGCTCTAACTTGATTTTCAGTGTGTAAAGCTCCCAGCGCAGCTCACAAGTCCCTCTGACACTTCATCTGTTGTCACCAGGTAGGTGGCAGGGGTTTGCGACGAAGGCCCTCGATTTTATCACCTCCCAAATGACCTCTTTCTTCCCATTTCAGCGTGAATGTCTAACTTAAATAGGAAAAGCCGTAGGTGATGGGGGAAGAGCAAGATGAAAAAGAAATGAAATCTCCGAGTCACAGAGGTTGGGAAGACGCCAGCGCCTCTCGGACCCGCCTTTCTGAGTATTTCTTAGCAGTGACCTTGTCANCGGGGCCAGCCTCCCCGCCCCCCTCGCTGCTCTGCTCTCGGGGGGCCCTCAGGCTCCACGGACCCCAGTTTGAAATCCCCTGACCGAAGACGACCTGCACACGCCCTGTTGGAGGAAGCCGCGGTTCAGAGAGGCTGCGCGGCCTGGCCGGGGTCACACAGCGCCTGAGGGAGCCCACAGCGACGCCCCTCAGCGGCTCGTCTCCTGCCCCCCGGGCTCTGTCGTCCCCACAGTGGGTCCCTGGGGTCCCTGGGGCCTCCGCGGCCTGGCGGGGTGGCAGCGACTTGCCGAGCGCCCTCGTCCCTCTGCCCGCGTCTGTGCTCAGCAAACGTGCTCCCGGCCCGGCCCGGGTGTTGCCTCGTTCTCCGTGGAAACTTCTGGGTGGTCTTCGGGATTTCCGAGCCAGGCGCTGCTCCTCCAGGCAGCCTGAGGGTTTGCACGGAGAAGGAGCGGGGCCCCGGTCCCCCGGAG
>NW_027551571.1:2279519-2342577 GCF_008692635.1 Crocuta crocuta | reverse complement strand
AAAACTACTGAATAAAAACTTAAAAAAAGAATACAGGGAGAAAAGACCCGGCTGGCAGTGAGCATCGCCCAGTTTCATGTGGGATGGACACACTTACAGCAAACAGGTATGGAAGGTGTTGTTTATCTAAAGCTCAAATTATTTAACCCAATGTCCTGTTCTGGTTCTGGTTTTGTTTTCGCCCAGCTGTCACTGCCCGTCGCCGACTCTGAACCCCTTCACTTCCTTCGAGCCGCTTCCCCAGCCTTCAGAGTGCTTCCAGCCCACTCTCCACTCTGGCACATAAAAGACCACTGTGAACGTAAAATGATACTGTCGTCTCCTGGTCCAAGAATTCCTCAGTGGCTCCTCCGCACAGGGCCACGGCCCCGTCCCCCGTCCTCCGCCCCTCCGCCCGGCGCGGTCCCGCATTGTGACCCCACCTGGGGCTCTCTGCTCACGCCAGCCTTTCTCAGACCCTCGTATTACCTCTGTCTGGAATCTCTTCTGCTTGCGTATCTGTTCCTGAGGAAAAATGCTTCCTCTTCCAAGAAGCCTTCCTTGATTTCTTGGACAGATTTTTGCATATGCTTTACACATGCCTTCACTCTTATAATGTATTATTTTGCCTGCCTGCTTTTCTGTCTGCCTTTCTGTAGGTCACAGACTGCATGACTTGAACCTCCAAACCCCGAATCCCCAATGTGATGGTATTTGGAGACGGAGCCTTTGGGAGGTGATCAGTTCGCGAGGGAGGAGCCCTCACGAGGCATTAGTGCCCTGATGAGAAGAGACGTGAGAGAGGTCGCTTCTGTCTTGGCTCTCTGCCCTGTCGGGACACGAGGGAACCCAGGAAGGGCGGGCTCCCCCGGAATGAACCAGTGGCTCCTTGGTCCCGCAGGTCCAGCCTCCAGCATGATGAAAAGAACCATCTTTTATTTAAGCCCCCGCGTTGGGGGGTAATTGCTACAGCAGCCAGAGCAAACGAAAACGCCAGAGAGCAGAAGACCACCCCAACCACACGGCCAAGGTGAGCAGAGCCCCGTCCCCGTGCACGTGGCCGCAAAGCCAGAATTCTGAGGCGGGCTTTTTAAAATTTGTACTTCAGATTTAGAAGTAGCGAAGCTCCCAGCATTCAACGGGCTTTTTGGCCATTCGCGTGCCCGGGAGAGTTCACATCCTAAAATACACAGAGAGTAAGATGCACTTTCCTCTCCGCCGAGGATGCCCCGAATAACCACATGGGGAGGGGCAGCGGCCGGGAGCCCGGACCTCAGGATCCGTGGGATGGGGGTTCAGCCCTGGCTCCCAGCAGCCTGACCTTGAGCAAGCTGCTTGACTTCCCTGAGCCTCGCCCGCCCCACGTGTCCTTTCCCGCATCATTTTGGGCTTTCCTCGTTTGCTCTGTGGGGGGTGGTCCGCACGTGCTTCCGGCTCGCCCTTCGCCCCAGTGCTGGGCAGCCTGGGGCCCATCCGTTCCTGGGGCCTCGGGCAGCAGAAACCTCTGAGTCCGTTGTCCCGGCCTCCTTCTGGGGCCGCCCCTGGTCTGCAGGGCCTGCACAGAGGACGGGGCAGAGCTCGGGGTGCGCTGCTCGTTCCCTCCCACCTGCACCCCTGCTCTAACACTCTGCCCCACGGGCCCTCAGCAGCTTCTCTCCTGCCTCCTGGCTGCCTCGGCCCCGAACCGGCTCCGGGGACACCCCAGGAACATCTAAAACCAAGGGCCTGGGGCGTGACGTTTTCTGAGCATCAGGTATGTGCTCTCACTCCACACTGTGCATTCAGGGCGCTGCCTCGTTTGTATTTTGCTGAGGGGACAGCACCTCTGTAGACTCCCAAACCTCGTGACTGTGGCTGAAACTCTGTCCCCACCTGCCGACCCACAGAACGCGTCCCTGCCCACCGCAGCTGTGGGCCCGGTGCTGGCTCGGGTCTACCAGAAGGCTCTGCCACATTAGTTACCAGGGCGAGCTGAAGGCTCGTGTTTACACAACATGTGAGCTTCGTCTGGCTGCCCAAATAGATAATTTTCAAATTATTTGCTTGTTTATTTATTTTGGGGGAGAGAGAGAGAGAGAGAGAGAGAGAGCATATGCAAACGGGGGAGGGGCACAGAGAAAGAGAGAGAGGGAGAGAGAGAATCCCAAGCAGGCTCCACACTCACAGCGTGGAGCCTGATGTGGGGCTCGAACCCACAAGCCACACGATCCTGAGTCGAAGTCAAGTGCTCAAACAACTGAGCCACCCAGGTGCTCCTAGTCGGGTAATTCTTAAATAACACCCTTTCCCCCTGCCCATGCCATAAATGTGCCCTTGAGTGTCTTGTTCCCTCACCCCTGGCATTGGTCACTAAGCTGTTTAGAAACATTGCCCCCAGGATCCTTTTCCTCACCGAGGAAAATGGTGAGAATCTTTAGCAAGAAGTAGGTTTAGGGGCACCTGGGTGGCTCAGTAGGTTAAGCGTCCAGCTTCGGCTCAGGACATGATCTGATGGTTCGTGGGTTCAAGCCCTGCATCGGGGTCTGTGCTGACAGCTCGGAGCCTGGAGCCTGTTTCAGATTCTGTGTCTCCTTCTCTCTCTGACCCTCCCCTATTCACACTCTGTCTCACTCTGTCTCTCAAAAATAAATGTAAAAAATAAAAAAAAGAAGTAGTTTTGGGGGCATCTTTCTGGCTCAGTTGGTTAAGCGTCCACTCTTAGTTTCAACTCAAGTCATGACCTCACAGTTCATGGGTTCGAGCCCCCCGTCAGGCTCTGTGCTGACAACACGGAGCCTGCTTGGGATTCTCTCTCTCTCTCTCTCTCTCTCTTTCTGTGCCCCTCTCCTGCTTGAGCTCTGTCTCTCAAAATAACTAAACTTTTTTCTTTAAAAATAAAGGAGTAGTTTTTTGAGTGAGAACATAGCTATTACTTCCTTCCAAGTATTCTTCACATTTGGGTGAGGAAAGCAGTGTGTCCAGAAAGTAGTACAAAAACCAGATGCTTCCAGGATCCTTCTTTCTGGAGAGAACCTCACATTCTGTCTTCTTCATCCAGGCGGCGTCTTCCAGGACCAAAGCTTGTTCTCCGAAACTCCTCGTGAGTCAAGCGTCAGACCCCTGTGGCCATGCCCAAGGCATGGTGCTGTTGTCCCAGGGTCCCGCCCGCGTTGGGGGCTGGAGAGCAAACCCAGCCAGCAGGAGGTGGCCAGATGGCGGTAGCCGTGGGAGACTGGCGAGCACAGTCCAGTACATTGGCTCTTACTGAAGCTTTGCGGGAAACCGACCTTTCCTGAAGCTCTTGCTGTGTTGCTGTCCTGGGCACTAGACTTGCCTGGTCTCTATGGTGAGTGGGTCTGGGCTGAGGGCTGCCCATTCACTATTCAGCCTCTGGCCGCTCCGCAGCGGAATCCAGAGTATTTTCACACTCACTGCTAGTGTCTGAGAGCCACCTAATTATGTTCTGCAGGGGAAAATTCATCGTTGCATTTATTCCAGCGAAAGCTTTATTGAGCACTCATTAAGAACAAGGCATGATGCCAGGCATTGGGGATACGGCTCTGAGCAGCCAAGAGCCGCTGCCCTTGATGGTATCAGGTATCGAGTGAGGTAACTTGCAGGAACACACAGCTTAATTAGTGCAAGAACAGAGGTAAGGACGTGACATCACACCTGCATGGAGAAGATGTAGTTGAAAGGGAGGTCACAGAAATAGCTCCTTACAAAAGATAACTGTGAGAAAGAGAACAAGTTAATTGGCCATGACCAAGAGAACCTCCCCATTTTCTCATTTCCAGAACAAGAAAGCTAGGAACTAAGGGTATGAAGGGAGTCCAAACCCCAGACGTGTAGACACTGTCTGTGCCTGTTTGATTTCCTCTCCATCTCTGGCATGTGGCACCAATGTTCATTGGCCTCATTATTACTAGGGCTTCAGTATTTGAGAAACTGAATTAAGTGTGAAGTGTGGTAGAGCCTCCCGAATCTGGGTAGCCCGCACATAGCCCACTCGTGTCTGTACACAGCATCCCCACAGGATCATCATTTGTTGTAAAAGCATCCGGCACCTACCTACCTCCACCCATTGTTTGAACGCAGACCAGAGGGTCTCAAATTTTTGCATCTCAGAACTCCACTGCACTCTTAAAAATTGAAGTTACCAAATGTCTATAATTTGTGTTTGCTTTATCAAAGTTTAACATATTAGAAATTAAAACTGAGAAATGCTTAAAGTTCAAGCACAAGGAAGCACGCACTCCATTCACGGCCAGCACAGTGGTGTCCTCTCACATCAGGTAGGGCTTCTGGAAAATTCCACCATATGCTCATTAGAGAATGAGATTGAGAAGGGCAAATGACATCTTAGTTTTATTACGAAAATTAGTTTGTCCTCATGGATCAACTAAAGAGTCTTGGAGACACTCAGGAGCTCCTGGGCCACATACTCTGAGCCACTGATTTGGACTGACCCTTCCATTCCTCATGAGCCAAACCCAACACGATCGGAACTGTGCGTAGTTTAGCTGTTGTTAAGGTCATGGGCCTTCCTGTCATATTTCTGCCTTGCTAGTCATCTCCCTGTCCACACCCGTGTATACCCAACCCATCGCCTTTCAGTTCCAAGTACCGTTCTTGACTCTATTCTTGTACCTGATTAAGATTAGCTTTCTCCAGTGTTATAGGCAGCCCCATAGATGAATTTTAACATTTTTTGAGATACAATTTACATATTTAAGTATCAATATATTCACTTTGTTAAAGTGTACAATTCAACGATTTTAGTCCAGTCACAGAGTTGTATAAGCATCATCACCGTCTGTTTTAGAAACATGTTCATTGCCCCAAAACACCTTATACCCATTAGCTCTCATTTCCTTTACCCCTCTCTCCAGTCCATGGAAGTCACTAATTTACTTGATGTCTCTATGAATTTGCCTATTTTGAACTTTTTGAATAAATGGAATCATAACACGTGTAGCATTTTGTGTCTGGATTCTTTCACCAGGAGTAATGATTTCACATGCAGTGTGTGCCAATATTTTATTCCTATGAATATGAATACTGTATCATCATCTGGATGTACCACAGTGTGTTTATCCACTCATCCTTTGTGGACATTGGAGTCGTTTCCACATTTTTGCTATGGTGAGTAATGCTCCTGTGTACATACTGGTTCCTGTGTGGGCACTGTCTTCCTTTCTCTTAGGTCTATATCTAGAGATGGACCCTCTGGTACATATGGTAACTCTATGCTCAACATTTTGAAGAAATTCCAAACCACTTCCCAAAGCAGCTGCACCATTTTAAAATATCCAAGCCACCAGTGAATGAGGGTTCTGACTTTTCTATATCCTGGTATTGTCTGTTTTTATGATTATAGCCATCCTCGTGGATGTGAAGTGGTACCGCATGGTGGTTTTGGTTTGCATTTCCTTAGTGATGAATGATGTGGAGAATATTCCACATGCTTATTGGCCATTTCTATATCTTTCATGGAAAAAATTCTATTAGGATCCTTTCCCTTTTGAAAACTATTCACTTTTAATACAAGTACCTCCTCCACTATATGACTTGTAAATATTTTCTCCCATTATGCAGGCTGTGTTTTCATTTTCAATGCTGTCCTTTGAGACTTAAGTGTGTCTGATTTTTAGGAAGTTCAACATGTTTTTTTTTCTTTTATTGTGTATTTGCTATCATGTCTAAGAAACCATTTTCTTTTTTAAAAAAATTTTATTTTTGAGAAAGAGAAACAGAGACAGAAAGTGAGTGGGGGAGGAGCAGCGAGAGAGAGGAGACACAGAATCTGAAGCAGACTCCAGGCTCTGAGCTGTCAACACAGAGTCTGACACGGGGCTCGAACCCACAAACCATGAAATCAAGACCTGAGCCAAAGTTGGACACTCAACCTACTGAGCCCCCTAGGCACCTCTAAGAAACCATTTTCTAATGCAACGTGACAAAACTTTATTCCTATGTTTTCTCCTAAATATTTTATAAGTTGGGTCCTTACATTTAGGTAATGTTGCATTACTTTTTGTATTTGATGTGATGTGTATGAGCTTGAAATTCAACTTCATTCTTCTTCATACAAATACTCAGATTTCCCAGAACGATTTGTTGAAAAGCAATTCTTCCCTCATTTTATAAGTGAGCTTTTAATACTTTCTCTTCAGCTCTGCCAGTCTCAAATACCTGGATACCATCTCAAATGAGTCAAACCTTCTCTCTCCCCCTTTCAGAACTTAGCTCCATATTTAGCATCTCTGTGAGGGAAGGGTGGGCAGCCTAATTGTGGAAACATGGTAAGGCAGATCGTCCAATCTTTCCTAACCCCAGGATAGTATTGGCAGTGACCTTGTGGATCTGAGGCACATTGGACTTAGAAATCTGAAGGAACCTGATTTAGACTAACCTTGGCTTTAATTGACTCTCTCAGGCAGATTTCTCATTTTCTTCTTTTAAAAGTATGGGAACAAAGATAAAATGATGTTCAAGGTACTCGATCATTGGCTCTTTTTCAATATCCACAGTCGTACGGTGAGGACAGCATTTCCATAAAACCGGAAAGGAATTGCTACCTCAACAATTAATATAACTTTCCTCATTTTTTCTTTTTTTTTTTCCACTTTTTGATATACCCAAAATAAGGAGTTTTTTTTTTTAAATGTTTTATTTATTTCTAGGAGAGAGAGAGAGAGACAGTGTGAGCAGGGGAGGGTCAGAGAGAGAGGGAGTCACAGACTGAAACAGGCTCCAGGCTCTGAGCTGGCAGTCAGCACAGAGCCCGACGCGGGGCCCGAACCCACGAACCGCGAGATCATGACCTAAGCGAAAGTCTGATGCCTAACCGACTAAGCCACCCAGGCGCCCCCAAAATAAGGAGTTGAAACACTATTTGCATTGAGTCAGATATGTCCCTGTCAGATGCGTCAGTTCTGATACATTGGGAGTTTAGATGTTTTTTAATGATAGTAATTGCTAGAAATCATTGAGTGGTTATTATATGTCAGGTGGTTTGTGAAAGATTTTACATATTTTTTATTGAACCCATACAACTCCTCATGAAATAGCCCTGACCATAGTCTCCCTTTTCAGATGAGGACGAGACTTCACAGTAGGTATGCAAGTCATCAAAGATCACAATTTCTATATGGAAGACCTGAGACATGACTAAGAAGTTTGACTGGAAAGCTTATATTTTTAATCATTGTACCAGGAAATTCTAGGAAACTTAAATCCCAATTTTTCTATGTTGTTTGTAGTTCCAGACAAGAACATATCTTAGGACTTTATTTTTTTAGATGGGAGATTTGATAAATACTAACACTTATTTTTTCTTTGATCCGTGATCAAGCTGGGAAAAAAAGGGGTAACAAAGGACTGCAGGGACATTTACCTTGAAGAGCGGGTGTTGACCTGAATGTCTGAGTCCATATCCTAGCTGGGAAAGATGCCAGGTGTATCGATCATTTAAGTCTGATTAGAACTCATGGGATGGACCCCAGTAATAGAGATCAAAGGATGGCTGATTACTGTAGAGTTCTGCAGGGCCAGGATTGCAATCATATATGCTCTCCTGGCTTTTCTGTGAGGAAGATGATGTCTGCCAGTGACATGGAAAGCTCTTGGGCCTGCAGATGGATGCTAACTCAGTGTATGGTCTCCTTGACGTGAACTCGGAGCAGTAGAAGTCACAGGGGGTTCAAGGAAGAGAAGAGTAGCAGGGTTCCTGCCAGGAGCTGGTTGAATCATAACATCTTGTGTGTGGGGGGGGCTTTGATGGTATCAAGAATCTCCACAGCCCTAACTCCTGGGAGGGTTGACAGAAAGTTCTAGAGGTCTTAGACAGAAAGTGTAAGAGACAGAAGCCTTAATAATGGACTGGGGTCCTACGCAAACTGTAGTTTAATGGACTAGAGTTTTCATGGGACAACTGTGTGGGAGTCTTAGCCCGGGACACAGCGGGGGTGCCCCCTTTGAGGAGAAGCCTGCGCCATGGATCTCAGAAGGAGGAACACTCAGAAAGAAGGACCCCAGCTGTCCAGGGAGCAAGTGCCAACACAGGATGGGTGCTCTTGTACATCAGTCTGAGAGGAAAACGGGTTGGCTGCAGACCACCTTAATATGAAAAGCTGTCCGGGTTGTGATGGTGGTTTTGGCGATGGTTTTGGATGTGATGGGGAGGCAGTGCTTCTGGACATTTCCTCTGGAAGATCCGGCCAGCACGAGCAGGCAGGCAGGCAGATCTTTTCGCATAAAGTGTTCATTTTGTGTTATTTATCATGAAGAAAAAGTGGAAATTGTGCTAATACCCAATAGTAATGGAATATTTGAATAGGTTATTATTTAATCACACGACAATATCATACAATCATTAAAGTGAGGGTTGTAAAGAATATGTTGCTTCTTGCAGATGGAATTTTGAGTGATGAATTCATGATGTAAAGTTATATATGGATGATAGGATCAAAGCCATAAAAGGATATGGGGACCTTGTTACAAAAAATAAAATCTCTCTAGTGATGTGAACAGGGTTGGATTTCAAGAAATGAGGGGGAAAAAAACAGGCCAAAAAATAATCAACCTTTGAATATGTATACGTGGCATGATTCCAAGACTAAAAAGGAACCATAAGGTGGCAGAATGTCAGAGGTGGGTTTGATCTGAACGATGATCACAACAGCAACCTACTTTCGGATGCAGACACTGGAGCCAAGGAGAAGTGACATGTCGCAGATTAAGTTAATGAGAGACCGGTGTTAAATGTTGCACGTTCACAGCTTTTCTCGACTTCTTTTTTAAAAACATTTTTAATGTTTATTTATTTTTGAGGGAGACAGAGAGAGACAGAGAGTGAGTGGGGGAGGGGCAGAAAGAGGAGACACAGAATCTGAAGCAGCTCCAGGCTCTGACTGTCCGCACAGAATCCAACACGGGGCTCGAACCCACAAGCCACGAGATCATGACCTGAGCCGAAGTCGGGCACTTAATTGACTGAGCCCCCAGGTGCCCCAGGTCTTTTCTCAAGTCCTTACAAGGTATTTCCGAGTTCGCTGATGTCGCTACCTGCCCCTTCCTTCTGTCCTCTCCCACCTCCTCACACCCGCCCGGTACTCTGCAGAGGTGCGTCAGGCCGAGCTGGTGGCTGGTGACCAGGCTGCCCTTGAGCACCCACCACAGCTGTAGTGGACTGGGTCCAGCCGAGGAAAGCACGCGGGAGCAGGATGGGCTGAGGACACTGCCGTGGGGCGATTCACAATGCCACTGTCATTACTTAAAATCCAACTGAAATGTGAACAATTTGTTATCGGCAACAGGCTCCTTCATGTCCACTCTTCCCACTCATCTGAGCGCAGACCTTAGGGGTGAGAGCTGTGCGCTGGGTCCCAGGGTGCCTTCCCCCGAAGACCTGGCTGTCCTGTGGGAACCAGAAAAGCCGCCTTGGAAGACCCCTCATCCGTGAGGAGGGCACTGGACGGCTGTGCATTCTTTCTTATGTACAGAAGCACCACATATTAAAAAGGCAGAACAACCCGAAGTGTGTGTGTGTGTGTGTGTGTGCGCGCGCACGCACGCGTGTGCACTTCCTTGTCAACTTCCCACCGCGTGAAGACAGACGCTCACAGAAGTCAAGGGACAGATGGACAACATGCATAGTCACAGGCAGAGGCTTTGCCTCTTTCTCAGTGTTTCACCCAACAGTAGGCTCGCCGTGAATTAAGACAGAGAACACTGGGGGCGCCTGGGAGGCCCAGTCGGCTAAGCGTCCGACTTCGCCTCAGGTCGTGATGTCACGGTTTGTGAGTTCGAGCCCCGCATCGGGCTCTGTGCTGACAGCTTGGAACCTGGAGCTGCTTCAGATTCTGTGTCTCCCTCTCTCTCTGCCCCTCCCTACTTGTGTTCTGTCTGTCTCTCTCTTTCTTTCTCAAAAATAAATAAACATAACAATTTTTTTTAAAAAAAGACAGAACACTGGAATGATAAATACTATTAACTGAATTGATCTAACTGACATTATAGAACACTACCTCTAAAAATAGCAGAATAGCTTCCTTTCAGGTGGTCATGGATCATTCACAAGAGGGAACATAAACAGGGCCGTAAATTACATATCACTAAGTTTGAGAAGTTTGAAATTTTACAAATTATGTCTTTTTATCACAACATTTGAATTACAAACTAACAATTTATTATACATGAAGACAACCACAAGTAGTTGNGCTCAGTTGGTTAAGTGTCTGACTTTGGCTCAGGTCATGATCTCACAGTTAGTTTGTGGGTTCAAGCCCCACATCGGGCTCTGTGCTGACAGCTCAGAGCCTCGAGCCTGCTTCAGATACTGTGTCTCTTTCTCTCTCTGTCCCTCCTCCGTTTGCACTCATTCTCTCTGTCTTCAAAATAAATAATAAATAAATACATGTTGAAAAAAAATTAAAAATATTGAAAAAGAAGGAAAACTAGAAAATATTTCAAACTACCTGAAAATAAAAACAAAACACAAAATGTGTGGAACATGCTCCCAAAACAGAATTTGCAGGGAAATTTAAACACAAAGTGTTTATATTGAAATAAAAATAAAATTAAGATCAAAGACCTAAGATTACACAGTGAGAAGTAAGGAAAAGAAGGACAAATCAAATCTAAAATAAGTAGCGAAAAAATTATGAGAGCAAAGCCAAAATCAGTAGTAAGCAAACACTACAGAAATTACTAAAACTAAAATTTGGTTCTTTGAGAAAATTAATAATTTGAATACACTCAGGTAAACTGATTAAGAATGAAAGAGGGGCACCTGGGTGGCTCAGTCGGGTAACCTTCCAGCTTTGGTTCAGTTCATGATCTTGTGGTTCACGAGTTCGAGTCCCGGCTCTGTGCTGACAGGGCAGAGTCTACTTGGGATTCTCTCTCTATTTCCTCTCTCTCTGCCCCTCCAATACTTATTCATGCACTCTCTCTCTCTCACTCAAAACACATAAATAAATAAGCTTTGAAAAAAAAAAGAATAAAAGAGAGAAAGCACAATAAACCAGTGTTGGGGAAGCCATGGGATTCTGCAGATCGCGTCAATATAAAAGTGTAATAAAAGAATGTCACCAACTGAATGTCACCAGTAAATTAGAAATGGACAAATTCTTTGAAGAACATAATTCCTGACACACAAGAGATAGAAAATTTTAATAAGGTGTATGTATGGGAAAAATTGAATTTATAAATAAAAACCTTCCCACAAAGAGTAATCCAGACCCAGATGTCTTTGCTGGTAGATTTTATCAAGCATACAGAAAATAAATAATACAAATCTTACCAAAAGTCTTTGTAAGAACTTGCTATTGGTCTCTAGATTTTCTACCTCTGCATGATTCAGTGTTGGTATTTTGTTCATGGAAATCTCCCCATTTCTACTAGCTTACCGCAGGTATTCAAGGGTGTCTCTCATACTTCTTTTCATTTCTATGGCATCACTGGTCACCTTTCTTCTTTCCTTTCTGGTTTTAGTGATCTGGGTCTCCTATAATTTTTTCTTAATCAAGTAAGGGGTTGTCAACTTAATTCATCTTTTCAAAAAACTATGTCTTGATTTGGTTCACATTTTTCTATTGTCTTTCCATTATCTACTTTGTTTATCTTTCCCTAATTTTTATTAATTTCTTCCATGTGTAGTCTTGGGTTTAATTTTTTCCCAGTTTCTTCAGGTGTAAAGCTGGGCTATTAATTTGAGATCTTTCCCTGCTGTTGCTGCTTAGACTCCCTCTCAGTTTCAGTATGCTGTTTCCAATTTTATCTGTTTTGAGTTCTTTTGTAACTACTCTCATGCCGTATCTGTGACCCAACTGCTATTTAAGAGGATGTTAAACAACACATTCTTTTTGCTTTATCTATTTATTATTTATTTTATTTCCACATATTGTGGATTTTCCAGTTTTCCTTGTGCTATCAATTTTAGTTACTTTCTTTTGTGATTGGAGCAAATGCGTTGTATGATTTCAATCGTCCTGAATTTGTTGTGACTTTTTCCTGACATAACATGTGACCTATCATGGTGAATGTGCTGTGTGCACCTGAGAATTTAAATTCTGTGTTGTTCGGTGGAATGTTCCATATATATCTGTTAGGTCCACTTGCTCTACACTGTTGTTCAAGTACAAATTTTACTTCCGTTTTGATCTTCTATCTTGTTGTTATGCTCATTATTGAAAGAGAAATTTTGAAGTCATCTATTAGTGTCTACTTATTTTGTCAAGTCTGTCAAAGTTTGCTCTGAGGTGCAGCTCACAAATACTTATAATCCTTGTGTCTTATCAGTTAATTGACGCTTACACCCTAATATAATGTCCTTCTTTGTCTCTTTAAGTTTTTGACTTAAAGTCAACTCTGCTTGATGCAAGTACAGTCACTTCTGCTCTTCTCTGGTTTCCATTAGCATGGATTATATTTTCCCCTTCCTTTCCTTTGCAGCTTACATGTGTCCACAGATCTAAAATGAGTCCCTTGTGGACAACACATAGGTGGACATTTAAAAAAATTCATCCAACCAATCTATGTCTTTTGATTGGGGAATTTAATCCATTTACATTTAATGTCATTACAGATAAGGAAGAATTTATTGTTATTTTGTTGATTGTTTTCTGTATGTCTTATAGCTTCTTTGTCTCTTCTTTCCTCTCCTACTGCCTCTCTTTTGTGTTTCATTGACTTTTCATGGTGTTATGCATTGATTACCTTCTCATTTCCTTTTGTGGATATCCTATAGATATTTTCCTTTTGGTTACCATTGAAATTACATAATATTTTAAAGTTTTGTATTGTTTTTTAAGCTGATAACAACTTAACTCCAGTTGTCTGGGAAACTCCTCTCCTTCACTTCATTATATTTCTTTTTACTCAAAGCAAAGCAACTGGAAAAGTCTAAAATATTCAATTAATTATGTCTTCAGGAAACATGAAGCCCATAGTAGTAAGAAAAACTCATGTAACAACTCTACTGAAAACTGTAAACATTGCTGAGAAATACTTTAAAATAGTCTACATTAAGAGAGGTATTTCATAACAATGAATTGGAGAACTCAATGTTGTTACAATGATAATTTCCCCACAACAGTGTCAGGAAACTGACCTCCAAGTTGCACTGGTTTTCACCAAAGGTTACAAAGAAATTCAGTGAGTGGGGCACTTGGGTGGCTCAGTTAGTTAAGCATTTGACTTTGGCTCAGGTCATGATCTTATTGTTTGTGGGTTTGAGCCCTGAGTCAGAGCCTATTTCAGATTCTGTGTCTCCCTCTCTCTCTCTGCCTACCTCCCTTGGTCACGCTCTGTCTCTCTCATTCTCTCAAAAATAAATAAACATTAAAAAAACAAATAAATTCAGTGGGAGAGACTAAAGTATTTTTTATCATATGTTAGTGGAACAAATAAATAAATAATTTTTAAAAATTACCTGGATCTTCACCTCACATCATCATATAACGGTATCATGACATAAAATATAACACTTCTAGAAGAAAATATGTACTTAAAAATAATCTTCGTGTCCTTAGATTATGCAAAGATTTTTTATATGAGACATAACAGCATTAGCTATAAAAGAAAAAATAAACTGGACTGCATAACAATTAATAACTTTGAAGGGATTCTCTTAAGAAGTTTAAAAAATGATTTTCAGGCTGGAAAAATATAATGTACAATACACACAATTAGCAAAGATCTTATATCATACATAAGTTATGTAATTCCTACAAATCAATAATAAGAAGACAATCAAGCCCAATTAAAAATAAGCAAACTACTGGAAGAAGCATATCACATGGGAATATGTAGGTGGGTAACAGGCACACGAACAGAGGCTCCCTACCATTAGTCTCCATGGAAACACCAGTTACAACCACGGGATTATGGAAAGGTTCCCACTCTCTACATGGTCAAAAGTATTGCCAATTAAGCCAAAATGCACACAATAAACCAAAAAATAATATTTATTTTTAATGAGATACCACTGAGCCCTCTTTAGAACAACTTAAATTGATAAGATAGGAAATAGAATGTTGAAGAACTGGAACACTTAATTATTTTCTAGAGGAGCAAAAAATGTTAAAAACATTTTAGAAAATTGTGTGTTATATTGTATATATGATCCAGCAATTCCACTCTTAGGCATTTTTCCCAAAGGAAATAAAATATATATGCGCACAAAATAACTTCAACAGAAAAATTTATTACATCTTTACTCATAAAGTCCCAAATTGGAAACAAAAAGTCCAAAGGCAGAAAATTTATAAGAATTTATAAGCAATAAAGAGACATTTATGCAATAGAGTACTATTCAGAAATAAGAAAAAAAGAACTACTGATATTTGTACTAACATGGATGAATCTAAAAAGAAAACACTTCATGTCATATTTTAAAAAACTGTCAAAACAGGGGTGCCTGGGCGGCTCAGTCAGTTGAGCATCCTACTCTTAATTTTGGCTCAGGTCATGATCTCATGTTTCATGAATTTGATGCCCTAGGCAGACTCGGGCTGACAGGTTGGCACCTGCTTGGGATTATCTCTCTCCCTCTCTCTCTGTCGCTCTCCTGCTCGTGCTCTCTATTTCTCCCTCAAAATAAATAAATAAACTTAAAAAAACAAAATACATGGCTTTATGATCCCTTTTAGGTGGAATTTCAAGAATAGGCTAAACCAGTGTGTGGCCCTAGAAGTCAGAAAAGTGCTTATCAGTATGGAGTGAGGAACTGGGCAGCTAGAAGGCTTGAAAGCTCTTCATCTTGAGTAGGATGGTTGGGACACAGCTGTATCCATAGGTCTTCACGTTTGTTAAAACTTATCAATTCGAGGGACGCCTGGGTGGCTCAGTCAATTAAGCATTCCATTCTTGGTTTCAGCTCAGGTCATGGTTTCACGGTTCGTGGTTCGAGTCCCGAGTAGGGCTCTGGGATGACAACATGGAAGCCTGCTTGGATTTCTCTCTGCTTGGCTCTCCCCACCTCAAAATAAATAGACTTTTAAAAACCTCATCAACTTGAAATGTAAGATGAGTGTATTTTACTGCATACACACACATACACACACACACACACACACACGGTCGGTCACCTTTGTCAAAGCCTTTATTGTTCCTTTTGTGCTGCCCCCACACAAGACTGGTACTGGTTTTCAGCCAAAAGCCCCAAGGTTGTTGATTCTCTTTCTCCAGAAGGAGTGTGATATAATGGAGAGACCACTGGCTCAAGCTCCCTCCTGGCTCCACTCGGTCTCTGTCACTTGCTTCATCCCACAAGGAGGCCTCACAGCTTAAGAATAATTTCTGCCATTTTTAGACAGTGAAAGCTAGTATCTAAGGCCCAGGTCCATTGCAAGAGTTAAAGATTAAAAATAATGCTAAGTGTAGAGTTAATCGCATTTAGGCGCGTGCAACTAATACCGGTGCCATTGCTTTGTCTATCCCCAGGGCTATGCTACAGGGAGGATGCTAACAGAAANAGGAGGGATAGGAGAAGAATAAGAAGAAGGAAAAGAACACTTAATGAGCCATGCGTTGCCCTGTTGAAATGGTTTCTTTCATTTTGCAACTTACATTTATATTCCTCAGTGCATGTGCAAAAGTCCGTGTTCACAATCACTCGGTGTCATGCAGGAAGAAGACCATGCAGGTTCACGACCTCCGTATCACTCCTCACCTCCTCTTCGGTGAACGAGCGCCAGCCGCTCCGAGTGGGGAGAGCGGGCTGTCAGAGGCATCGTGGGGAACATGGGGCCGTCTCCACACAGACAGGAGCTCATTTTCTTTCTATAGATGCTCTGACCCAGCAGTGAGGAAACAGGGTAACACAGACAGTTAATTGATAGAATAGAAAAGATCAAACACACTTCAGAGAGCAAAGTAGACCCTCACTTCAACTGTAGATGTTCCTAATTTGGGAACATCTGAAAATGATTTACTTGTGAGATGTTCAAGTTCAGGAATGGAATACGGGCCTTTTCTGAAAGCACTCTATCTGCATTGTGGTTTGTAACGTAGGCATGTCAGAAATACTCTATAAGAAGTTCTGGGAGGAGGAAAAGGCCATCTGGCCCGTCATTCCAGACTCTGTGTTACTCCAGCCCTGCCTGCCTGCATTTTCACTCTGTCTTTAATCCCCTCTTCTTCCAGAAAAAGACGGGAGTGGTTATTGAATGCATTTATACTGTTGACTTCAACAGGCTCCTCTGGTAACCTTTTCCACATGTTTCTTGGCCTTCCTTTTAAAACATAAGGAAATCTTCTTACCTCCCTTCAGTATTTCTGTAGGTTCAATATGTCAATTTTAGTCTGTAGTCTTTTACTCCTTTCCAATAAGAAAGGTTCAATTTCTATCTATTTGGCTGAGTTTCTACCTCATCCTTATTTATTTATGTTGTACCCTGATGTCTTCAAGACAGATTTCTAAGGTCTTTCAAAATAATCTGATGGCTTGACCAATTTGTTCCACTGTCAAACTTCCTGAATTGGAGAGTTTCGCCTCGTACCGCACAGCCATGCGTATTCATGTTAGTCAGGACACGGGAAGCACCGCCGCAGTGATGAGCGACCTGACATTTTCAATTCCTTAGTGCAACAGGAGCTTCCCTGCCCCCTCTGCAGATCCCAGCTGGGGCAGCCCCTGAACTCCCGCCTCTTGGTTGCTCAGGTTCCCAGGCTCGTGGTCGCTCCATCTTCAGGCGTGCTCTTGTGGTCACCCCATCCCTGGGATAAAAATACGGCAGATGTACGCTGGCTCTTCATTCTTCTCTTTGGAAGTGACACATTTCACGTTGGCTCTTATTTTACTGTTAGTCTCATCACAATTTGGTGTTAAGGACGTAGAGAAGTGTACCCTTTCTAAGCCAGAAAGGAGCCATTCTGAGATTTGGCGGCTGGTTCTACCAACTACCACGGTGAGTGACATGGAGGACATGGGCCAGATCCCCCACGTTGCCGCTGCTGGTTTGGGGACTATTTCAGGCAGTTTGAGCCGGTCTGATGAAGACCTGCATCATCTTCTCTTGTTTCCTCACATGGGGAGAGAGAGGATGCAAAATCTGTGGGCACTTAGCTGACAAGGGAACGAATCCCATGCACAAAAGCTCCACCCCCGTGGCCCAATCACCTCCCCAAGGCTCCACCTCCTTATTATAACACATGGAGGATTTGAATGATATGAATGTTGAAGGAACACAGACATTTTGCCCATAGCAAAGAAAGACTGTGAGTGTGTGGCTGGGATGAAAAATCCTCATATGTGAGCACGGATGATAGAGCCATTTAGGATGTCTTTTGTGGTGTAAATAATTCCCACATGTCGCCACCACCTATCGTTCTCTATCTTCTTTTGATTTGATCATTTCCTCAAAGGGACCCTGAGTTCTTTTCAAATGTGCATATTAACAGCCAACGGGATCCGCGGCAGCAACTTTGCTATAGTTCCAGTACCTCTATTGCTATGACATCCATCCGTCATCCTGGGTTGGTGCCCGAATCCAAAGTAAATGCCAACAGGGAGGCACGCTGTGGGATGGTGCCACACTCCCGGGCCAGGAGGGCACAGCAGGGATCTCTGTGACCCAGGACTCTGCAGGCTGCGTCACTCACGCTCATTAGCCCAGGGCTCCTGCCGCACCTGCTGGCCAGCCTCTTACGGGACCAGGACGTCTCCCTCAGTGCGTGGAGAACTGTAGCAAGGTCACCTGGTATACATACTACAAAACGCATCACTCTAATCTGAGACTGGTTATATCGTGTCACCAATTTGCTTTCTGAAAGAAGCTTCAAACTCTCTGTCTTGACATGCAAGAGCTCTGGAATCCACTTCCGCCAACATTTCCGGCGCCTCCCGTATTCACATTATATTTTAGCCACAGTGTCTTTCTTGGCAATTTTCCAAACACAGAGGTTGCCTTCTGTGCTCTTCCTCCCTCCCTCCCTTCCTTCCTTCCTTCCTTCCTTCCTTCCTTCCTTCCTTCCTTCCTTCCTTCTTTCCTTTCTTTCTTTCTTTCTTTCTTTCTTTCTTTCTTTCTTTCTTTCTTTCTTTCAGAAAGCTGTGTCCTCAGTACAGAATACAATATAATTTTCTGCCCTTCATGGATTCCTCTGTTTCAAGCTTCAGGCTGAGTGGCCTCCTACCATAATGGCTGTTTTGTTCCCTGCATCCAGAAGACATCATGTCTCTCCTTCAGATTGTACCTCTATTATAGGACTTATTGAATTCTTGCTTGTTTGCACAGTGGAGGATACAGGCCAGCCCACTGACGACCAGAACTAATTTCACAGATCTGCTTGCTTAAGGACAGCCTGTTACTGTTCTTCAAGTGAACCGACTAAATCTCAGTGGGAGAGAATCATCGTTCCAGAGAGAAATAAACCAAAAGAAGCAGACCGTTCTGTTTATGGAAGCATAGACCCCTCCAGCCGAGCTGGGCTGGGGCTTCGCAGTATGGCTTGTGGAGTTCGGTATTGTTGACGAGCCCTGTCTTGTTATTTCCCAGTGGCACCCAGGACCCATGGACAAGGAGCGGAGCTCTGCCCTCAGTGTCAGATGTGCTGGAAGGACTGGAATTGTGGGAGAGGGTTGGCAGTGGAAATCTGACTGTGAAAGGAACAGTGGGATTCCTAGGAGGGGAAGATACATTACATTTACCCCCCCCCCCCCCGTGCCCCCAGTGTGGATGGAATGTGGCCAGTGTTAATACTATGCAGAGGGTCCTGGGAAAAGTGGAAACAGAGCTCTCACAGAGGGTGATGCCTGATACTTGAACTCACTCAGTCTCCTCCTCGTTGACGGTACCCATAACGCCAAGAAGGGGACAGACAGGTAGAAAATGGGGGAAACGCCAGCTGAGTGCTCAAGCAAGGCCTCTGGGAGCATCTCTTCCTCCTCCTTCTCGTCTTCACGGGCCAGGGATGGGACGGGAAAGTCATCCCCTACAGGATAAGGGGTGCGTGAGCAGGAAGTCAAGAGTGGATAAATGCCACCACGTGAGTGGGTGGGGCAGAGCACAGGCAGGTCATCAGATTCAGGCCAGTGACCTGTACGTCGGATGTGACGCAGGGAAGACCAGAGCAGCCACCAGGGCAGAGGCGCCGGCAGAGTGTGACACGGATGGAAGACAGCACTATCTCTCGGTGCCCCCGTAGCCTCACAAGAGAGGGGAGGAAGAGCTGAAGTCTTGCAGCTTGGTCGGTGGCGGGTGAAGGGCTATGGCCCGATGTTCTCAGGTGTAAACTCGCAAAATGACCTTATCATGAATCCTCACACTTTGGGCTGTTGGAGATATTAGGCTTGTCTGAGTGTAATTTGAAGGTCAAGTGTTTTCCTTATCATGTGATGAACCCGTGTGGGTGTGGGTGTGGGTGTGGGTGTGGGTGTGGGACATTTCCCTTTCTTCTGTCTCCCACAGTTGTCTTCTTCCTCTTCCTCTTCCTCCCCCTCCTCCCTTCCCCTTCATCTCCCCTTCCTCCCTCCCTCTTTCTTTCTTTTCTTTCTTTCTTTCTTTCTTTCTTTCTTTCTTTCTTTCTTTCTTTCTTTCTTTCTCTCATGGTGAGTCATCTCCCCTTTCTTTCTCCCCCTCCTTCTTCTTCCCTTTCTCCTCCTTCTCCCCCGTTCCTTCTTCCTCTTCTCCTCCCCTTCCTTTCCCCTCCCCTCTTCCTTCCTTTCCTCCTCCTCCTCCTTCTTCTCCTTCTTCTCTTCCTCCTTCTTCATAATAGTAACAGAAGATATGGAATCCTAAGCCACATGGATAATGACATTTCCATTTCAACTAAGAGTTTTTTAATTTTAATTTTATGTTCATCTTCAGGTTTTTACTGATTGGTTTAAATTATGTTTCCATTTACCAGGGGTCAAGACACAAGTTTCTCTCCTAACGACTTCTATGATTTCTGTAACCCCTTCTTCCAGAACCTTAAGGAGCCTGGGGCATCTCCCTCATGTTTACTTGTGCTTACGTAACCTCCACTATTCAAATTGTAGTTGAACCTCCAGAAGGAATAGTTTCTATCCCTTCCACCCTCTTAAGTTTTCCTTTTAAAAATCACATGAATTTATGCTACACAGAAATTAATGAATACCAGATTTCCCCAATAACTTTGACCCCTTTTCCAATTTTCTGTAGTTTATCTCAGACTCACATTGATCTCAACTCCTTTGAAAATGATGAAGCTTTTGACAAACTTGACTACAGTTGTATCACGTTTCTGAAGTGGAGTAAGCATGTATATATATCATTTTTCTATAATTTCACTATTGTTTGAATATCGTTTTATTTATTATTTAAAAAAATTTTAATGTTTATTCATTTTTGAGAGATGGAGAGAAACAGAACATGAGTGGGGGAGGGTCAGAGAGAGAGGGAGACACAGAATGCAAAGCAGGCTCTAGGCTCCAAGCTGTTAGCACAGAGCCTGACGCAGGACTCAAACCCACTGACCACCAGATCATGACCTGAGCCGAAGTTGGGCGCTCAACCAACTGAGCCACCCAGGCGCTCCTATTTTATTTATTATTTTAAAGTTTATTTACTTATTTTGAGAGAGAAAGACAGGACAAGTGGGTGAGGGGTAGACAGAGGGAATCCCAAGTAGGCTCTGCAGTGCCAGTGTGGAGCCCAGCACTGGGCTCAGATTTACTAACTGTGAGATCATGAGCTGAGCTGAAATCAAGAATTTAATGTTTCACTGACTGAACCACCCAGGCATCCCAAAGCTTGTTTCACTTTTGAATAACCTCTTTTGTTTTAAATTCAGTGGTCCTAAGAACATGTTTGTTTTCTTTTTTTCCAGAAAAACTATTTTCAGGAAATAATTGATAAGAGAAACTTTGCTCTATTTGTTGCCCACTGATTTTCTAGAGTAAAGCAATTAAAAAGATGGTCATATGGACCCTCTGCTGGTGGGTACCAGAGCCAGAACTAGACCCTACCTCTCAGCCCATGAAGATCCTTCAAGAGCAAGTGCAAAATGTTGAAGTGACAGAATTTGCTTTGTAACTAACCAGATCCCTGCTAGACTGATGCCAAGACCTAAATGGTACTTACTGAGCTACCCAGAGAATTTCACAGAGCATTCCATCCACATGGAAATTTGTCTACACATTGAAACCTTGGCAACAAGCATACCTTTAGCCTCTCTCTTCGCCACAGCGTCTTTTCTCTCAATTCAATTCAACTAGCATTTTTTTTGAGGATCGAACATGAGTGCTTAGGAGGAAGTAGAAGCAGCAAAATCCTTGGAGCCAGTTCTCTGGGTTTACGAGACTGTTGACTCCAAGTATTTTAAGGGGTGAGTACTCGTGAAATAAGTCAATCTATGAGTCATGAGTGATAGTGTATGAATGTTGCTTTTTCAATATAGTTGGGTTCTTCTGAGCAGATGAAATAAGATTTCATGAATATATTTGGACAGAAAACTAGGTGGCAGGACTCTCTAACAAATAAATAAATAAATAGGAGGTAGAAAAGAAGGAGAAGTAGAAATTAAACACAAGATGCTGTCTCCTTTCTGCACACCACAGAGATGCCATTTAAGTAATATATATGCATCACCATCACGCCAAGAGCTTTAGAAACATTGTTATGAAATATTGTATCTTGTAATAAACTTCCACTACATTATTTTTTTGCCAAAGTTCAGCTTTGCTCAAAAGAAATTAACCCCTAGCTATCAGCATTAGAATAATCCTATACTTGCAAATCCACGAGTAATACTTTAAAAAAACCAGTCTGTACTAAGGTTTTTACTCACTGTGAATATACTCACTGTGTATTCACTGAAATCATTTGAAGGGTTTGGTAACAAAAGTTTCTTTTTTCTTTAATTTGAAACATTTTTGACAAATTTGGATTTAAGCAAAGGCCTGTTTTGATCCTTACTGAAAACATATTAAAACTGTAGAGGACCATGTTTTTGTCTTATGGGCAGACATACTTTTGTTACAGAATTTCCCAGAGAGAAGTGCTTGGCTGGCTGAGTCAGAATTGTCCTGAGAAGCTGATCAGGTGGGGCAGTTGAACTCACATCTGTCCCGTGGCGGGACACCTGGACAGATTTCAGCGTGCAATTCACGTAACATCATAACGGTTGTTTGCAAATTTAACTGAAATATAGCATACCTTCTAGAAAAGCACACAAACCCCACCATGGGCCGCTGATTGCAGGCTGCACACCGCACAGGCCAAGACCTAGAAGATTGAGGGCAGCCGGGGCCCCCGCTGGTGCCCACTCCGTGCAGTGTCTCCTGTCTGCACCAGGAAGCTTGACCGGCCATGGCTAGATGTATTTTCCACAGGAAATCAGATCTAAATTATGAAGCAGAAGCTGTTTTATGCACATGGTAGCAAGTTACAAAACTGTAAGGACAATTAATGCAAAGAAACAAAGATTTTCCTGGGAATTTGTAGAAGACTGCTGTTACACGTGTCACGGGGAGTCAGGGGGGCCGGGCGGAGGGACTGAAAGACCCTTGCGAGGGTCCCCATGGAGCAGGTGACCCCCCAGCCCAGGGCACCAGGACAGGAAGTGCGATGTCTGAGCCAAGGCTGGTTTTCTCGCACAAGGTCCTACACATCTACGCCTCGCCTCAAGCTGTCCACCCCCACTCGGGGGGTGAGCGCCTGTCCCGCAGCCTTTACATCCCGCGTGGGTGAGGGCTCCGTCCCCGTTGCTGCCCCCAGTGTCCTTGCCTGGCACTCAGGAGGGAATTTGCACTCCATTCCTACACGTTTCCCACCACGGTTTGGCAAAAGTGTGCCTGTCTCTGCCTGAGAAGCACGTCTGTCTAGAAGGGTCTTGTGTTAGGTTGGCAGTGCTCTCTCCGGGCACGTGCACNAGGAGTCGTGGACAAAATGTCATCTCAGCGTGCGATGGCATCTTGGCGCCTCTCACTAGCTCCTCCTGCCGATCTGTGTAAATTTGTTTCTCACTGGCTTTACTTTTCTCTTCCAAACCAATTTTTTAATTTTTTTTTAAATTTAATGTTTATTTATCTTTGAGAGAGAGAGACAGAGACAGAGACAGACAGGCAGACAGTGTGAGTGGGGGAGGAACAGAGAGAGAGAGAGGGAGACACAGAATCTGAAGCAGCTCCAGGCTCTGAGCTGTCAGCACAGAGCCTGACGCGGGGCTCGAACTCACTAACTGCGAGATCATGACCTGAGCCGCAGTTGGATGCTTAACCGACTGACCCACTCAGGTGCCCCCTCAGCTTCTTATTTCTTCCTTGAAAACAGACTTTGTGGCCCAAGGGATACCACCTGCATCCCTAATCCCCACCCCCTTCCCCCGCCATGCTCTCTGGTTCCCGATGTAGACTGTCTCTGTGTGACAGCATGCTAGGGTCGGGAGCCAGCGTTGGGAAAGAGAGGTGCTCTGCCAGACCGTCATGGCTGCTGGTCGCAGGGAGTCAGGGCCTGCCCACTGGGCCTGTCATCCATACTGGTGATTGCTCTTCACTGTGGGGATGATCACTTAGACGTGACATCTGATGTAAACAATCCTCTGAGGTCGTGAAAATCTCAATCACAAGATTATTCCAAGTACGACAATGGAATTCTCCCCTAAGCCTGGTTTCCAGTTGGTGGAGTCAGAGAAGCTGTCACAGGCACCCCAGTTTTCCAGGAGAAGGTTATTTTCATGGCAAATGTCACAAGAAAGTTCTCACATTTCTAAAATTCATCGTTTTTGCCAAGAAATGTGTGGCACATTCACAAGTGTGCTATGAGTGTCATTAAAAATTAAGATGAAATTCCACTTGTCCAAGGGCAATAAAGAAATTGCACTTGGGGCTGAAATCTCTATGTGGTTTTATTTTAACGTTCTCGGTTGTCTGGGCAGGAAAGTTTGCCAGATGGTTGATTCTTCCTGATACTCATGCAAATAGTGAAATGTTACTAGGTGTGTTTGTCTCCCACGGTTCACAAAATAAATGAATATCAGCACCAAATACGATGTTCTCCTGAAATACAAACATATATATTTTTAAAATTGGGGCACCTGAGTGTCTCAGTCGGGTGAGCATCTGACTCTTGATTCCGGCAGGGTCAGGATCTCATGGTTGTCAGTCATTATTGGGCTCCGTGCCAACAGCACGGAGCTTGCCTGGGATTCTCTCCCTCTTCCGTTCTCTCTGTTACCGCCCCGCTCATGTGTGTGCATGCTCTCTCTCTCGCTCTTTCTTTCTCCTCCTCTGCCTTTCTCTCCCACTTGAGTTGTCTCTCTCTAAAATAAAGACATGGTTGTTGATTTAGTATATGCAGTCATACATATGCACATGTGTGTGCATATATATGCAAATATATTTACACACACTCACACACACACAAGGAAATGTTAGATGCCCACTGATAAGCCTCCANTAGTATATGCAGTCATACATATGCACATGTGTGTGCATATATATGCAAATATATTTACACACACACACACACACACACACACACACACACACACACACAAGGAAATGTTAGATGCCCACTGATAAGCCTCCGGAACAGTGGTGACAGCAAAGCAGAGTTGACTGGGGGCTTTGCTCCAACCTTCGGAGTATTTCTAGCTGGTGACATCTTCCGTTTCCCCCATGGAGACCCTCCGCTGCTGTCGCCCCTCCTCTCCTCCACTCATTTCTTTATTTACATGCTCATGTATTCCAGGATTTATTATTTATTGCTTATCCTGTAGGAGGGATGTGAGTGATAAATTTTGGGGCACATCCAATGGGCTCTGTGTACAAAGGCCTGCGTCCTGTACACTAGGCTCCGTGATGAACTTGTCGGTACCCCCACCCCAGTGATCACACAGCACAGCCAGCGCACAGCCTCTCCAAGCAAGCGCTCCTAGAAATGCTGCCATCCGCTTCGCAGACGAGGGAGGGGTGGCACCCCAGCTAGAGCTGCAGATGAGCCTGGGGAAGGCTGAGTCGGTGCACCTGCTCCCAGAAACTGCTTCCTCCCGGGACTGCTGGGACCAGGGAGCGTGCATCTGGAAGCTTCCCCGAGGCAGTGCCGTCCTGGTGCTCGGTTGTAAGTCATCCAGGGGTGCCATGACTTTTCTAACACCACATCGCGTGATGGCTGCGGTAACACTTACACTGCAGATTGGATCGTCGTGCATTAATTCTCTTTGCTGAGATGTAAGCATCATAACGAGTGAAAGTAACCCTGGAGAAGTGGGGTGTGCATGAGCCCATGTGTGGAAACAGCCCAGCTGGCTGGAGAGCACATAACCCAGAGGCTGCCCTGCCTCGTGGGTTTATCTCATGCACCAAGGAGTTTCAATCTGCATGTGTTAACCTGGCGTGGGGATTCCCAAATAAAGCTACACGTGTGCATTTATAAAACTTTGGTCACTGCTCAGTGATAGAGAGCCAAGGTTTAGCACTAGACCAGCTTCATCGCATGAGATATCCGGAGGTAAATTGAAGTGGTTTTTGAATGCAATTCATGTGTGTGTGTGTGTGTGTGTGTGTGTGTGTGTGTGTGTGTGTATACACTACATAAGGTGCTCTGCGTTTGCCTTTTGAGTTTTGATTCAATACATGGCAGAAATGGTGCTTGTTTGAGAGAGGCCCTTATCAGTGTATTTTTGTTTTCTGCCTCTGTTGTGCCGATCTCTTATTTCTGCATAAGTTAAGGTACTTTATTTTGAAATTTGAGACAGTTCAGAGATAAATGAAACCCTGTTTATTTTCACAGCTTTCTTGAAGTGTTGTTACCCCTTACTGAAAGGGCAAGTTTTATAATATGGAAAGTAGAAATTTAAACATTCTGCCACGTTTTCCAGAAATAGTATTTACTTTGAAAGACCCAACTCTCATGAAAAAAGGTGGGGTAGTTGCTCGCAGAAGACCAGGAAGATTTGCCAACTATGTTGACAGGCGCTTAGAACCTGACTTAACGCATAAGGAAAGTAGATTTCTCTTGTCTTCTAGGGGAATCCTTCAACCCTTCATCTTCATCCATGGGGGCCATCTGACCAGCTGCCTGTGCTTTCCTGTGTCTTTCTCATAGGTAAGTAAAGGCAATGGAGAATAGTCGTTTGCTACTGTGTTGTCGAACTTTCCTAAACAGGGCATATCTAGTTTATTTGCCATTGAAATATGAGGTTTTGTAGTAAAATCTATCAAGTATTGGACCTCATGAGACCTTCATTTTTATTGTTCCTTTTAACTTTGACTTTCATTCTTGGAGAAAATAGTAGCAGGTTTTTGCTAACACCTTAAAAATATACATTATTTATTGTTGAACTCACAAAGCCTTTAAATGTCATACATTTTCCTTTATTTAAGTCAAGTATATGCCTATAGGACAAGTCAGAAAAGGTAAGTTAAACTGGAATCAGACTCTTCACACACACACACACACACACACACACTTTTTCTAAGTTTGGTAAGTGCCATTATTTTATTTTTCCTTGAAAACATTGTGTTTTTCCTGGGTTCCAAAGTTAAGACCTCACAGTAAAGTCTTTCTGTTTTGTAGCCCAATTTAATTAACTTATAGCCAAAACATGGATGTCAATTGCCACAGTGCCTTAAAGACCTTGAATCACCGAGCTCAACCTATTTTAGCTGGTGACCTTGGTCAGGGAAGCAGCTATCGGGCTGAGCATGTAGCCCGGATGCAAGGTGTGCAGGGAGAGACCAATGACGTCCCTCTCCCGCAACAGAACGCTTGTGCAAATACCAGAAGTCCACTCTGGATTTAGAAATATTTGGGGGGCAGTCTCTCCACTTAAAAAAAACAAAAACCTGCATAAGCGTGTGCACGCACACACACACACACACACACACACACACACTTGCAGAGCTAGACCCCGAGTGGGCCGGTCTGTTGGTCCATGATAAGGAGAATAGAGAATCGCATCTGCATTTCCACAGTGCAGCTTCACGTTCCGGATTTCTTTTCTTTGTTTCACTTTGTTCTTGAGGGACTTTCCTCCCACCATATGCACGAGGGAGGTAGGAGAGATGTTTCCCACAATGGCAGCGGAACTACAGTGCCATGCTTGAGGATGCCATGAAAATCCGCACCCCCGTTCCCAAAATAATAAGGGAGGTTATTAAAGAGAGGCTCCTTGACCTTTCCTGGGTTCCTCCCTTGAAGGATACACATGCCTGTCCCGCATCACTTAGCTCTTCTCAGAGGAGATGGAGAGAAGGATGGGAGCATGGCCTCTCCTCGCTCAGGCTCCATCTTGCACTCTGTGGCTCCCCTCTCTTTTCCTAGGACCCCGCCCCCACCCCATGGCACCCGTCCGGCCACCGTGAAGACCAGGGGGCAGCAGGAATGACAGGGATCAGGCCTGCCCTGCGTGGTGCGGCCCCACGTGACTCAAGGTCCAGGCTTAATGGTACAAATGATGAGCTAACGGTGTGCCAACCAGACAAGTGTGTCTTCTGGATTGACGGGGAAGCCCAGGAAATGGGATGATTCTAAAGCGAGGGTCTCTCTGAGGGTGAGGCCGGGAGGTCCAGAGCTCTGCGGCTATGAGCGTCACTGACTTTGCCACGTGCCCTCCGGCAGGCAGGTGCGTGGGGGGCGTTGGTGTCCTGGGCCGCTACCCGGACGGGGCTGCTTGGTCCTTTCCTTTCCAGGGCCTCCAGCCCCAGAGTCTGTGGTTCTTTCCCTGCATGCACTTAGAACAAGGACATTCATATACAACTTGCCTTCTCTGCATTTTACACTTTTCTGGAAGGGAAGGGCATGCGGGGGTTGTGGGAGCCGGTGAGGGGGGCAGATGGGGCCACAGTGGGTGTCCTTCCCGTGGTTCAGCTCACCAGGCCTTTCTGAGGTGGCCGCAGACCCTCCAGCCTAGGCTCCGGGCGACTCTCTGCAGACTTGTCATCACCTCCCGTCTCCTGAGGCTCCTGCCTGAGAAGCTGCTTGGTTTCTGAGAACAGGCTGGCCAGTGCACCCTTCCCTCCTCCGAGACACAGGTGCATGTCCATGCTGGTGGCAGCCACCCCAGAGTGACTTCCCTTCTGCGAGCATCTCATTAGCAGAGTCGTGGGAGGAGGTGACCACAGCCAGGATGTCCGGCCCAGCCTACGGGCCCGTGGCCCCTCCTACCTGGCACTGATGGAAAGGGCACACGTGCATCACACAGTGTGATGGACCGGGTGGTTCCCCGAGGTCCTGTCTAGTTTTACTTTTAAGAAGAGCCTGTCTCTGAGATGCTAAAAATTAATAATCTTGGTGAAGTTTTAGCAAAGGATTAATGTTATTTGAAAGAGAATAATCAGCTCTTAACAGAGAGCTGATTGTGTATGAAAATATGTCCTACCCAGCAAAATCTCAGGAATTAACAGAGAGGTTCATAGGGCTGTATCTTTCCATAAGATTCTGGTAGAATCTCTTAGCAGCCAATGCCTGAGCAGACATTTGCTTGCACGTTGACTGATACCTTATGATGCGTGCACTGCCCCCCTGTCCCGTCTCCTTCACGAGGGCTCCTGCATTAGCCTGCCGAGTAAATGTGTCCGGACTTCACATAGCTGCTGCTGTGCTGCTTTTGATTTGACAGTCTCTTCATTCTACTCTTAACTGTTTTTCCTGGTCACCTCTCATGGCAGAAATTCAAGTTTTAGTCCTAATGACTGTCTGAAAAATGGTGATGTTTTAATGTAGAGTCACTCTTGCATAGGAAAAAAAAAAAAAAAAGGAGCTGCTAACTATAGGGTTGGAAACAGAAATTTGCAGTCACACAGCCCTGGGTGCAAATCCTGCCTCCAGCAATCTCAGTGAGGCGTAAGGGAGCTGTGGGATTTTTCTGAGTTGTGGCCATGACCATGACTATTGGGGTGCTCCGGGGAATTCTCAGAACGCTCGTCTTCCATTGGATTTTCCCATTGACTTCATAGGGTCTTCACACCCTTACTACATTGAAGGTGTAATGTCCACACTGTGATTTAGTTTGACTCTGAAACGCTTAGCGGGTGTATTCCAGGCTGGGATTTGAAAGCCTGAGATGGGATTTGAGATGCCCTCATCAGGCTGACAGTCCACCTGTGTCACGTGTCTGTACGTCTCTCCTGACTTCCCTGACCCATGTATGTGTGCGCGCCCACACTCCCCGACGCTCCAGCCCGATGTACAGTTATAAGGGAGTTTCGGACAGAGTGCTGGGTGGTCCAGTCGGTTAAACATCCAGCTCTTGGTTTTGGCTCAGGTCGTGATCCCAGGATCATAGGATCGAGCCTCAGGTTGGGCTCCTCCCTGAGTGTGGAGCCTGCTTGGGATTCCCTCCCTCCCTCTGCCTTTCTCCCCCAGTCTTGCATGTTCTCCCTTTCTCTCTCTCTCTCTTTAAAATAAAATTAAAAAAAAATTAGATGAGCTAGGCAAATTTTGGGCTACGATGCCTTTAATAACTCCATATCTGTTTCTGCTTGAAAGCCTGCTATAGACACGTTTTGCAACATGAGGAATTTATCTACCCTGGGCCTCCCAGACTCTGTCACATATACGAGTGACTGATTTTGGGTCTCCCTTGTTGACCCTTAATTGTCCTGTCTGCTTCTGTGTCGCCTCCGTGGACTGGAGTCTCCAAGGTCAGCAGACGGCCTGACGAGGTTTCTTCCTGAGGTTGCTTTGCCGCTGGGCCCCTGCACAAAGGCTTAGATGAGTGGCCCAAGGCCCTCTGTCCCGAGTCTTCATTTGAGTTAGAAGAGCGATTGGACACATAAAAATTTAAAATGCTCTTCACTTAGGAAAAAAAGTACCTTTTCTTTAGACATCTGGCTCTTCACTGTAGTGCCTGAGACCCCACACTCCTTTGCGGAGGGGACACAAGCAGAGACGCGCCCACGGAGTTGGTGGTGATGAGGTTCCTGGAGATGGCAGAGGTGGTGTTTACTTTTCTTTTCTTTCTTTTTTTGAGTTTAATTATTTTGAGAGAGAGACACAGAGAGAGAGGGAGAGAGAGCATGCCATCAGAGAGGAACACAAAGACAGGGAGAGAGAACCCTAAGCACTCTCTGCACTGTCAGCGCAGCGCCGATGCGGGACTCGAACATGGGAACTTTGAGATCATGACCTGAGTCAAAACCAAGGGTCTGGCACTCAACCGACTGAGCCCCCCAGGCACCCTGATGATGTGACTTTTTGATGGGTTGCCAGGAGACTCAGAACCCAAAAATAAAAAATACATTTTATGTTTCTGTTTATCTGTGTGTGTTCGTATTTTCTACTTTATTTTATATAGTCTTTCTTTTATTAAAATTTTTTTAATGTTTATTTCTGAGAGAGAGAGAGAGACAGCATGAGCAGGGAAGGTCAGAGAGAGAGGGAGAAACAGAATTCAAACAGGCTCCAGGCTCTGAGCTGTCAGCACAGAGCCCAGTGCTGGGCTCAAACTCACGAACCGTGAAATCATGACCTGAGCCGAAGTCAGATGCTCAACCGACTGAACCCCCAGGTGTCCCTGAGTTTGGATATTAATACACAAAATGCTAGTCACGATTACATGTCTATTCGTTAAACGAAAGTGTGGCACGCCACGAGCACAGCATGACGGGTGTGCTATCAGATCCACAACAGGGACTGCTCAGGGGAAAGCAGTTTGGCGGTTTCTCACAGTGGACACGGGGTTATCATATGGTCCCAAATTTTGCTTCTAGGCGTGTAGGTAGAAGATTGAAAACAGAGACTCACTAGATACCTATATGCAAATGTTTGCAACCTCACTGTTCACAAGAGCCAAAAGATGGAAAGAAACAGACCAAGTGTCTGTCAGCACATGAGTGGATAAACAGACCGTGGCATGTCCACACAATGGAGTATTATTCAAACACGAAAAGGAACGAAATTCTGATATATGTTGCGACATAAGAAACACATGACACTAAGTGAAATAATCTAGACACAAAAGGACAAATCTTGTCTGATTCCACTTGTCTGCAATTTCCAAGAAAAACAAATTCATAGGAGGGCGGGGGGAGATATTGTTCAATGAGTGCAGTTTCTAAACATTTTTTGTAGTTTATTTATTTACTTTGAGGAGGAGTGGGGCAGAGACAGAGAGAATCCCAAGCCGACTTTGCACTGTCAACACAGAGCCCAACACGGGGCTGGAACTCGCCAACAGCAAGATCATGACTTGACTGAAACCAAGAGTCGGATGCTTAACTGACTGAGCCCCCTAGGTGCTTCTCAGTGAGTGTAATTTCTGCCTGTGATGATGGAAAGTTCTGGAGAAGAAGAGTAGTGATGGTTGTCGGACAATAGGAGTATGACTAATGCCAACAGAGAGTACTTAAAAATGGCTTGGGGCTCCCAGGGGGCTCAGTGGGTTAAGCGTCTGACTTCAGCTCAGGTCGTGATCTTGCAGTTTGTGAGTTTGAGCCCCACATCTGGGTTCACTGCTGTCAGTGAAGAGCCTGCTTTGGATCCTCTGTCTCCCTATCTGTCTGCCCCTCCCCTGCTCTCACTTTCTCAAAAATAAATAAAAACATTTAAAAAATGGCAAAAATGGCAAGCTTACAATCTATCCCTATTTTATCACAGTGAAAATTAATTTTTGAAGAAGGGAATGCTTTGGCCATTCATATTGTTTCTTGGGTTAATTACAGCAAGAAATTATTCTGGGGGAAGAAATAGCTATCATGAATAGAAAGATAATGTGTGTTCAGGCTTTGATGTGTTCAGAGATCAACTGAGTCAGAAGCTGAGTCTGTTAAAATGCTGATTCCTGGATGTATTTCAGCCTCGAGGGTAAGAGTCTGTACGTGGGGTCCAGAGCTAGAAACTGAGGCAGAGACCTTCTGTCCCAGAAAGATTCTAATATACACTGAAGGTTTTGCTGCCTGGGCTAAGGGGGAGGGGACAGGAGTTCTGGAATCTGCCTTTCTTCCTGGAATTCTGGAAACTGACCCCTTTGGAGTAGGTGATGTTTAATGACACTTTCAGTTCGCAACTACTGTCATGCAAAGAAATGGCACAAATACTGACATCTTTCCATACACATCATAAAGAGGCTTATATTGATAGACACAATAGAGCAAATTAAAATAAAGAGAAATCAATGGCAGATTTTTTCATGGAACTTGATCTATTCCTCAGAGAAGGTCTAAGAAATCCAAGAAGTGTCCAGCTGTAAGGAACAGGATGAGCAGTCCTGAATCTTACCATGAGCGAGCGACAGAGCCGGGTGTTGTTCTGATTGTAAATGCTTCGAGGGCTGGTCTCAGCCCCTGGCCCCGGTGCCTGGCTCCCACCAGCGTTAGTGGTGCCTTGAGGTGTATTCAATTTATGGAGCCAAAAAAAAAAAAAAAAAAAAATCCAGGTCAGTGCGTGCTTGTTTCTCTCCTGATTGTGAAGTTTTCATCTGCAATCCTCTCGCTTCATGTGAGTCATGTGTTTCACATGAGTAGAATACTGTCTAAACAAGCCAAGGATCACATTCCTTTTGTCCAAATAGCTGTAAAGAGCATATTTTAAAGTAAACCAATTAAGAATGGGTCTCCGTGGAAGAAGGTGAGAGATCAGGGATGGGAAGTGTCGCCCGGGTAAAGGATCCCCAACTGGAGCCGAATCCTAAGAGAGGAGCAGCGGGTGATGCTAGCCTCCTGTGAGAAGATTCTTACTCCTGGTCATGTCTGATTTCTCCCATGTGCCAAGTTCTGGTTCTCAGGTGGTGCTCTGCCTGGAGGTGAGGGGGAGGTAAGCTCGGCCCATCCTGAAATAGGAAGACTTCTTACTCCCTAGAGTACTGTGGCATTCCCCGTCCCTTTCAGTGACTTCAAACATTTGTGTGCTGGAGGAAGATGGTGTGGGGTGGATGCCCTTCCTCTGAGACGTGGCCAGAAGCTGGCTCGTTCCCACACTCAGCTGTGCTGTGTCCGCCCCGACCCACAGCTCTTCGTTAAAGGAAACGATCAGTCTGCTTTGAGCACCTTATGGAGTCCCCAGGAACGATCGACAAAGGAATCTGTTATGTTGGTCCATCTTAGGTGGGCTTCGCCCACTGTCCGGCTGTCTACGACTCCCTTGTAAAGTCCATTCCTTTTTCTCCCCAGGGATGAGGCGAATACTATTGGAATTAATGATTCGCAAAGTTTATTCTGGAGCTTAAAACACCCCACTTTGGGGTGGACGTAAAAGGCTGTTTCAAGTGGGGCTTCTGCATTTCGGAGCACGGGGAAATCTCAGGGAACTCACTACATATGTTGGCCCCGAGTCCCTTTCCAAGAAATTTGGACTCTCCCATTTGTGGTGGGACCCACAGATCAGCCTTTTAAAGAAGCTCCACCAACAATCAAGAAACTGAGTTATGAATCAAAAAATGATGGGTGGATGCAGGATGGCGGTATCATGGGGAAAGCTTAGCTTGGGGCGCCGAGCAGGCTCCACAGGCAAGCGGGCGGGACACCTGCACTGAGACACAGACAGCGGGGGGCACCAGGCAGGGCCACCAGCCCAAGGCAGCAAATGACTCCGGGGCAATAACAGACACCACTGCAAGGGGTCATTCCAATTAACGATGCGCCGACATTCTCCAAGTGGACAGTTTCACATAATATCCAGATTGCTGCCTTCTTTTGAAAATCATTGAAGGTGGGGGTGCTTGGGTGGCTCAGTGGGTTGGGTGTCCGATTTCCGCTCAGGTCATGATCTTGTGGTCTGTGGGTTCAAGTCTGGGGTCGGGCTCTGTGCTGACAGCTCAGAGCCTGGAGCCTGTTCCAGATTCTGTTTCCATCTCTTCTGCCCCTCCCCTGCTCATGCTCTGTCTCTCTTGCTCTTGCTCTCTCAAAACTAAGTAAGCATTAAAATAAAAAAAAAAATCATTGAAGGAGGCACAGAGCCCACAGTCTGTCTGCCTCCATCCTGGAAACAATCCACAGGGTGATGGAGCAGTGAGCCTCTGGAGACGCAGGGGGGGCTCTCCATGTGCATCCCTCGGGCTACACTGGCAAGGTCCTGGCTGGCTGGGTCGGCTGTTCTTCCTTTAGGCTGTGATTTCAAGAACGTGGTTATGTCCTGAGACAGAAGCTTAAAACACGATTGAACTGATTTATGTCAATTGGCCTGGGTACTTTAAGGGTTCTAAATTGGGATCTAGAGACATGGACTGTTAAGTTCAAAATAACCTTCAAGATGATCTGATCCAGTAGTTTTTCAAGTTAACTTCCTTGAGATTTTCATGGTATTAATACCAGTAACAGTCCGATGACCAAAGAAACTTGGTAAGAGAACAACAGACCTCTTCACTACAGCTTTCTGGAAGCTTCAGCATGTGGCTGTCAGGGATCCCCCAGTATCAGTGGGGGGGTAACTGTGGGAACTCCTTCCTCCCACCTCACCCCTCCATGTATTTACAAGTATCCTTTGCAGGGCACCTTGGTGGCTCAGTCCATTAAAGGGCTGGTTTCGACTCTTGGTTTCAGCTTAGGTCATGATCTCAAGGTTTCTGAGCACTCATTGCAAATTCCACTTGGGATTCTCTCTCTCTCTCTCTGTCTCTCTGTCTCTCTCTCTGTCTCTCCCCCTTTCTCCCTTCTTCCCTCTCCGTCTCTCTCAAAATAAATAAATAAACTTGAAATAAAAGAAGTATCCTTTGCAAGTGGAAATCTATTTCATCTCCTTTCTCTTTTAAATCCCCAAGGACACTGAATCCCAGAAATTTGTTTAAGAATCGGAACTCCATTTTGCTTTTTGCACCTCAGTGCTCTCATCATTGTGCAAAACCAGTCACCGGCCAACCTTTTGGATGAAATCAGAAGGCATGTTCCAGGATACACACTTGTCACTTGCCTATTCAGACAGTGGTAAGTGAGGAAGGAGAAGTGAGTTTTTTGCAGGGTTTAATCAAGGTTTTGAGTCATGCCCACGGGGGAGTCTGTGACTAATTGCCATCCAATTTTTATGGCTTGCTTGATTATTAATTTTATTCAAGCATCTGTAAATGTAGTTTCCCTTGGCGCATGAAAACTGCTTACATTTATTTCTTTGCTATATATTTCTTTAATATGACATGTTTCTCTTGGTATATAAAATAGGGCAATTAAAAATATATCCCTCATTATAAACTAAGGGAGCGCAAAGTTGTATGGTCAAAATTAAAGTCAATTTTGATGCTTTTTAAAAAACTTTTAAAAATTTTTTTATTTATTTCTGGGAGAGAGAGAGAGACAGCATGAGCAGGGGAGGGTCAGAGAGAGAGGGAGTCACAGACTGAAACAGGCTCCAGGCTCTGAGCTGGCAGTCAGCACAGAGCCCGACGCGGGGCTCGAACCCATGAACCGCGAGATCATGACCTAAGCGAAAGTCGGACGCTTAACCGACTAAGCCACCCAGGCGCCCCTGATGCTTTTTTTTTTTTTTTACAATCTCTAATTTTTTCCAAAATCTCTCATAGTTTGTAGTCATTTTTAAATATCACTTTCAGACATGACCCTTTTTCTCCCTCTACCTCTCTGCCCATCCACTCCATCTGTCTCTGTTGAAAGCCAAATTATCCCTCCTTCTAGGTTTTGCCAACATATCATCTCTTTCTTAAAACCTTCTGGGGTCGCGTTAACCTGGAAAATCTCTCTCGTACCTCTGAGTTACGGTGTTCTGAATCTGGCAGTTTGGTAAAACGTATTCCTCATGGTTCTTGGGAACATACTTTCTAGGCAGATTCTTGCCTCTTTGAGATGAAGACGACTGTATGTGACCCAGTGCTCCTCGGGGTGTGACTGACTGCCAGGTATGTGGTTGGCCTCGACCTCCGCCCCGCCCCCCCCGTCATAACAAAGCACCACGGTGACTCGGCCATGAAACAGCAGGTCTCGTTCCTCACAGCCCTGGGGGCTGGAAGTTCAGGGTCAATGTGCTGGCAGATTCAGGTCCTGTGAGGACCCTCTCCCTAGTTTGTAGATGGCCGCCATCTTGCTGCATGTTCACATGGGGGAGGAGAGAGAGAGAGAGAGAGAGAGGGAGAGGGAGGGGAGAGAGAGGGAAGGAGAGAAAGAAAGGAAGGGAGGGATGGAGAGGGAGGGAAGGAGAGAGAGAGGGAAAGAGAAAGATAGGGAGAGAGGTAGAGAGAGGGAGGGACGGTGGGGGATGAGGGAGGTAGAGAGAGGGAAGGAGGGAGAGCTCTCTGGTGTCTCTTCTTACAGCTCACTAACCCACATCATGAGGGCCCCACCCCCATGACCTCATCTAAACCACAAGCTCACAAAGATCTCATTATATTGAGAGTTAAGGTTTCGGTAGGGCCTCAATATGTGAATTTGGGGAGAGGCACACGTATTCAGTCTGTGACGGTTGCGCCATTCAAATATTGACTGAATTAATGAACAACTGAGCCCCTGCTGCAGGTTACACGGTGCTGGTGGAAGAGAACCGGCAGCAGACCAGCACCTTCAGCAACTGCAGGTTCGGAGGCTTTGCCAACAGCAGCTGTGCACGTCACCCAGCCCTGAGTGGGGACGCATTACGCTGTCCTAGGTGCACCCCTGAGCTGGCTGACATCCGGACCGTGAAGTGGCTTTCTTGGTGTGGCAGCACTGAGACCAGAGCCTGGATCTTGACTCTTCTTAGCGTCTGGCGCCGTTCCTCCGATGCCACCATGGTTGGTTGGAAAAGACACTTTTGTCCTAGACTTTGACAAGTTCCAGAAACTTCGGACAAATAAAAAAGTACAAGTAGAGAATGTATGGGGATTGCCGGGCAGATCTGCTGTGATCTTGGCAAACCAGTTGAAGCAGGGGGTAAATGATGAGAGTGTCGCATCTCGCTATTTGTTTACCAGATTCTCTAACTCTGCAAAGAAGTCTGAGAGCCGCTGTACGTGATGGACCTGTCCTGGGCACATCCAAGGTCCTGGGCACGTCCAAGGTCCTGGGCACGTCCAAGGTCCTACTAAGCCCGACACCCATCCTGGACGCCATGGGCCTTTCCCTCCTTGACCAGAAGTCACGCTCGCCTTGACATCACAGGGTTCACAAACGGGAGCCTGGATTAGAACTCAGGAGGTTCTCCTGTCACAGCCTCAGACTATGGGTGGAGGGTGTCGGGTGGGGGGCGGGGCTCCAGCGGAGTCAACATGGCCTCCCCTCCTTGGGAGACCGGGAAAGACTTGCGTGAAGCACTGTGCGTGGCTTTCACTCTTTCTTTGGTTCCCTGTTCTTTCCCGTCTCTCCCCTTCTACTTGTTGTCTTTTATTGCCTCTTTTTGCTTGAAAGCCAAGGATCTTTTTTCCCCATTAAAAAAAAAAAACATGGGGGAAATACATACACACTAAAAGCCAGTTTCTGATGAGATGGAGATACCTTCTTTTCTCTTCCCAGTTGTCATAAGCACGTGCTTCTCATCCATCCTCTGTCAGACCATTGTGCACAGATAAATTGCGAATAATAAATATGATCCTGATTGTCTGCCGGGTTCGCATTCTCACACCCTCAGCTCTCAGACCCAGCGGCCTCTAGACCTCAACCACCCTTTTTAAGTTTTACGTCTTCATCGATTCTGCATCAGAGCTGGGAGGAGCGTTCATTTCTGGAAAATGAAAAGTAAAGAAATAAGTAAAATGATTGAGGCTGGGCCTTGCGGGCCTGGTTTTTTAGCTCAGCCCACGGCCTCAGGATAGCTTTGCAGCCCCCTGTGGAGTTAGCTGGCCCTTTATGGCCGTGCGCCCCCAGGAGCAGAGCCAGCTGCCCGAACAGGAGGCCACGGGTGTGTAAACTAAGACACGGGTCCAGGGAACTATCCCCTTTTCGGGGACGAGTGTGGATGCTTCGGGTTTGCAGGTGTTTCAGCTGGAGGGGTCACTTTTCAGGTAGACGTCGTGTTTCCTATGTTCTTGGAGTGTTGCGCACGTGTGTGTCAAAGGACACGCTTGTGGGGACGCCAGGGGGCTCCCTTGGTGGAGCGTCCGACTCTTGGTTTCAGCTCAGGTCACGATCTCGCAGTTGGTGAGTTCCAGCCCCGCATTGGGCTCCACACTGACAGCCTGCAGCCTGCTTAGGAGTCTGTCTCCATCTCTCTGCCCCTCCCCTGCTTGTGCATTTTCTTTCTTTCTCTTTCAAAATAAATAAAGTTTTAAAAAATTTTAAAAGGGGATACGCTTGAGTAAACCATTCTGCGACGTCTCTAAAACACGAGCCTACCTCCTCACATCTTAAGTTAAAAATATAAACAAAATCCACGGGTACCTGGGTGGCTCAGTCGGTGAAGTGCCCGACTTCAGCTCAGGTCACTATCTCACAGTCTGTGGGTTCGAGCCCAGCGTCGGGCTCTGTGCTGACAGCTCAGAGCCTGGAGCTGCTTCGGATCCTGTGTCTCCCTCTCTCTCTTACCCTCCCCTGCTCTCTCACTCTCTCAACAATAAATAAACATTAAAAACATTAAAAAAATAAACAAAATCCATTCCTTTTTTAATTTAATAAATGACAGAGATACTATAAACTTTTCTATCAATGTTTAATTTTCCTGATTTTGACAATGATGCATTTTCTGATGTCTATAGTCATGAAGTAGGAAGTGAGGTCTAACACTGGATATTTACATTTCGCGTTTTTTACGCAAAACAAACAAAGCTGAGAACCTTGGGTTTACTGTCAGTAAGAGAGGGGTTCCTTCTACCGTACACAGCGGCCCCTCTGTTTCTCTCCTGCAACATGGCGAGGCTCCGGGCTCTCGCTGCTGGATTTTGAGTCAATGAGAAAACGTGTCAAGCGTGGAGTCCATAGCAGGGCTCTGCCCCTGGACAGCCTCCTTCTCTGACTTCCCGGAGAGCAGACCAGCCATCCACAGCCCCTCACGCACACTTCCCGTGGGTGTGACTGCCCTCCGCCACGGTGTCAGGGACTCGTGTTCTTGGGCCAGTGGTAGAGTGTGCAAGCAACGCTCTGCCACTTGGGCGAGGTCTTGAGGACTCAGACTGGACTCAGAAACCGACAGGCCAGGACTAGCCGAATCGCCCTCAGTCTAGCCCTGCCGTTCGTTGCGTGGCCGTCTGACAGCATAAACCCAGGCAGAAGCCTCCTCCAGCCCAGTGTCTGGATAAACAAGTCATACCCTCTGCCCCTCCTCGTCCCCGACCTGCCTGCTTTTCTGGAAGTCTCTGAAGCTCCACATTCTCTCTCCTTCAGACCCGCAGAGCAAGCAGGCAGGGCCCACCATCCCCACCTCCAGTCCCTGCCGCTAGGAGCTTAAATCTCCTTGCTGTGGGCAGAACCAGAGTCTTTTTTTTTTAAATGTTTATTTATTTTTGAGAGACAGAGTGCGAGCAGGGGAGGGGCGGAGACAGAGGGAGACGTGGAATCTGAAGCAGGCTCCAGGCTCGGAGCTGCCAGCACAGGGCACAACGTGGGGCTCAAACCCATGAGCAGTGAGATCATGACCTGAGCCGAAGTCGGACGCTTAATGGACTGAGCCACCCGGGCGCCCAGAACTGTAGCCTTTCCTGCACAGACCTAAGGGGCTGCTTCTGCAGACAGGGAGGGCCCAACATCACGTAGGGCGCAAGGCTGATCTTGGCAAACATCGTTCACTTGTCCAAGCGGCTTTGTGAAAACTGCTTTTATAAGCTNACCCACTGCTGTCCCAGCTGAGCCCACTGAGTTTGCTTAACTGATGGTTTTGTCCTGGGCCAGCTGCTCATTCAGCCAGTGCCTCCTGTGTCAGGCTCTGGGATCAGGAGAGGCCCCTGGGTTCTGAGCTGCTCTTCTCTGGTGCAGACCAACGGACCCCTTCAGAGATTGAAACCCTTGAACTGCCCAGCACAGGATGAAACTGCGCTCTGCCAAGTTCAAAGGTTGCAGAGCGCTGGAGCCCGGTGTCCCCAGTGATCACTCCTACACCCTCTTCTGTTGAGATGTGAGTAACCTTGGAACTTGTCCCGAATTTTCACCGTGAGGCAGAGGGTGGAAGAAGCAATGGGCAGGACTTTGCCTGGACGTGAAGAAGCAGTGGACAAGAAGCAGGAATCCTGTCCCCTGCCCGCAGAGCCTGGAGTCACAGGAAGTGGACATGTGTGCATTGCCTTTTGATTTCAGAGGCTGCAGCTCTTAGTGCTCATCTGCAAACCCCGAGCTGCCCTCCTCTCAAAGTATGAGGTCTCTCTGACCCCAGAGGGAATGCTTCTTCCTCTTTCTGCATGGAATGGGCTATATTACACTCAGCTTGTTAAATGCGTGACAGATCAGTTTGAGGGTAGATGGTTTGTGGCTTCGGTACTGCATGTTGGGTCACAAACCAGCTACACTCGCATACGTAGCCTGCTCCCGGCTCAGAGGCACCCGGTTCAGATTTCAGCCTGCAGCTGCCGCCAGCCCTGCGATCTGCAGGGCGGTCACTGCCACCGACATGCAGGACAGTGGCTGCCACGGTGTGCAGGGGGCCCTCACGTGAGTCTGGAAGGGGCATCTGCTGACCCCACTCACCCGTGTCTAATGGAAGACTGACCGCCCTGCATTTTCTTATGGCAAATTATCCATCAAGAGGCGGAAGCTTTAAACATTAATTCAAGATTAATTTAAGGATGACTGCACACGGAATTATTTGGCCAACTGATGAAAAATGAAATTTTCACTGCAAAGAGGGAAGATTGTAGAAGTGTCACATTTTAATCCCATTTCCCATAAAGGATTATCATGTCACAAGACCTTTCTGGGAACCCCCATCCATCACCCAGGCACCTGTCTTTCCTACACCCTTGGTGAGAGAGCACACGAAAGCCAGGGTGCCACTGGGGTTTGGTAAAGGATTTGTGCTGAGGGGCAGAATAAACTAATCAGCTCGGTACCAAGCATGAAAGTAGAGGGGAAAATGCTGGAGGGGATATTGTAACCAGATCTAGGAAAAGTGTCACTTTTTTTAAGCAAATGGGAAATAAATAAATAAATATCAGAGGGAGCGGAGCACCTTTTTTAGTTCTGTTAAAATTTAACAACGGCTGGAAACAACTCAGGCCTCACTGTCCCCCTAAATTAAAAGGGAAGTAACAAGTCAGGAAAATTCCATATTGTAAATGTGAAGGCATTTTTGGGGATGGTGGGGTTGTGAATAAACTGCAGTTAAAACAAACACACACACGCACACAGACACACACACACACACTCATGGAATCTACTAGAATTAGGTCCTAACCTCAACTAATGTTTTGCCTCGAAGAAAAATATACGTATTTAAGAAGACAGAATTACCCATGCAGGGCGTTTGCTGCACAAATAAACAGCCAGGCAAGAACATCATCCCGGAGAAGCTGTCCTCTCTTTTGAAATATTAAAAGCTGAACTTTCTCTGCACATCTCCCAGTTTTAAAAAGCAGAATGCATCTGGACAGCTTTTTAAGGCTTGTGTTTTCTTCCCCTGCAGCTTTCTACGTGAATGCACATTTGAGGGAGGATATACGCTGAGCAGTAGACTAACCTTCAATAATGCATTTTGTTTAATGCCCTATTTGGTCTGATCATTTCCTGAAAACTACTCATGTGATACCTTATTTTCAAAGCACTGGAACAAAAAAAAAATCAAGCGAATTACAATGGAGATTTGGAAGAAATGGAATGGAATGGAATGGAATGGGGTGGGATGGAATGGGATGGGATGGAATGGGATGGAATGGAATGGAATGGAATGGGATGGGATGGAATGGGATGGGATGGAATGGGATGGAATGGGATGGGATGGAATATGCTTTCTGAATAGTACACTCTGAATTCAAAGTTCTCTCAGGAAGGGACCCAGCAATAAGCCCTCACCCATGGTCTGTGTGTACATGAGTTGAACCACCTTCAGCTACAATGCATATGCTGCCATGTCAGGTGTTTTCAGCCTGGTGGGAAGAGTCTTCTTCACGTGACCTCCCCTCCTGAACCATCTGGCACTTCTTGATAGCTGATCATCTGATTAAAGAAAACCATTTGAAAGGGACTCCTGTGGTTAATGGTCATCATCTTCATCTCCTTCTCCTTTTTCCTCTTCTTTTGTTCTGAGTCAGCAAGCTAGGTGTTGACTTAATTTCTATAGCTTCTACTTTTTTTAGAGTTTAAATTTTCTTTTAAATTTTCTTTTAGAGAAAGTGAGCAGAGGATAGGGAGCAGAGCAGAGGAGGGGCGTGGGGCAGAGGCAGAGAGAGGAAAAGAGAGAGACAGAGAGAGAGTGAGACAGAATCCTGAGAAGGCTCCACTCTCAGCACAGAGCCTGTTGCAGGACTCGATCCCATGACCCTGGGATCACTATCTGAGCCGAAATCAAGAGTTGGATGCTCAACCAACAGAGCCAGCCAGGCACCCCAACATCTTTTACTTTTTGAAAGCCACAAAAAAATAGTTAACAGAACAATGTCCTTCATTTGCAGAATATGCAAAGGCAAAAGAGAAGCAATAATAGAATCTTTTTGTGGGTAAGTGATTAGGGTTGAGCTTATAGTTTTGAGTTTTATCATTGTTATAATTTTTCTCACATTTATACTTTCAAAATAGGGTAGGGGAGTGAAGATCACATAGCCTAATTGTTTTTATCCTTTTTAAAACCACTTTACTCCCAACATAGAAGAGATAAAAGGGGAAGTGGTTGGACTATGACTCCTCATGAGAATCTGGAATTGGGCAGGAGCGTTTCAAGGCCAGATTCCTCGTCTGTGAAGAGAATATCTTATTTTCCCTGTTCCACACATCCCGAGTGGTGCCACGTTTCTCCCACGATCAGCTAAGAACACGGCTACTGGTGCTGCATCTCTTTCCTGAGATCAAAGCACAGAAAGAGGAACAAGGTTCATGGCAGGGGAGACAATATTCCATTTGGATTCTATGGAATTTAAAGTGCCTTCAAGATGTCAGGGTGGACCTGAGTGGTCCCAGAGTCTGATAGAAGAGACAAAGGCTGAGAAGAGATTGGGTGGGTGGCCCTAAGCTTGTGGGTGGTGATCAGAGTCATTGAGTAGATGGCCACCACCCTGGAGAAGGAAGAATGAAGATGGAGTCCTAGAATCTACTCCAGAACAAAATGTTTTGGCAGAGGGTACAGGAAGGAGGAGAAGGAGACAGAAGGAGAAGGAGGAGAAGAAACATCAGCCGAGGGCAGTATGGGAACCAGGAGAGTATGGAATCAAAAAAGCCAGAGCAGGACATGTTCAGGATGAAGCCAGTGAGGAGTGAAAAGGCCAGGATGCAGCGGGAGGGATACCTGTGACAGAGGGAGGCAGGACCACAGCAGCCAGCAAACCCCCATCATTCAAATCACAAGGATGCTGTTTCCCAGCCAGCCAGACGCACTCTCGGTTCGGTCCTCACCTGGCTCTGAGTAAGCTGGCCACAGGCCATGAATCCTCATGCCTTGGAATCTCAGCCACTTCCCAATTGAAATAATCCAGCGATTGTGATCACCTTTGTAAGACAGACGCAGTGATAATCAGAGACGTCCAGTCACTGATGGAGGGACCGCATGGGATTTTTCTCTGTTCCTAGGACTCTGAGAACATAGGAGGTATGCAGATCGTGTCTGTGAAATGAAGGGACGCCTTCCTTTTTTCTTCTCCAGTAGATGTGTATGGGCCTGTCGTTGCAAATAAGTTGCAAGTTTTTAAAGGCAGAGGATAATGAAAAGAGTTCTCTTATGAAGCCCATGGAACCAGTTGCTGGACACAAAACAAGGTCCCCCTAAATCCTCTGATAATTGGATGTGTGGTTTGTTCACAATAATAGATGATAATGCATCCACCAGGCTGAAACAATGAACACAACCTCTGAGACAGGAGCTTTGATTAGTATCTCATGAAGAATGTTCTCCAGGTGCTGTTGACCAGGAACCTCCTGACTATCCCCAAAGTCAGCAGCGAGGGGTCCCACAGCCAGTTGTTCAATGTTCTACTACCTGGGACACCTTCTCTCCTGGGTTTCACTGCCCCAGACCTGCCAGCCTGTGCAGGTTTCTGGAACACACAAAGGACCTGAGGCTTAAGCACAGTGTTTACTAAACTATTATCAGAACAGGTTAGTGGAAAGCACTCAACTGAGAATAAGAAAAGACCCAGGTTTAAATCCCTGCTTCACCAAGGATGTGAAATCTGGCTAATCCATTCATTTCTTTGAAATGAAGTTTAGTTTTCTATTAAATGGTGATGATCATACCTATTTCTTGATGTCTTTGTGAAGATGTGCCAATGGCATGGAAACTCTTTGTAAATGATAAATGTTAATGGGGTCCTGAAATATGGATGAGCAATTTAAGACCTCACGTTTCCCACCCTTTTCTGTAAAAGGGGGCTGAGATGGATTTCAGTCCTGGGGACCCAGTGTGTTCATGGTACAAATGATGGAATTCATAGAGCGAAAGATGTTTCACATCCCTCTAGCACATAAATCCCCACCGCAGATTGTTCTTCTCTCTTGTGAACTATGTATTCTTTATTATTGCTTTTGGGGGCTTCTCTTGTATGGAAGAGGCTCACTACCCTAGAAAGGCAGAGTTGGGCACGGGGCTGGGCTCAGGAGAGAGAAGGTTGAAGGTGGGGCTCTGACACAGATGGCTGGTACCCAACATCCATGATCCCTTCCCATCGTGGACATGCATCTAGGAACTACTTTCCCAGCCTTCCTTACAGCTGGGCCATGTGGCTGGTGTCGTCCAGCAGGACGTAGCAGAAGTGAGAGGAAGCCTCAAGGCTTCCAGAGCTTCCTCTGGACTTTTTCTCCAGCTACGTACAGGTGACAATGACATCATTAACATGGAAGAAGTTTGCGTCCTGGAGTCCCCTCAAGGAAAAGACCCACTCCACCCAGGAACATCCACATTGGACAGCTACATGGGAGAGACAGAAACTTTAAAGTTAGTCTCTCTCTATATATATATTTGGGTCTCTATGTTAGCCAACCCTAGGTAATTTCTAGTCTTTGTCTTGAGCTAGGGGGAGAAAAATAATATATGTGGGCTCACATATAGTCCAAACCAGATCAAGGGTAGAATATTTTCCATAGAGCTTCTGGACCAAATTGTGGGACATCTGCTTGCTAGTACCTTCCTTTATCTTTCATGTATTTGACTCAATGGCCAGAGCGGTTAACTGGAACCAAGATGGACGGCTGTGCCCTGTGCCACCTGCTATGGTTAGGGCCCCGTGGATCCAAGTTACAAAGAATCACTCAGGACATCCCAAGAATATCAAAACAATGGCACAGGTACCCAAAGATGTAACCACAGTCCCCGAGGTTCTCGGGATTTAGAACTAAAACCTGAAGAACCGTGGGAGGGGCGAGGACTTAACAGCATCTCGGATTCTTTCTGCACATCTGCTCCTTCCTCCTCTGCCCTTCCTCACTCATGGTTTCTTCTCCGTAACTTAGACAAGCATATGGAAGTCATTTCTCTCCAGCCTCGACTTCACGTGGCCTTTGGCTGCAACACCCAACCGATAACAGATAGCTTTGTTCTTTTCTTTACATCAAGTACCTGAGAGCTGGTCTGCCTGTTTTTCTTTTCATGTGTGATTATGGGGCACGGTCAGGTCTCAGGGTCTTGCCTTCCCCACCAGCCTAGTCAGTTGCAATCAGGGTGAAACAGAGATATTGCTTATTTTTTAAAAAATGACCTTTAGGGGAAGCCAGAATTGTGGGCAAAGCAGATGTTATCCAAGGGGAGTGTGGGATGATGAGCTGTGATTAGTGTCTCAGACACAATGACAGGCAGTGTAGGGGTCAATGAATGTTGGCTGTTATTACATAGCACAAATACACAAACGCAAATACATAGTACGTTTCATACCAGCTGTGTCTTAGGCACTGTGTTAAAGTATTGGGAAAATAAGTTATAAAATAGCCCATGTTTTAGCAGTTACCAGCTTATTTGGGGGAGGGGATACAAGTGTATGAATAAGTAATAGTCGACCAGTAAATATGTGTATCAATTATCATCACTCATTACTATTGCTTGGGCACTTTTTCATGATTATCTCACTAATCTTTTGAATCAATACTTTGAGGAAAATAGCACTGTTGATTTACAGAGGAGAAAGGAATATTCCAGAGCTTGGTGACTGGCTCAAAGCCCAGAGTTCATCGGGGCTTCTTCTGACTCTCACTCAGTTCCTGTGGGTCTAAAGCCAGTGATCTTTCCATAGGATCTTGCTGTGGGACAAACTCCACATACTTCCTAATCCTTTCACTAATCATGTAGAGGGATCAAAGGTAGACATTTGTCAGGAATGGGGATCTGGTGATTTTCAGGAGCAGAGCAGAATGGGGGCAGCAGGCGGTCCCGGGGTGGAGTGCCCAGCTTCCGGAAGTTCAGGGTGTGTAGCTGAGAACAGAACCTCTACCTGAAATACACCCAGTCCAGCCAGTGGGGCTTAGGTACAGCTCGAGGCTCGGGGAGTTGGTTCAAGATACAGAACTACCTGTTGTTAGACTATGTGTTAGGAAGATGGTGGTACGAGCATCAGACGTCATTACTCTGTAGTTGCTAATTTCTGTAGGGTATCAGAAGGTCGTATTTATCGGGGGCTATGGCATTCACTACCAGGTCAGTCCCTTTGAAGTTTCTATCTGGCTTTGTTTTGTGGTTTAAACATTTTGGGATTTAATTCACTCCCATATTCTTTGAACGACATAGTGGAGCACTAACTACACCCTAGGCTTTGGGGGACACCAAGCATGAGCAGACCAGGTTTACATCTTCAGGAGCTGACCGAGTTTGCATCAGGAAGAGATGATCCTTCAAGTTCCACTTCTGGTCCTCTGACCATGGATGGGCCAACTAGGCTCTGGTTTCCTCCTTCATAAAGTAGGGGCATCAGTGCCCACCTTGTTCATGAAGTTGTTCTGGGAATGAAGAGACATGATCCTTTGAAAGATAGAGCAACCCCCCGAGGGTCTACCTGTGTACTTCATGTCCCAGCTAAATCCGCAGCAACCAACGCGAGGATTGGCACAGAGTGGGCACACAATGAATGTTTGCCCTCTTGTTTTAAGCTCCCCCTCTCTGTCCTACTAATAATCTCTTCCCAGAGAACATTCCCATTTTCTCAGATTCTACGGAATTGTTGCAGAAACAACTGTCAGTCCACAAGGTCCTTCCTTTCTCTGGCCAGAGCTCACCAGGGCCTTCGCATTCGAGGTCTGAAATAAGGTGAATTTTCCTTTGGCATCCATCCAGTCCCTTTAATGCATTTTTGCTGAAGTCCATCCTGTATATTTACCCATTTTTCCCCATGAGTCGCACTGGGAAACGTGAAGTGCTTGCTGTTTGTAGGGCAAGCGGTTCCCAGTACGGCGCCTGGGATGCCAGAATCACTCTCTGCACATGCGGTCCCATGAGGCCGTTGAACACGTGATCGGGGCCACAGAGGAACTACGATTTTAGTTATTTACGTTTAAATTTAAACAGCCACACGTGGCTAGTGGCTGCTGTTTGGGACGGAGCAATTTGAGGAGATTTAGACCCCCCACTCAATCAGGTATCACCTATTCTCATCTTTTCTACTCCAGCCATGTGACAAGATGGTTAACTGAACAGATAGAAGGACTAATTCCAGGGGAAACGGCTCCGAGTATCCTGTGTGTGGTTCCCTTCTCCCAGGATGGCATGTAAGAGGCACCCCCCCAGGCTGTGAATTGGCCCCCAGGACAGCAGAGATGTGCAGTGGCCCTTTCGGGGAGGCGTGAACCTTGACCGCTGCGTTGGCTGGGCCAGATGCAGGCTGCCGTGCTGTTCCAGGTAGAGTGCCTCGTCCCTGCATCTGAAAGCTGAATCCACGGGCCAGTCCATGTGTCCGTGTCTTGCTTCAGGGGAGGGAGCAGGAGAGGAAATGAAGTCCACTAGGGACTCAGGCTGAGGCCAATGAGCGTGTGGCAGCAGGGAGCCTGGATGGGGTGTCCAGGGACCTGGGTGTCACATGGAGTCTCAGCCTCCCAGGGTGAATCGCCTTGACCCCAGATGGCTGTGGCATCGCCTGCCATCTGCTAGCAGCTGCAGGGACAGTTTGGCCTGATGAACCGGAGCCAGACAGCTGGCCTCACACAGTAGAGCATGTGAAGTCCGAACTCCAGCCTCACTGTCCCTGAGCCCGGGGTTCTGGGGAAAGGTCTCGCTTACACAGCTGGCCAAGTGCGGGGAGATTATCTGCATTTGTACCAATATTTTTAACAACCTCGTTCCTAGGTTATGTCCTCACGAGGGAGCACCTGGCATGTTAATTCTCAAGCCCTTGTTGGCTTGTGGTCTAGCACGGTGTTGTCACCCAAAACCTCCCTCCAGTTTCATTCCAACGTGATCTGGAAAATCCTTCCCCCACGGCACATCTCCAGCGTACTTGCTAGACATCCAAGCCAACATCCGTAATCACAACAGCGGCTGGGTAACGAGAAATCACCAAACGCGGTCTTCTCAGAAACCGCCCCCAGATAACGAAGTGTCCTAGTAATGGCCTACGAGCAAACACCATGCTCTCGGCTGGCTGGGCCCCCAGCAACAACACGGCTTCCCTACCGTTGAGCAGAGAGGCCCAGGCAGCCTAACACCAGGACCCCACTGACCAAACCTGACCCAGAAGCCTTCCCAGCCCTGCTGATGCTCCGAGGCCGGCTTGCGGCACCTGGCACAAACGATCTAGCCTACATACACAATATTCTCTGTTAAAAACTCTAGTTCCCGTGTTCTGATGTAAGGAACAGAGCTGCCATTTTTCCCTCTTCTTCTGGCCACTGCTTGGCCTGAGTTTTTAAGCCATGTCCTGGAAAGAAGCCAAAGGTGCAGATCATGGCAGGGAACGTCTGAGGCACTGGAAATTTCTCAGTGTGCGTGACACACACACACACACACACACACACAGGAAAACCCATGTCTGCCCAGCCCCACTGCACTAAGAGCATTTTTAGGAAGGTAAGTCTGCGTGAGACACTTCGTGATGACCCAATATGCAGCCCCCCCACCTCCGAAGGCGGTTTCTGCCGGGCCCACATGGAAAAGGCATTAGCGGGACGACCTGGCTGCCAGGAGAGGGTCACGGCAGGAAGTGGGGCCCCGGGAATTTACGAGGTCCAAGGTCGGATGCCTCAGAACGGCAGGCCGGGCTGGGCTTCTGGGCCTTCCCACCCAGCAGAGCCTCTCTGGCTGGGCCCTGGAATGCTTCCAAACCTTCAAATTGATTGGTTTCTCTGATCAAGACCTTAAAAGGCCTAAGTCCCAGGATCTCTGGGAGTTTGGCTCCAGATCTTAATTGGCCCTTGAACTATATCAACGATAATTTTGTTCCAAGCTTATATCCATAAAGGATTCTAACTTGGAGGGGGGGCGTCTTGCAGCACATAGTGGGCTTTACGAGGTAAATGCTTCAGGTCAGAAGCACCCAGGCCAAGTGTAACGAGCTTCATGGGACCTGGGTGTTGTTAGTTTTGGGAAAGCCTTCTCCACTAGAGTGACTGGCAATGAGTTGGGGGGGGGCGGGGCAGGGGAATATACTAGAAATAGGGAGATGATCTGTTAAATGGACACAAGAATGTTTAAAAGGAAGTGCAAGTGCCCAGGGGTGAAGGCATGCTGGGTTGTATCTGAGGAGCAGCGCATTTGGTCAGTGACACGGGGCAAGCTTCCCTCTGACCATCCATGTGCCTACTCTTCCCCCCGCTTCCCTGCAGCAGGTGTTCCCACTGCCCCCTTCGCTCATCCCCTCCTCCTCCCGACAGTTTCCCGCCCCGGTGGGGAGGGGCAGGCTAGCGTTCCCATCCATGTGTCCTCAGCGGTGGAGTGTAATGTATGCCCGTGGACATGGGTGCTGGGCTCCAGTGAACAACTTCAGCAACCGGCCCGTCCAGCAGCCTGTGGTCTCCTGCATATGGACAGACTCTCGTGTCTGAGGTCCATGTCCCCTCACCTGTCTCCCGATGGGACACAGGCGTCCTGCTGTGGCCATTGTGTCCCTTGCCAGGATGCCCTTCCAGGAGGCAGGAACGCCCTGTCTGCAAGAAAGGTGATAGCCTTTGGGGGCAATCTTGGCAAAAGCCTAGTATCAGGATATTAAAGGGTGCTTCCCCTGCTGTTCTGGGATTCCAGCTGAGGACCTTATGTTCAAGGCCCCAGATAACTGTGCCCACACAGAGGAGCTAGACCCACGCGTACGGAGCCGGTGGACAGGTGTTCAAACTGCCTGTCCCCTCAGTGTCCAGCTCTAGCCTGTTTAAGAGAACCTTTAAATCTGATCAAAGATCCAATATTTGAAAGGGGTTTGTATGAGTAGAGATGACTATTGTGTATCGGGTCGCTTCTCCTCATGGGTGGTGAGGGAACTCAGACATCCACTGATTAAGACTGTGGTTGTCTGGAGCACCTGGGGGGCTTAGTCGGTTGAGCATCCGACTCTTGATTTCGGTTCAGGTTCTGATCATATGGTTTGTGGGATTGAGCCCCGTGTCAGGCTTTGCACTGACAGTGAGGAGTCCACTTGGGATTTTCTCTCTCACTCTCTCTCTGCTCCTCCTTCACTTTACGTTCTCTCTGTCTCTCTCTATCTCTCAAAATAAATAAAGTTTAAAAAATATTGGACTTGTCAGCCAGAAGATGAAACTCTTCCCCACCTCAGTGGTTGCTAAGGTGCACGAACTCACCAACTGCCCGGAGCTGAGCATGAGAGAGTTCTCAGGAGTACCTGACAGTGAGAGTCTGGTGGGGCAGAGGGATCGGTGCCTGACTCCAGGCTGGAGAAAGATCCCGATGGGTGTCCAGTGGGACTCCCATGGGGGACAGTGAAGCCACAACAGCAAGAACGGGGACTCGCACTCCTAGAGTTTGCCCTAGCAAGGATGTGTAACATTTCACACGGGCCGAGTGGCTTCAGAACAAATAAATCCTCTGGAGCCTGAGAGCATGAACAGACTCTTAGGAAGAAATGAGAGAATTCGAGGAACATTGGGATTTTCAGCACGGATTTTTAATATGCTTCTCACCCAAACAGACTAAACCAAAAAACAAACAAAGCAAACCAACAACCCCAATGTAAAAATGGCTAAAAAAGATTCCTGATGCAAAGTCGGGGATCGCAGTAGTATCATAACACATATTTTGAGGAGTATTCACCAGAAGCAATAAAATGAAGGCATGAGAAATGTCTACACAATTCTGCTTCCTAAGAGGGTGGTGTTGAGGAATAGGAAATCAGTGAAGGAAGTTCTGTGTGCTCACTTTGGTTGGTGGGAGGGGCAGCCGGGGGCTGATGAGCTTGGACAGCCCCTGCTTGGGGCTCTTTTCTCCACCACATCCAACAGCACCTTCAGAAGTGGAAGTAGCAGAGTTGGAAGTCAAGTACAAGCCAGGGTGAAGCTAGTAAGACATCACATATGCTGACTAGACTTAGGGAAAATTTAAAAAGAGATGATAAGTCACGGGTGACTGAAGCAGAGAGAGGGGGTAGCCTGGCATTTGGGGGGCCTGGGAGCAGTGAGGTTGAGGGGTAGACAGGGGAAATCATGGGATATTTTCTGAAGACCTTTTTTCAGAATTAAAACTTATGCTGTCCGCTAGACAAGGAGCCCTCAAGATATAGGACTGGGGTTTGTCCAATGGCCTCTAAGCCTGAGTGGAGGAGATCAACAGGAGCCAAAGAACACACATGAAAGATCAGGTTACATTCTTGTAGTTCAGGGATTGGGGCCTGAACTAGGAGGACCCCAGCGCCTCCGGCACCTTCCAGAAGGCCCGAGTTACTGAACTGATAATGTGAACCCCGTCACTCAGCGCTCTGTCCCCCTGACGGAGGGTTAGTGTAAATGGTGGCAGGTGGTTGGGCGGGGGGTGGCGGGGAGGAGGGACAAACACTGACCCACGTGATTTTGGACCCAGGTGGGGACTGATGAAGCACTGTCTCCTTCTGAAGACAGATAAGCAGCCTGAGACAGAAGTAGAGGAGAATAAACATAATTCGCAGGCTGCATTAATGGTATATTTTGGAAGATTAACATCAGGAAATAAATGCTTTATCTAACGTATCACACGTTCAAGAAAATTTTAAAAAAAGATTCTCTGAAATAAAAGATTATTTGACGACAACATCCTAAGACATAAAGGGAGTTTTTGTAACGAAAGAAATGAACTCGAGAGACAGGCACTATGATTACAGCATTCGATGAAAATTAAAAACACCCAAGCTGTTATTTGAAAGTGAAGTCAATGGAAACAAATCCCCAAATCTTCAATGTGAGGTAGTGTTTGTTCTCTCTACTTTCTTTCCCTGGATGTCGGTATGAAAGCATAATAGGAATAAATAATCCACAAATGGGAAACTGTGATATAAAGATCTGACAATGAGGTTGAAACCATTTGTACATGATATGTCCAAATATGAAGGATTATGTTTTTTTTTAATATGTCAATGTCATCTTTCATGAAGAAACCATGCTAATATGAATATTGCAACAGGGGTGCATTGACTGAAGGCAGCTATATGTGCTTGAGCCCCTTCCCCCAAAGGATTGAGGACCTTAACTTAGTGGCATTAACTTTGCCCTTCAGAGATCTCAGGGTGTGTGCCCAGGAGAGGTCAGAAGGGAGCCATTTATGAAGTCACGTGATTCCCAGACCGGGAGCATCTCCTGTGCTGTGGGTCCAACGTTGAAGAGATCCCTGGGGTCCCTGCAAGCCAGCCACTCTATCTGGTACTAGCCCAAAGACTAACTGTTGTTTTCAACATTTTGAAGGAAAGTCTGAATTTTTCCTACTTATTGAAAGTCTTTATCAGCCTCCAGGGATACCACTTCCCAGGGAATTTTCAAGGATCATTTTGAGAATCATTTTGGGAGACATGAGTTTTGTCTCATCTGTGAGATGTGGAATAGCTCCAAGTAGGAGCAAATCCCACATAAGGTACAATTCTGCAAAAATCTTTTAACTATAATAGACTGAGGAAAAGATATGAAAACTTCATTGCCAAGCCTCAGATATGAAGTGGGCAAGAATGTAGATACTTTAATATTTTCTTTTATGGAAAGGATAAGTACTCCTCTGTTTAGTATTGGTTTGTTAGTAGCACAAATAAGATTATTCCTGCAAATTAAATGGGGCAAGAAACAGAATGCAAAACAAGACCATACAACAAATGATTAAAGGTAACAGCAACACAAACAAAAACAAACAAGGGTAAACTCCAGAAGACATAAAAACATAATCCACACTTGGGAAAGTAAGACCATGCACCACCAATTATTTCCTGGAAAAATCATGGAAGATATTCAGTTTTCCACAAAGTTATCAACATTGGTTAACCCAGGTGAGAAAAAATTTGGATGGTTTTTACTGTACTATTTAAACGTTTCTATTTGACAATAAAAAAAAAAAAAGAATAGTTGGGGAGAAGGAGGGAAGCAAACCATGAGAGACTCTTGAATGCTGAGAACAAACTGAGGACTGAAGGGGGTGGGGAGAGGGGAAGGGGGTGATGGGCATGGAGGAGGGCACTTGTGGGGATGAGCACTGGGTGTTATATGTAAACCGACTTGACAATAAACTATTTCAGAAAAAAAGATTTTTTAATTAAAAAAATACAAAAAGAACATGTATTCTTTTCATGGTTAAACCCAACAATAAAGTCATCTCATCAGAAAAAAAAAAAAGATAAAAGAGGAAAAGGAAAGGAATGTCCTAGCCCTTCTACAGTGAAATAGCCAGTCGTGAATAATAATAGCATCTGAGGGGCACCGGGGTGGCTCAGTCGGTTAAGCGTCTGACTTCAGCTCAGGTCATGATCTCACGGTTCATGGATTCGAGCCCTGCATCGGGCTCTGTGCTCACAAACAATTCAGAGCCTGGAGCCTGTTTCAGTTTCTCTGTCTCCCTCTCTCTTTGACCCTCCCCTGCTCACGCTGTCTCTCTCTCTCTGAAACAAATAAAACATTTAAAAAATAAATGAAGATAAAAAAATAATGTCTGAGCTTCAGAACAAGAAGCCTGAGGATCTGAACAGTCTTCAGTCTTTGGAGAAAGATGCCGTGATGTTCAGAATGTAAGCGTCTCTTAGTTCATTTTACAACTGAACTTTTAGCAAGAGATTTTACACCAATAGAGTTCTGATGAATCTTCTGATCACACAGAGCATTAAATTCATCAGTATCCCACCCAAACACATTCCGATTAATTAATGGATGAAGGCTTCAAGTCCCTCCTGGAAGAGACACTGTCCATTTCCCGTGAAAGAGAAGGACCATCTCTGGCTCTTTCCCCTTCAGGTTCCACTTTTTCTCCTTGTCTCATCTGATTTGCAAATTTCTAACTGTCTCTCTGGAGAGATTAGTGACATCTCCGGATTTTCATAGGCAGAAACCTTGCTGTTTTGTGAAAGTTGTGGAAACAATGTAGTTACCAGTGTACATTTCCCATCATACCCCACATGTGTTCTTGGAAGCTCTTGCCTCTGCTATTGCCTTGGCTCAAGCCAGGTAGATCAAGCTTTGCTTCCATTTTTTCCAGATATACTGAGCAAAAAGTGGCCTGATTTATGTTTCTTTTCTAGGAAATAAGAAAAGAAATTCTCTGGCATAAATGTAAGAAACGACTTTGGTTAAAGCTGGGGGAAATTCAGCAGGAATCCGTTTCAGGAAACGTGCTCTGGATTCTAGAACTCATAGGTACCCAAGTTGGACTTATTGATATGGCACTTCATACATGGGAACTCGCATGATAAATCAAATTTACTATTTGGCTTTGTACAAAGGGCCAGGGAAATATTTCCATAGAATTAGGATATTATCAACATCTTGCCAAAAGTTAAAGGATAAGATCATGGCATGCATACTTTAATAGCACTCATCTTGGCAATGTAGTATAAGTATTTGAACAACTGTCATTCATGTGACTTATTGGATTTAATCAGAGCCTTATATGCAGCATCCCTGGTCAGAGGCTACGATGAGTAAGACTTTAAGACCTTCATCAGCTCCAGCTTCTACCCCGGTTGTTTTAATAGTATCAGTGAAGACAAATTAGCCTTTATTAACAATGACTTTTAGTGACATTTCAGCCCCATTCCTCATGCTATTTTATGTGTAAATAACGAGCTTGGCTCCAAAACCATTTATTGTTGGCAAAGGACACAAACTAATGAAACACTGTGAAGCTGGGGGCCCAGGGAGCCACTCTAGGCATAAAATAACAGATCTGGGGGCTTCGCCCTTTCTGCTTAGTTAAGAAGCAATAATGACGCAGCCCTGTCCAGGAGGCGACAAATTTTCAATTAGACTCTGTGTTGCTGAGCCCACGGGTCACCCTCTAACACTTGAGAACCTCTGTTGTGTCCCCTTAATGCCCGAGTGGGCCAGCAGCTGCTCCGAGTGGGCAGTAATGAGCTGACTCCTGGAAAGAAGTCAGGTGGACAGAAACTGTCACGTCACTGCGACAGTGGCTCACAAAGCCTCAGTGACAGAAATCCCAGCGGCTTCCTCAACAAATTCCCTTGCTTTCTTCCCTTCCCCGGGAAGGACAAGGCAAAGGCTATTTTCATTAATACACAACATTCAAATGACCACAATATCCATAATCATGGTTTATTTTTAACGCAAACAAATCCACTACAATTCAAGGAAAAAACAAATAGGTGTCAGTATGGTTTGATCTATTTGAACGTTATCAAATGTTGCATGCATCTAAAAAAAAAAAAAACAGGAAAACCAAGTCAGTCTGAAAAAATCATTTCACAGTAAAAGTTGTGCCAAGAAAGGCTGTGATATAATTGCCTTTAACAGTTATTCTAGAACGGTCAGCGGCCAGAATGTTCATCTCATGGCTATTCTTTCTTTTTGAAACACAGTCAAATAGAAATATGGCTGGAATCATTGCAGAATTCCAAATTTTACAATTTGGGCTCACACAAACATGAGAAAATAATTAAGGAAATTGCCTTGAAAATTCTGCTGACTTTTAGCAGGAAGAATGTTCTGGAATGGTTAATGATCTATAATAGATCATCTTCTCACAAGCTGCCTTTCCAGCACAGAAAGCAACTTCTAGTTCAAATGCATGTTGCGGCCACTCACTCTGAGGTTGGCGGCTCTCTGCTTTGAGCATCAGTTCTCCAGGGGGCTGTGCCGGTGTGCTGGAAGCAATCATGGGGAAAGGCTAGTTTCAAGACTATTCACTCTTTGACTTCTCCTCTGAGACCCACAGAAATTGTGCTGACGGGGGCTCACAATGAGAGCAGTTTGAAGAGGCTGGTGCGTTCCTCTGATGGCCCTGGGTAGAGAGCGTGAAAGCGCAGCACACAAACCCTGAAGCAAGTGGACCGAAATGATTTGGAGGGGTCCCCAATTACTCCTACATTCACTCACCAACAATTCAGAGAGCACTACTCTGCGCTGAGCCCTGTTCTCTACAGGGACAGAGCCCTATCCTCTGCGCGAGTCGCTACATAAGTTTCGAGGAGCAAATTCTTGGAGGAAGGGAGACAGACGGTGAGCAATGGTGCAGACTGCATGAGGCGGAGCTGGTAGCAGCTGGGAAGGAGGCAGAGGGAGGGGTGAGCAGGGACCGAAGCCCTGTTGTGCGGGAGCCTTGGGAAAGTTCAAGGCAGAGCAGGGCTGAGCCGATGCCTCTGAAACAGCATACCTGGGATGGGGTGGGGGGAGGGGGGGAGAAAGGAGGAAGTCTGAGGCCCTTTTGGTCTTCATTCTGAAGGGCTCTGGGGAGCAATGACGTTTTGAGAAGAGCAATTACGCAATCTGGCAAGTTGCCATTGGAGGGTTTGGGCGCCATGTAAAGAATACGCTAGAAGGGCAAGCAGGGAACTGGTGGAGTGGGTCAGAGGCCAGTGCCCCTTCCAGGAGGGCAGGACTCTGTCCAGGGTAGAGCGGTGGAGGGGGCAAGACCTGGTCCCGTTTCCAGTGGGTAGTGAATGTGGGCGTGTGATGGGAAGAGTTGAGGGTGAGTGGGCTTTAGGCTCAGAGCAGCCAGAAGCACGGCGGAACCGTATGAGCTAGTCCGCTACGGCAGCTGCCTCAGAGCTGCACACACTGAGGGCCCACCAGACACGCATCCCCACAGCTCTGGAGGCGGGAGTCTCAGATCGAGGGGTCCGCGGGGCCGGTCCTTCTGAAGGTCTTGAGGGAGATTCTGTTCCCAGCTCCTCCTGGCTTCGGGGGGTCTTTCTGGCTTCTGGGGTGTCACCCCCATCCCTGCCTTCATCTTCACCTGCTGTTCTCCCTGTGTGTCCCCCTGTGTCCAGATTTTCCCCTTTTCTTATAAGGACACCAGTCTGTCCAACTCCAGTGATGTCCATCTCACCTTCACTGATTACGCCTGCAATGGCCATATTTCCACATTAGGTCATGTTCTGAGGAGCCAGGGGTGGGTTCAGTAACACATGGATGGGGGGGGATGATTCAATGCACAACATGAACAGACGCTAGCGAAGGACTCGGGAGTAGGGGGGTTTGACGTAATTCTGACTGGAGTTCCAGGTGGCGACGCCATGTAAGCAGTTGAGAACAAATCTGGAATTCAGAGAAGAGGCGGGAGTTCAATGCCTGTGTATTTAAAGCCACGCTCCCTGTCGCGTGGCCCATGGAGGGACCACACATGGAAAAGGGAAGCGAGCAGAAAAGTAAGCTTTGGGGAGCCCCACCATTTAGGATTTAGGGAGGGGAGGAGGGGCCACCAATGAGTGACCAGTGAGGAAAGAAACAACCCAGGTGAGTGTGACCCTTGGAACAAGTGAAGGTCGTGCTTCAAGGCTGCGCGATGGCAACGTGATGGCCGCCGGGCGTGCCAGAAGATGCTGCGGTGACGTCAGCAGCAGGTGTCTCTGCAGTCGGGGGTGAAGGGTTAATAAGTGAAGCAAGATAGAATGGGGGCAGAGTGCTGGGCCGGTGAGAACAACACTTTGGGGAAAGGTTTGTTATGAAGGGAAAAGGGAAATGGAAGAGGAGAGTTGGAGAAGAATGTGACGTGCAGAATGTTTGTTTGTTTGTTTGTTTTACAATGGGGAAGAATCTGGCATGTTTCTACGTGGATGGAAATTGGCAAATGCAGAGAGAACGTGGTGGTAGAGGAGAGACAGGACAAATTGCTGTAAAGCGTCTTTGTGTTAAAACAACGAAAAAGCAGGTGACAATGCCTCAAAGAAGTTGCTGCTTGTACCGAGCAGCAGGGACGGTCCGCTCCATCACGAAGGAAGGTCAGGGTGTGTGCTGACCAAGGCTCGGCTCCCGGGGGTGGCGGTGTGGAGGGTCTCCTCAGGTCATTCATCAGTTTCTCCAGCAGAAAACATGGGAACTAGATTCCTGCCGCACCTCCCCCCCCTCACCTGGACCAAATCCGATGGCTGAAACCCTTACCCCTAAAGATGATAATAGGGTGGGGGCTTTGGGAGGAGATCAGGTGCCCAGGAGCAAAGGAGCAGCTGACCCGACCCCACTGCCCAATCCATCATCTCCTTCCTGCTCTGGTTTAGTTTCCATGAGCTGTCTACTCAAGCCGTCTACACAAGCTGTCTACCCAAACCTGCCCTTGCTCATGAAAACCCCAGTAAAATCGAATTCTCTGCCTTCTCTGTGCATACCCAGGGGGCTGGACATGGAGGAGGGAACCTCCTTATCCTCACGGACGGATGTCTCTCTAGATTCACGATTCTCTTCACTGGGATCTCCATGGCATCCAATAAGCCATGTCTGCTCCTGGTTCCTCGTTTGTGCTCCTAGATGGGTGGCTCACTCCTCCTTTCCATCAAACGTGCAATACTCACTCCCACCCCTCATTCTCGGCTGAAGGCTTTGCCTCCTGCCTCCCGGGAGAGCTTCCGTGTTCTTCCAGCACACATCTAGGAAACCACACACTTGCCTTCCCTCGATCTATTAAATGGCCTCCCCATGCCCCTTCCGTTTCAGGCAAACCCGATGGGAATTAGATCTCATATTCCTTCATCTGCTTGTGACCATCATTACATTTTGACTCACTCAGCAGGTTTTTCACACCCCGCGCCATCCTGTTCCTATGCAAACATGCTGTAATTTCTTTCTTCTTAAAAACAAAAGTCTTTCTTGATTCCACATCCCTTCCAGGTACCCTGCGCGCCCGTCTTCCCTCTGCCTGCAAATCCCTGTGATATGGTCTACACCCTTTGCATCCAGTGTCCTTCATTCATTCCGTCTGTGGTCACTGAAAGCAGGCTCTTGCCTACATGACTCAAAGGAAATTGCCCTTCTTGAAGTCACACATGGTCTCTTTCTTGTTAAATTCAGTGATCAAACCCCCATATGCATCTTATTTGGTCTCTGAGCAGCTTCTCATATGGTCCGCCAATCACCCCCGGGTGAAACACCTTCTCCCCGTGGGTGTGCACTTACGGCACCCACACATGCGTGTCGTCATGAGCCATCAATGCTGTGGCCAGCTGACCACAGGGAGCCACACTGCCGTGCCCTCAGGGAGCGGGCGGCTCGGAAAGTGGCAGTAGGTATCGGCGGCAAGGCTGCTCTGGGGACCAGAGAAGGTCCTGGGGCTGGATTGCAGAGATGCTTCCAGAGAGCAGGGGAGAAGGGTGAGGACCCTGCTGGGCAGGGCGGGGACTAGGCTGCAGGGCAGCTTGTGGTGGAGGAGCGGGGTTCAGGGAGACTGAAGAGGGGGTGCGTTTGCGGGCTTCCTGCCGCCCTGCTTGGCCTTTGGAAGCAGTAAATGTTAATCCTGAAAACATGCTTTATTCGAACATCTTGAAAGGGTTTAAGTTGCTGCTTGAAGTTTTGACTCCATTCTGTGGAGAGCAACAGACAGGGAACTTTCTAGGCCCCTGCACACACAGGGCATCTCACACACACGGCATCTCACACACGCGCGCGTGCGCACACACACACTATCGCACACATTATCACACACAGTACAACATGCACACACTATCACACATGATCACACACTATCACAACACAGTCGCACACACTACCGCACACACACTGCACCCCATATGCATGTTGTCACATAAGCACACAGATGCAGTGGTGCCACATTCCTGAAGAAATAAATACAAAACATGGTTAAAAACCAAGAAAGCCAGCACTTCTTGATCGNAGGGGAGAAGGGTGAGGACCCTGCTGGGCAGGGCGGGGACTAGGCTGCAGGGCAGCTTGTGGTGGAGGAGCGGGGTTCAGGGAGACTGAAGAGGGGGTGCGTTTGCGGGCTTCCTGCCGCCCTGCTTGGCCTTTGGAAGCAGTAAATGTTAATCCTGAAAACATGCTTTATTCGAACATCTTGAAAGGGTTTAAGTTGCTGCTTGAAGTTTTGACTCCATTCTGTGGAGAGCAACAGACAGGGAACTTTCTAGGCCCCTGCACACACAGGGCATCTCACACACACGGCATCTCACACACGCGCGCGTGCGCACACACACACTATCGCACACATTATCACACACAGTACAACATGCACACACTATCACACATGATCACACACACTATCACAACACAGTCGCACACACTACTGCACACACACTGCACCCCATATGCATGTTGTCACATAAGCACACAGATGCAGTGGTGCCACGTTCCTGAAGAAATAAATACAAAACATGGTTAAAAACCAAGAAAGCCAGCACTTCTTGATCGGTTAGTGTCGAAATTACGTTTCCCCTTCAAACTGGAAACCCTCCTGGGGATTTAAAAGTAGGTTAATAGAAGATAGAATAACAAAGTTGGAAAAGAAACATTGATTTATTTTTAAAAAGTTAATATTTTAAATGTCTTCCCCCACAAAAGTCAAAGAAATTATCTTTAAATTAGCCAAATGAAAATAAAAACAGTAACAATAATGAAATCTTTGTCATGTATCTCCTTTAAAAGTAGATCCTTATTGGGGTGTCTGGGTGGCTCAGTCAGTTGAGCATCCGACTTCGGCTCAGGTCATGATCTCATGGTTCGTGGGTTCGAGCCCCGCATTGGGCTCTGTGCTGACAGCTCAGAGCCTGGAGCCTGTTTTGGATTCTGTGTCTCCCTCTCTTTCTGACCCTCCCCTGCTCACACTGTCTCTCTCTGTCTCTCTCTCTCAGAAATAAATAAAAACATAAAAAAGTAGACCTTTATTAAACTAATGTATGGTATTTTGGATATCTATAATGGGTTTTATGATGTCTTGTGCATTAAAAAATTGAATGTTACTAGAAAAAAATTTTTTAATATATCTTAACTCCGTAATATCGGCATCAGTGTAAATTGGCATCCACCAACACAAACTTGCATGTTAAGGATACAAAAGCCATCGCGTTGATGTTTTTGCTTTTCAATCACACGTCGTAGAGATGTGCGAGATCTCTGAATACTGACGGTGCCCCCGATATTAGAGGGAAACACGTGCCCCAAATTTAAGCTGATAGGGGCCCACGAGCTGTACGCCTGTGCCTTAAACACGCCCAAGCGCCTACGTGCGTCCACACAGAATTCTGGACGCTGCTCCGAACGGACAGTGGCAGTGACCACACAGCTGTCACGGAGCAGGTGTGCGGAGACGGGTCCTGCAAGCTGTCAGCCGCGTCAGGCAGCACCTCGGTCGCTGGTCGGTCTCCAGCCAGCAGCCACGACCGAGGGGCTGTGCTCCGAGCCCTGGGCCCTGTTCCAGCCTCGGCTTCCCACACAGGGAAGGACACCTCTCGCTGAACGGCAGAGACACACCATCTCCTGGGGCCTTGCGGTTGACAAGTGTCGTGCGTGTCCCTCCCCGGGATGCGGGCCCCAGAGAAGCCGGCCCTGAGCCCCACTCCTGTTGGACCCGCGCCCGTGGCCTCGCGGGGTCAGATTTCAGGGCAGGCCAGGAGCACCCTCACGGTGGGGGGGCAGTGACGGGGACTCGCAACCTCACCCCGGCCTCTGGAACCGTTTTGAAATACAGCTTATGTGACTGAGCAAACTCGGATTGTTTGAGCCTCTCCCTTCCTCTCCCCGCCTCCTTTCTCTCTCTCTCTTTCTCTCTCTCTCCCTGCCCTACTGCTAGGAGGTTCCGAAATGCCCCTTCTCCCTCCAAAAAAAATGTGTAGTGGGGTTTTGGAGTCGGAGCTCAGCAGACAGTCTTGTTCTTCCTTCTGGGACGTTAACATGATCACTTCCTCAGTGTTCCCGCCGCAGGGAATCAGGTGCCGGCGCCCGCGCGTTGGCAAGGTCGGCCTGGGGTTTAACAACCGCTGCTCCAAAGCCCAGATGTCCCAGGAGGCGGCTGGCAGGAAGCCCCAAATGGTGACGGTAACTTAGCCCCTGTGTTTCTGGACCACCCACCGCTTAGAAGCTTCTGGAACTCTTAAGTGAAAAAAAGGCAAGCAACAAAATTCTACATAGAGCATGCCTCGTATTGCCTAAACCTTTACAAGAGAACGATGGCCAGCAGGGTCCCCAGGACGGACACGCGGGACACCGTCACCGAGTGCTGGCTGGGTGGCCGGGATGTCCCTTTCCTTTCCTCTGCTACATCCTACTGCTAAGCATTCTGCTGACGGTGAAGTAAGTTTCCCTTTTGTTGGCTTATTTGCCAGTGAGCAGGACACGAAACTGCATTCCTAGAAAGACGCGGAAGTCAGGAGTCCACAGAAATACAGTGAGATGTCAGTGGTGATTTTTCTGGGGGTGACTAGCCCTTAGACATGTTTTTTTTCTTCCTAAGTTTTCAACCCGGTTATATACGCTACCCTTAGGATGGAAATGCAGGAGGCTCACTCAGGTGGGCTTTTTTGTTCTGAATCTCCCGGGGGAGAGAGGAGGCGAACCTTAAGCAGTGGTTTAGAGCTTAAGATACCATTCAGAATTAGGAATCGGGCTGCTGATAACGAGGAGCTCCAGGTGGAGAAGCCTTGACTTTTGTTTCCAGGTAGGCTTTTCCATTAGAAAGACAATTCAGCCTCCCAGGGAGGGGAGAGGCAGGGTGTGTTGCCGATCCCAAGGTCCTAATCTGAATGGCAAAGGCAGAGCACACCTCCTCCCCCTGCAAAAGTAATGAAAAGAAGAAAGTCAGGAGAATGAATACCAATTAACCTGCATTAACATCACAAATGGACATGAAAATACTCTAAACCCTTAGATTGGATTAGCAATTTCTCCCTGAATTGATAAAGCCTCTTGGTACCCATTTGCTGATACTCTGCTCTCCAACCTCCTTCCCTGTGGAAAATCTCAGTGGAACTATAAAGAAAGTAACGGAGTGACTTACAGCTGCAAGGAGGTGTGTTGGGGGGGGGG
>NW_027551571.1:2278610-2279467 GCF_008692635.1 Crocuta crocuta | reverse complement strand
GGGGGGAGTCTACAAGCCAAGGAAAACGCACACATTCAGGGCTGAGGTACATACTCGTTCAGTGTGTCAGTTCAAGCTGTTTGTTCTACTGAAGGTGCTTACGGGGATCAATAAGGAGATTCTCTTTTAGGTCAAGTGTATTTTTATTCCAGTGAGTCACATCTATCTAATTATCTGTGCTATATAATTATTTAATATATTAAATGTTATATGAATAACTACATAAATGTATAAACAGAATGTACACTAATATTTAATTAGTATATATAACATAGTTAATAATATATAATATACAAGTAATACATATTACATAGCCATATAATACCTAAACATACACTATATAAATTGTATCTCTCTCTCTCAAGAAAAACTCATTCCTTGATAGGCGTTTCTACCTTTACCTCGAGGCTTTATTCAAAGTTATAGCCCTTACCCTAAAATTGTACTTCAATTTAAAAAACAAAATTGGTTCCTAAAGAAGGTGGTTCTCTGTGTTTTCATAAATTGGGGGCTGTGAGCACAAACTCGGATCATTATCTAGCCTGGATAGAGAGACAGCAGCTCCACTGAAATATTGGCACATAAGTGGTAGCCGAGGTCTCCTAGGACATTTATCTTAACCTCCATGCGAGGCCTTTCAACATCCGTCCGGAAAAAGGAAGAACTGAAGGTCCCTCACTCAGGGTGAAATAGGCATTTGCAATCCCAGAGAAAACCCAAATATTTTCTAAATGAATCTCCCCTAAGCTTCGCTCACACTTTGGGCAACATCTTCTGAGCTGGTCCTGGAAGGACTTCCTCTCTCTGCTCTGATGTCTGATGGATGTAAACGTTCCCACCCTCCTTCGGGGCTCCAC
>NW_027551571.1:2276856-2278588 GCF_008692635.1 Crocuta crocuta | reverse complement strand
TATCCAGAAAGCCTGGCCTCAGAGCTCGGTTTTCTTTCATCTTTTGCTTTCAAACTTGAGGCTTCAGTAGAACATCTCCTTGGGTCTGAATCTATCTAACTGACACCTGTTTGCGTTGCTTCCGTGCTGCCTGGACCTCTCTCCTCTTCTGCCCGGGGACGCGGTCTGGAGAGGGAGAGCTGCCCACCCGGAGCCTTCCGTGAAAACCTGGCGTCTAAAAGCAGGAGAAATAACATGTGTCACAGCAACACTGGGAATAGATTTGTACTGGGGGTTGATCCTCATGTATGCTAACATGCTAGGGAGTTTAATAGATTCTTAGATTTGAAAAGCAAGTTGGAAATCTTTCTCATTCTTTTTTTTTTTTTTTTTCTGTAGAAATGGAGACCCAGCTTGGTGAAGGAAGAGACCCATGAATCCAGGACAGATCAAAATCCCCTAAACTGTAACCCAGCTGCCACTAAGCTGCCTCTTACAAACGAATCCCTTTTGATAGAATATGGCTTCGGATCAGATCTGTGTTTCATTAGCTTGCAGTGTTAGCAATTGTAACTGTGGACCCTGTTTCTCTAATTATTCTGGTGCCGTGGGCTCGGGTCCTGACGCCTGAGGCCTCTGGTTGGTCTTCAACATTTGCTTCTATCCAGTATAAGCCTTTCTTTATTACATGGTCCAGAAAAAAAAGTTGGCTTTAATAAAAAGAAGTTTTTTTCAGGAAGACAAAAAGATCTGGGATAAGAAAATGGATATTAGCTATTTGGAGACGGACAGAAGGTTGGGGGGCAAGTCTCAGCCCCAGGAGCCCAGCTCCTGCTCTGTGACCGGCATGAAGACTCCTTCACGAGGAAAGGGTCGGACGAGAGCATCTCTCCAAAATTGGATGCGAGGTCTGGGCAGATGATGTCAATCAGAGTAAGGTAGCATCATACTAAAAAAAAAAATAAATAAATAAAATAAAATAAGAAGGATTTCTGACATCAGGAAAACTAGGGAAGTGAGATAAGCCAATGTCAGCGGCCATAATAAGGTTCTGTAATCAGTGAAGGAAAAAAGCGATTTCTGATTTAGAAGAAACTTTTAATACCTGTGTTGTTTGTCTGCTTAATTGACCAAGGCCGCCTTTCTTTGCCTTCTTTACGGGGCCAGTGGAGATGACACATATGAAGCACTACAGGTCTGCTTGATATGTGATACCCATTCCTGTAATCATCCTGTTATTATAAATTACAATACAGGGCTTAGGGACCCACCTCCAGCGGGGGCCTTGGGAGGTGGCTTACCTCAGTGTACGCTAAAATAGAGCCCGCCAGTAAGAAATTCAAACAGGCCACAGACTAGTCTTTTTGTCTTTAGTACAGATTTACTTTCCAGCACAAACCAAAGCGGCTTCACCTTACATGTGACAAATGCAGAACTGATCCCTGCGTTTTCCCCACAGGGAAAAGGGGAGCACTAGCTAAAGTTACACACGCATGCGATTGTGATCTGCTTGGAACCCTTTGAAAAACTGAGCTCCATTTCAGCCACATAGAGTNTGGGGGGGCGGGAGGGAGGAGGAAAATGGCACTCAGTGCTCACCCACGAGGGTGGGTTCCCTGCCTGTCCAGAGGGAAGACCCTCCTCTAGTTTATGAAGAAGTATTTCCTTTAAGATGTTAGTTAGCTTGCAGGCAGGGTTGGAAGTTCTGAGAACTGAGGAGAGACATAGGAGAATCTCAGCATTCTTCCTTCTG
>NW_027551571.1:2260916-2276840 GCF_008692635.1 Crocuta crocuta | reverse complement strand
GGGGGGGTGGGGGGGTGGAGGGGTGGGCAGGTCCAGACACGCCTTCCTTTGTGGAGACGGGGACTCAGAAGGAGTCCGGGGGCAGGAAGATCACAGCTGTAACTGTGTCCCCAGACAGCTTGAGAAGGTTCCAACAGAGCCAAACCTATGAAGTGACCCCTCAGACCTCTTCCCTCCTGGAACACAGCTCTTAAACTACCAGAGGATATTCTGTGAGCCTTGCTCTAGCATCGGAGTGATTTGGTTTTGCAAAAATGTTCTGGTTCTAAATGTGTGTCATCTCTTCATTTTAAGATACAGCCTTAAAAGTTAGACACACAGAACATTAGGCTTCTTGTTCTCCACTCAACAACCATTTGGGTGCCCTCAGTGTCTGTGACAGTGGCAGCGTCGCAGGGACCCTGTGACATGTGTATTATCATCTTGTTCTTCCGAGAAAGGGACTCCCCCCCAAGTGAGTCTCACTTAGGGGCCGCAGACGACCACCCAGCTGTGATGTGGTCCAGTTAACAGGAGGAGGTGACCAGGTCATAAGCAATATGAGGTCCGAGTACTAAAGGCAGAAAATGTCAAGCAATGCTTGTAACTCTCTGCAGCCCTGACCACTTCTGGAAGGTTCTTTGCTTCTTGGCAACCAGCAGGTCATTGAGGGATATTTCCCAGTGATCCTGAATGGCTTGGCTCTGGCCTGCTCAGTAATCCTGTCTTTTAGGTCAGGAACTGAATCTGTGGTCTGTTTATTGCTTCCACTTTTATCACTTGGGATGACTGAGAATTCGCAGGGACAGAGAATGCGGGTGGAGGCTCAGGGGCCGGGGACAAATGTAAGAATGGGTAGTGGAAGACGGGCCAGGTTCGACACACGGTCCTTGATCTCAGGATGCTTATAATCTAGCAGAAAGACAAAACTGTGACATGTACACCAATTAAACAGCGATAAATATCCACATATATCATCCAGTGTTAAGGGGGTGGGAGAGAGTCTGCAGGGGTGCCCAGCTGAAGAGGGAGGGTCACGGCTGGGAAAACCCCAGGAAGTTCACCAGCAGAAAGCGGTGTTGATAACATGTTTTCTGCATCTCATTTAAACCTCAGGAGAAAACCTCTGAGGCACACGTTTTTATGATTATTTCTTACCGAGGCCTCTCCTCTTTCTCTCTCCCTCGCCCCCGCCTCGCTCACCCCTTCCCTTTACACACACATAGCACATGAACGACAGAAGTGGGTCTGAGCCTACATTTGTCTGACTTCCCAGCCTGAGACCTTTGTCATGGCAAGTCGTGTGCACGGGGCATCCCTGTGAGATTGTGGAGTGAGGGCCCGGGTCTGGTGGAAGTCTGAAGCATGGCATGAAGGTGGGGGCGCACTAGCCAGGTCTAGGAAACGCTGCCCGACAACGTCATGGGCACCCGAGAGCCTAAGCTCTGTACACGAGCATTTGATGGCAAATAATCAGAAAGTGGGAAGAAAGAGTCCTGCATTCAGCTTTCAGAGTGGCTTTGACAGTGACGCGGTGGCTCTGTGTTGCTCCAAGTTCAGGCCCTGGACTGTTCATCGGAATCGGTGAGAAGACGTGTCCCAGAGGCAGGTTCCAGGGTCCACACTGGACCCGATGGACTGGACCCGTCCAGAGCACGTCCAGGAATCGTATTTTTCATATGGTTCCCAGCTGACTTTTATGGACTGTAAGCTCAGGAACAGTCTGGTGGGAGAAATGTCGAGATATAGGCGGGTCTACATCACACCAAACATTGAGTGAGCACTCACTGGATACACCACCACAGTTATAACCCTTATGATAGCTCTGTGATGGGGTGCTATTTTATTTTATTTTATGTTATTTTATTTTATATTCTATTCTATTCTATTTTCTATTCTATTTTATTTTATTTTATATTTTATTTTATTCTATTCTATTTTATATTTAATTTTATTCTGTTTTATTTTATTTTATTCTATTTTACTATTTTTTATGTTTATTTATTTTTGAGACTGAGAGAGACAGAGCATGACCAGGGTAGGGGCAGAGAGAGAGAGAAAGAGAGAGAGAGAGAAAGAGAGAGAGACACAGAATTTGAAGCAGGCTCCAGGCTCTGAGCTGTCAGCACAGAGCCCAATGCCGGGCTCGAACTCATGGACTGTGAGATCATGACTTGAGCTGAAGTCTGGCACTTAACCGACTGAGCCCCCCAGGCACCCCTATGGGGTTCTATTTTAATGTCAACTTTACAGATGAGGATGCTGAGGCCAGGCAAGACCACAGACCTGTGCCCCCTAGAGTCTTAGTTCAAAGTCAGGCATCTGGCCTACAATGGCCATCCTCTCCCAGTGAAGGTTAGACAAAAGAAATCTCGGAAGCAGAATGAATCAATAATTCTTTGATTGTATGAACATTCCTCAATGTACTTTTCTCTATGTTTGTCCCTGGCTCTAGTTATACAATACTATGAATAGGTCACTCTATCTTATGGACACGGGAATCCCGCATGGAAACATCCGTGAATCGGGGGGTGGCACTAGCAACAACGATGGAGTCACATGCCTCCCCAGACAAGGTTCAGGTACTCACCTCAGATAAAAGGAGGAAGAAAAAGAAGCAAAATTTGGCTTTTGCAGACACTTAAATTGTTTTTATGTTTATTTATTTTTGAGAGAGAGAGAGAGAGAGCGAGCGCCTGCGTGTGTGCACGAGAGAGAGACAGAGACAGAGACAGAGACAGAGAATGAGTGGGGGAGGAGCAGAGAGAGAGGGAGACACAGAATCCAAATCAGGCTCCAGGCTCTGAGCTGTCAGCACAGAGCCCGACGCGGGGCTCTAACCCACAGACAGCGACATCATGACCTGAGCCGAAGTCAGACACTTAACTGACTGAGCCACCCAGGCGCCCCTGCAGACACTTGTTTTGAAATGAAAATGGCCTCCCACTAAAAATCAGACTCTAGAAGTCTATTCTTCCCTGGGGTGAGAAAAATACCCTTTTGCATTTGCACCAGCTTATAGAAACAAAATTGTCTTAAATAAAATTGATTCACTTTTTAAAAAAAGTATATTGTGGCATGTGGGTCCATGACAGTCTGTGCTGGAGAAATACAGGGAAGTCCCTGGTCTCATTCATTCAGTAGAAAACTTTTGAAGCCCTACTTCATGGCAGTCACCTCTCTTGACAACTTTCAACACTCTGGATTCAAGACTCAAAACAAGTCAGAAGTTAAAGAAATTTACACGATGAACTTATCAAGCAAAAGTTGGAAGATGTAAAAAAACATTCCATCATTTTTGTACTCAGACCAGGGACATCTTGACCAATGATGCTGAACCAAAACACTTGCATGTCGATGAGCCCACTAGAGGAATGGATAATTAAAGAGGGGAGAAGGTCCTGTATTCAAGTAGTGCACTGGATGTTCTGGAAACCAGGGATGCCAGGGAGCGAGCCATCTGAGCTGCCCTCAAAGGGATTTGTGTCACCCGGGGAGTGGCAGGTGGAGACGAAAGGCGCCCTCTGGGAGACGGTGCTGAAGACGGTGAGACGCCCTCCCCAGATGCCGGCTGCTGGCTTAGAGGGAGCAGAGTGAATACTGTGGGGTCCAAGGCAGGTGGACAACGCGCAGGAGGGAGGGGCTGTCCAGAGCACTGGCAAGCAGGTGGAGCAGGGGACACCTGCCGTGGGACAGTGGCCGCCAGTTAGACTGGACACGAGGAGGCAGAGAGGGAGCCATGGACAGCTGTGTGCCCGGCCAAGGAGTGTGGACTTTTGCCTTTGGCCCAGGGCGGGTGGGGGAGGAGGGGACTGAAGGCACAAAGAGCTACAGATCTTGAGGGAGTCCTACCTTGTCATGGCTTCATGCTGTGGCTCATAAGCAGCTCAGACACAGGCCACATGCACAACCCTGGAATCAATCACAACCAATCAGTCAATCAATCAATGAATAAGATAAGGGTCAGGAGGTGATAAAGTGAGAAATGATCATCTATGACGCCTTGTAACCAGGAGAAGTCCTTCATTCTTGGACTCCTATCTAGGTCCATTACGAAGCCAAGGATGTTGATCTCATTCTAGTTCCTTTCCTTGAGCACTGGCTGAGGCCACCGTGCCGTATTGCAATCCTGAGTATTGTTTCTTTCTAGAGGGGGAAATTCTCATGGACTCCTTTGCTAACTTAAATGAACTTCATAGAATGTACTTTATATAGTAACAGACCTACGATCATCTACATAGCTCTACGGCTACACTATTATCGAACTACAGAACATTTACATGTTAAATACAAAAATGCAATAAAACCAATATGCTTCAAATCAGCAAACCTAATCAAAAGGGATGTTTTGCTGAACTAAACATGCCAAACTGGGATTTAGAAAAATAGCACATTTTGGTAGTTGACTTGTTCAATTCATTCTTCTTGATTTCCGGTGTGATGGGGTCTATTTAAATCAGTGTCAAATTCACACGACTGTAAGATTATTGTGAAATACATAAATCAAGGTACATTAAGATTTTGTAAGGCCTGAAGCTAATGCAGTTTGGAGGAGGGGGTTTATTTCAGGAAATGGATACAGCACTGTGAATACAGAACTGCTAGTGTGCCTCCCAGGGTCATGGAGAAAGCCACTTCTAGGGGAAGACCCGAGGCTNGCACATTTTGGTAGTTGACTTGTTCAATTCATTCTTCTTGATTTCCGGTGTGATGGGGTCTATTTAAATCAGTGTCAAATTCACACGACTGTAAGATTATTGTGAAATACATAAATCAAGGTACATTAAGATTTTGTAAGGCCTGAAGCTAATGCAGTTTGGAGGAGGGGGTTTATTTCAGGAAATGGATACAGCACTGAATACAGAACTGCTAGTGTGCCTCACAGGGTCATGGAGAAAGCCACTTCTAGGGGAAGACCCGAGGCGCAGTCTCTGTAGCCTCACAGTAAACCCAGATTTCTGTAAAGGACCCAGGATCCTTCCCAGAACATAGCAAGTACTCAGTGAGAATTGGTTTCTGTTGGGGTGCGTGGGGGGCTCAGCTGGTTAAGCATCTGACTGACTCATGGTTTCGGCTTAGGTCATTCATTATCTCACAGTCATGGGTTCAAGCCCCATATCAGGCTCTGCACTGACCGTGTGGAGCCTGCCTAGGATTCTCTTTCTCTCCTTCTCTCTGCCCTTGCCACCGGCACATCTCTCTCAAAGTAAATAAATAAACTTAAAAAAAAAAAAGAATTAGTTTCTGTTGACTTACTTGCCTTGAAATCAAGCAAACTCTTAGCTCCCACGATATCCAAGAGACTAGAACTTGTTCAATTCCTTCTGTCCTCAGCAAGACGTGCTAGGTAGGTGGCTGTTCAGCCAGAGTTCTTAAAGTCTCAAGTGCAAAACAGTTAAACTGTTTAGAGTGAAATTGCCTAAGAAATCACAGTGGCCGATACAACCTAAAACTCCGTCCATGGCTCCCAGGAAGCAACCTATCCAATCCCAATGGGCCAGCCGGTTTGGCGGGTAGGCCCCACCTGACTTAGTAAATGTGCCCTCAATGTCTTCATTTGTTTTCTCTGGCTGCTGTGACCTTGACTGCCATCAGGTATCTGCAGATGGATTTACTCTAAGCACTGCGAATGAGGTGTCAGGACTGCTGTCATCCACTTGTGACTGGCATGTGTCTGAGCAGCCACGGGATCCTGGTGCCATTCTAATGGCACTGCTTTGGTTATAAATAAAATATGGATTTGCACATTTTAATGCCATCAGAAAGGAGTGAATAGAAGCTGAGGCATAATGCTGCTAGTGCATCAGTCCCGATTACAAATAGAATCAATAAAAAACAAATCGACGTATCTCTTAAGCCACGTCTGAGAGCCTACGGGGCTCCCCAGTAATAAGCTATGCAAACATATACTCACTACTCAACATTCCGGACGCAGGACTGAGCCCTTAGCTCCTCCTGCCCAGTCCTGGTCCTCAGCAGACAAGCCAGAGAGATGTCGCCACAGGGGACCGTTAGGGACACATGGGAAAGGGGTACTGTCCTTTGTTTGGATTCTACCCCAGAATGCCCTTCAATGCCAACCTCATTACAAGTTCCCAGAGAAAGTACGTGTTTTCCAAGTCTCTGTGTTTCTTTGAAGAATTCTATTCACAGAGAGGATGCGTAAAAGGAGAAACCTCTCCCGTTGAAGTTTCAGCGTGTGGAATCGTGGAATGCTGGAGGTCCAGCTGGTGCAGGTGGATCCGCTGGAATCCAGAAGTATAATAAATACAGCAGGAGACAGTTGATTCTGCACCAGGAAAGGGAGAACTCCACGCCCAAGGGTGTCGCTGACACAGAAAACCAAAGCAGACGGGGGCTGAAGTGCTCATGAAACAGGAAAAGAAAGACAGAAATAAGAAGCTGGTAGATGAGAGGAGAAAATAAAGGAAAGGAGTGAAAAGAAAGGAAGCCACAAAGACAGAAAATGAGGGGGGGAGGGGAATCAATAATGAAAAAAGCATTTGCCAGATCTCATCCCGGAACACGGGTGCAAACAAAGGATTCTGAATTAGATAATTTTTGATAATTGCTTCAGTTATAAACGATATGCTCTGATATCAGCGATGGGAATGTTCCCTGAATCCAAGTTGTCTGCTTTACCAGATTCCTGAACCACCTTTTCTTTTTCCAAGGTCTTCCTGCTGTTCGAGGCTACTTGCTTGCTTTTGGACAGACATGAGAGGAGGAAGGAGAATGTTGACAGGCTTTAATTTAACGGCCTGGGTAGATTATTGTGTTTTCCATTTTTTTTCCTTTGTAACTATTTAAAGATAATAATTAAAAAAAAAAATCAAAGAGATTCCACTCCTTCCCATTGCCATTCTGGAAGATTAAATCGTGTTTCTCAGAGATGAATACATTCAATTTCACCCTGGGAAGGAAAAAAAATCTGCTTTTGCATGCACAATAACGAAACAATTTTATAAAGTACTGAGATGTTTAATATTGAATAAATATTTAAAGCAATCATCTCTCTGTATTGCATATGTAAGCACATATAAAACATTTATACCCTGGTCCATTTATATCCACATAATCTATCTCATAAATGCGATTTATGGAGGGCAAGGAGTTACCTACCTGCCTGTGACCTCTCTTACGCTTCAAAAGGTGTCTGGCCCGGTCACAGGCTTCTGATAATGAACTGCATAAAACAAGGATTAACTCATTGTTCACTGCTTTATCTCAAACTAAACAGACTGCAGAATCATTTACATTTCAAAACAGGGATTTACTCAAAATATTCAGATAAGCTCCAGAACACCTGCTTTTTAGCCTTTGCAAATAATCTTTGTGCGTTTTTCCTAGACGGCAGTCCAGACCTATCTCATCATCAAGTAAATGATGCGTGTGTCATGGAGGAGAGACATCCGTGGGGGCGGCGGGTGTGGAGGGGAAAATGGAAAGATGCAAAGGGAAAATGGTTTTGTGACTTATCAGAGCGTTAGAATTTGAACCCCGTCCAGGCCACTCCAGTGTTAGCTGGTTTAGCTCTGGTAGAATGTTTGCAGGGGATTCAGAGGGAAGAGGTCGCTCATTAGCACACCGTGTGCTGGCCTGGCCAGGCCTCAGCTCCTTCATGACCGCGTCACTCCGGCCGGCCACCTGGCCCCGCACACGCTTGCACGCACTTGGATGCGCTCAGCCCCCAGGTCCCACCCCGGCCTGTGGGGTCCCAGCCTGTCCCTTCCCTTGCCCCTGGTGTCCCTCTCCCACAGCTAAGCCGAGAGTCCTTCTGAAAGAGCCGACCTTTGGACATAAGCTTGACTTTGACTCACAGTTTAAACCTGAGAACTTCACACTCTGTGGGCCCAGCTCACCAGGGTCTCCCTTTCCTCAGCTGTAAGTTGGGCTGTTGATGCTTCCCCTCAAGGCCGCAGCGAAGATAAAATACATGAGCGATGCCCTTGAAAACTACGGGGGCGTTGGGCTCCGAGGGCTGTCTCCGTCCCTACGGGGTTCTAACCTGGGGTGTGGTGGGCAGATCCCGCCGCTGCCCAGGGAATAAAGCGTGGGTCGTCGTCTCCCAGCACACCATGCAGGGGCAGGGGCAGCGTGGAGGGTGGGGGGTGGAAAGCACAGGGCACCCCAGCTGGCCGGCGTGAGGACCAAGAGGGACATGAAGTTGGGAACAAACCAGAAGCCCTCAGCGGCCGGGTCCTGGCAGGAAGGAAGGGCTAATGAGCAGGGTCACTGGGCACCTCAGGCTGTTTCTTGCCCACGAGCCATCAAGCTGGCTCCACGGGGCACTCCGCTGCAGTGGCTTCGACCCTCTGTCAACGGACTCTGTTAAGCAGGGCCAGCGTGGGCCCCATCCACTTGCTGGAACTCTCTCAGGGCAGGCTGCTGAGAACGCCACTCACAGCTCCCGGCTTGGGTCCTGGGGTGCCTCCGGATTCCTGGAAAGTTCCGGATGTCTCCCTTGGGATTCCCTTGGCCCCTATTTCTTTTCTCTCTGGAGCCTGCTGGCCACCGTCGGAGTCACTCTCTTCAAGATTTAAATGCTGGTCTGACCTGAGTGAAGCCAGCATGGAGTCGGGCTCCGAAGAGGCCGGGAGAGGAAACATTATATTCAAAGAAGGGCAAAGGCGAGGAGAGTGAGGGAGCCCAGCTGGCAGTGCTGCCCTGGGGTTGTTCCTGGGCTTCAGCTTCTACCCAGAGCCACCCAGCCCAGGTCCGTCATGTACTGGGCCTTGCGCCACGTCCGGCTAGGGTCAGTGTGTCTCTGAGCTGCATCTTAATCCTACTGGATGGAAGAAAAACGTTGGAAATGAGAGAGCTTTTTTAATGGTTATTTGCTTTTGAGAGATTGAGAGTGCATGCAAACAGAGGAAGAGCAGAGAGAGAGAGAGGGAGACACAGAATCTGAAGCAGCTCCAGTCTCCAAGCTGTCGACCCAGAGCCCGATGGATGCGAGGCTGGAACTCAGCAATCGTGGGAGCATGACCTGAGCTGAAGTCAGATGCTTAACTAATGGAGCCACCCCAACGCCCTAGAAATTACTACTTTTTAAACATGTATCTAATGTAGGGGACCTCGCCCACCTTTGTCCTTCAGCGAGACTGACAGTTGGCTGTGTTATGGGAAGAGTGTGGTCCAGGCCACCAGCCAGTGTGATAGGGACAGACACAGGCCAGCTGGGCCAGTCTGGGGTGTGCGAGGAACCCAGACAGGGCCACCATGGGACACCTTGGGGATGCTCCGATGGTACTGTAAGATCCTCCCAGCACACTTGAGTGGTGAGAAGAGGTGTATTCAACAAGCAAGGATACAAGCAAATTAAAGGCACCAGGAAATATTTGGAGAACAGAGGCCCTGGTAAGTTGAAGAGCGCTTTTACCCCCATTTGATGCAAAAACAGTCCTTTTAAAGAATATTTATGTATTTTTTTAATTAAAATCTTCATCCTCATGGAGTCATAGAGTTTGAACTTGAAAGTTTTGCACGCATGCCTGCCAGCCCCACGCACTACCATTAGCTTCAACGGTCATCCCCCTGCTGTGTAAATAACACACTCACTCAGCAAATAAGAACATCCTGGGGGGGCAGCTTCATTTGGAGATAGGCAACTTAGTTTTCTATCAGTTAATACAATTATCAAAGCAAATTAATTTAGTGTTTTGAGAGCCCCTCGAAAACACAGACTAAGGGACTTAATACCCATTTGGAGGAGCAGAGGAGTGGGGGGCAGGGCCTCTGAGGGCTGCTGTTTGCCCTGTGACCACTCCAGGCCCCCCTGAGGAACCAGGGCTGCCTTCACACACCTCCCCTGTGTCCCCTACCCCCTGGAGGGGTCTGCCCACCCTGCTCTCCTCCCAGGACCAAAGGAGCCGTTGTGAAATCGCTCAGTCAAGTTAGAATATTAACAGATTGAACAGGTGGTCTTGTCATTCAACGTGCCAAATACAAAACGCTTGGGGGGTGCCCTCCGCCGCCTGGGCCTGAGGTTAGGCACCTTCTGTAGATCACTTTCCTTGCTCGTAGTAACTGCATTTTTATGAAGGAAGCAAGTCATTCAAAGGAACGCAGCACGTGCTCACTCCGAGCTAGGACTGGACCCCAGCTCGGTCTCACGCAGAATTGCGCGCTTAGCAACGTGATACCTCATCCAACAGCACAGGCGTTGAGCTGCAGAACTTATTTTAAACAGTGATAAGAAGCAAAGGATTTGCTTGACCTTCTGTACTGACAGGAGAGAGGAAACTTATTCTGCTCCTGTATTAAACTGCAGCCGTTTCACACTCGGAGTACAGAGCTGGGTCTGCTCATGGCTCCTGGCAGTGTTGACACTGTCCTAGAGAAAGATCAGAGGGGACGGTCAAAACGCCAGCGTCTTGAGGTGGAGATTAAGATGACCCCCGTTGGCTCCCTATGTAGTGGGCTCCGTGCCAAGTGTTATCCATGCCCAAAGTTCTAGGCACAAAAGACCACTAGTAGCTACCTACTCTTCTTACCCCTAATGCCGGCCACAGAGAACGGGGCTTTAAGTGCAGAGGCTGAACCATTTGCTCTCTGTTAGAGACTCGCTGCGAGGCAGGTCAAGAGATGCCGTTCTGATTCCAGACGCTTCACCTGGGTGCTGGTTTCCTGGAGTGCCCACGGTGCCACGGCTGGATGGCTTCAAACAACCCAACTTAGTCTCTTATAATCTGGAGGCCAGAAGCTTAAAATTAAGGAGTCAGCAGGGCCATCCTCTCTCTGAAACCTGCAGGGAAGATCTTTCCTTGGCTCTTCCTAGTTTCTGGAGATTTTCCAGCAATCCTTGGCTTTCTTTGGCCTGTTGCTGCACCTCTCCAGTCTGGGCCTTGGTCCTCACATCCTTGTGTCTCTGACTTCACGAGGCCTTTGTCTTGTAAGGACACAGGTCGTGTGGGACTGGGCCCACCCTTCCCCAGCATGATGGAATCATAACTAATTACGCCCTCAACAACCCTATTTCAACATAAGCTCCCATTCTCAGGTAGTGGGGGTTCGGGCTATGACGTATCACTTTTTGGAGGACACATTCAGCCCCGAACAGCAGGTAATGCTTATTATTACTTATGGGACTCAGACCCACAGAGCTGACACTGGATATAAGTTCAATATAGACGAGCTTCAAGAATGAGTGTTTTCAGGCAGAGGGAAACTGAAATACAGAGTCTCATTTACATTCAGTAAATGCAGAGACTATTCTGTGTAACAAAAATCAGTATCTGGGGCGCCTGGGTGGCTTAGTCGGTTGAGCGTCCAACTTTCGCTTAGGTCTTGATCTCGCGGTTCGTGGGTTCGAGCCCCGTGTCGGGCTCTGTGCTGACTGCCAGCTCAGAGCCTGGAGCCTGTTTCAGTCTGTGACTCCCTCTCTCTCTGACCCTCCCCTGCTCACGCTGTCTCTCTCTCTATCTCCCAGAAATAAAAAAAAAAAAAAACAAACATTTAAAAAAAATCAGTATCTGCTTGAAGTTGCCTGGAATGAGCAAGGGGCCAGTGGCCTAGGTTCTCTTTCTTAATCCCTATTTCTCTTCTCACTGTTTGTCCTTCTTTGTCACTTCCCGAAGTGGGAAATTACTCCTTCTTTTGTTCTGAGCATCAGCTCCTTCTATTATACCTGATATGTGCCAGATGCTCGATAAACACGGAGGTCAGGACTGGCTGGTTCATGGTGCCAAACACACGCCTGGAGCCCAGTACTGATGTCCTCAGAAAGAACTTTATTATGTGTTTCATTGAAAGACACTGCTACACAATTCCCCCAATTATAATGCCTCACTGCAGACATTTTGGTGAGATGGGAAATTTTTCATAAGCTGCTCAGAGTCCCCTAAATATTTGTACCTTTTTAAAAAATTGTTTTTAATGTTTATTTATTTTTGAGAGACCAAGAGTGACAGAGCACAAGCAGGGGAGGAGCAGAGAGAGAGAGGGAGATACAGAATCTGAAGAAGCTCCAGACTCTGAGCTGTCAGCACAGAGCCTGATGAGGGGCTCGAACCCATGAACGGTGAGATCATGACCTGAGCCGAAGTTGGACATTTAACCAACTGAGCCACCCAGGCACCCAAAACATATTTGTACCTTTACTTGGGAGAGGGGGCAAGGCTGGCTCACACACACCTAACATTACCTTGGCATCACGAGGCTTAAAAGATAGAAGTAGAGAAGTATATGATATTTTTGGCATTTGTGCAAACTAGGGCTGTCTTCATTCTGGATGTTAACTGGGTGGCCTTCATTTCTTCAGGAGCCCTTGCATCTTGGGGGGTCAACCAAGAGCTTTGTCTTTTCAACCCACCTAGGAAATCTTGAGGTATAGTTAGAGCAATAGAATTGTTACCTACCTCAAGGTACGGAACCTATTTTAAAATGGTGCTGTCAGCTAGGGACCTTCACTTTTGCAATTCTAGGAATTAGAAACCTTGACAATGACTTTCATGAACATCTTAGCAGGGACTTATGGGCAGCAGCCTTCACAACATTTCCTTCCTTGTGGGAAGGTCCTTATTTCCCTTCACTATGCATAAAGGACACATCTATATTCATCTTATGTGACAAGTATCATACAACACATGCTAGGTGGGCAGTCTTCTAAGCACTTCTTTTGCCAGATCAGGAAACCTTGTCGGGTCTAGCCTATGCCTGGAGGAAGTTACAGAGATCCAAAGTATCCATTGGTTCCAGGCTAACTTAGTTTTGACCTAATAGTCAAGCACTTACAGGTTTGGCTGTTTTGACTCAAGAGATGAAAATCTCTTCTCCACTCTAGGTTTCAGGTATTAGTCCCTCGTCCTCATCCCCACGGCTGTGTGACAAACCTCCCCGGGAGTTCACAGCCTCACTTTGCTGAGCGTGACTCTGCAGTGTGAGTCGAGCCCTGGCGGGGCAGCTCATCGTGGCATCAGTAGGGGGAGGTCACAGGCTGCGATCCTCCACAGACTCCTCATTCACATGCCAGGGGTGACGCTGAGTGTGGCTGACACTGTAGCTGGTCGTAGGCCAGACACCTCCATGTGACCTCTCTGTGTGGCCCAGCTTCCTCCCAACATGGCGGCCAGGTTCCCAGGGTGAGTGTGCTGGCAGAGAGCGCCCAGCAGAGGGTGTTGTGCCTTCTCAGCTGGCTGCAGTAAGCAAGAAACACGGCACTGTATTTATTTTTTATAAATAATCGGCATGTCACGGAGCCCTACCAGTTCCAGCCGAGAAGATGTAGACTTCACCTCTGGATGGGGCACCTCAAGCCTCTGGAGGAACATGAGACTAGACATACCTCCTTAGGACCTTTAGTGAAATGCAATCTATCTGACCCCTCAAGTTCAAGTCAATGTATACCAGCTATGCAACCTAGCTTTTAGCCTCATTCAAACAAACACGTTCTTTTTTTTGTTTGTTTGTTTTGGTGATTTTCATATTATTTGTCTTTTCTTTCAGCCTGGAAAGATGCTTCTTTATTACATTTCATCAACCTTTGATATCCTACCCCAGTTCTACATGCTGCCTTCCCTTGCAAATCTAATGTGCATTAATGAAAACACTCTGCCCATCTGTTTCTCTGAATTCCTCTCTTTTCTCCACCTTCCCTCTCAATAATTTCAAAATCACAATGGAACTTGAGGGCAGGAAAGTTTAGTGGCTATGTAATCTGCCACTGTTACTTACAGATGGAAAATCAAGTTTCCAAGGGAGGGATACGTGTAGTCAAGGGAGAATATAATCCCATTAAAGTTTCTCTTTCCCAACACTGACATTGGAGTATCTGATAGATCCCTAGTCTCCAACTTCCTTGTTGTAAACCAACGGTGACACCAAAATTTCTAAAGCTCTTCTATCTATCTGTCTATCTATCTATCTATCTATCTATCTATCTATCTATCTATCTATCTATCTATCTATCAACCAATGCTCTATCTCAACCGAGAGTTTTATATCAGTTTTTAGTACATGGCATACATACATATATTGGGAAGCAGTATTCTTTGGTGGCACAGGAAGCACTTTTTAATTACTTTAAAAATCTACCCATGGCACACACACACACACACACACACACACACACACACACCCCTCTATATTGCCAGGCAGGAAGTGAGAATGATTTTCCCAGAGACATCATCTTCTAACCCTCTGAACACCATTGAATGCCACATGCAGGTTTCGATGCTGTGATTTTCCTGCTGCGATCATATTACTCCATTTCCTGCTGTGTGACTTCAGCCCCCTGTGCTGACCTATGCAGGGATTTGCGGGGTGGGGTGATGAATTGGGGACGCAGACCTGAAGAGGGTCCGTAAGTAGAGGCCTTTCATCTCTGAGGAAGCAGAAACAAATGGTCTTCTCATCTCCTTGCTCCCTGCCTCTCTGTCAGCCTCACAGGAAATGCACAGTGACTTTGCGAGTTGCAAGGTTTTTATTTCCCAAGAGTTTCCGCAGACCCTCGTCTGGCCAGCTGACCGGAGCCCGCAGCGTGCTGGAATCGAGTGATTGAAAAATCATTTTCTGGCCCCGGGAAAATGTGGCGAAGCTTCCGAAGAGAGCAACTTTGCATGTACCCGCACCCCGTGCTTCCCCTTGGGGTCAGATTTCACACTTGCAAATTGAAATGTCAGTCTGATGGTCTGCACTGCTCAGCACCCGCGCGCCCTCGGCCAGGGCAGTTGAGTTCATGGCGATGACGCACGACCTCGTCTCTTCAAGCAGCGCGGGGTGGGTGGCTCCTATGAAGCACCTAAGGGGTGTCCCACCGGCCCCTTGGCTGTCTGGGTCTCTACGCGCCTGCGCCACGCGGAATCCCTCGTCCAGCATCTTAGGACACATGAGTATCGTCTTGCTAACTCAGCTGCTCCCGTGACCTCAGAGAGCAGGACCTGAGAGGTCTGTCCCGACCTCTGACGTGTCAAGGCACCCAGCGGCCGAGCGACCAAAACGACTGTGCTAAGCACCCCCGCTCTCTCCAGAGTCAGCTTCCAGACACAGGTTCCAGACCCGCCTGCCACCACACCGTCCGTCTTCCCCAGATGAGTGTCTTCTCCACGGAGCCACAGGCTGCCTTGTCCTCAGAGAGCCCACGCTGGCAGTCACGGTCACGGGCACCATCTTTTGTGAGGCTGAGCCGCCCAAGGCTGATGGTGCTGGGAACAAGGTGGCTTTGCAGCAAAGAGGGTGAAGGAGAATGGAGAAGGAGGAAATGGGGAGCAGCCCAGTCCCATAAGGACGCGCCCTGGAAAATGGCTTGAAAACAGAAATGCTTTTCCTAATGAGAAAACATCTTTAGAAATGTCTAAAAGCGTCAAGTCAAAACACACAGGGATTTCAAACTGGTCGAACCAGAATCTTCAAGAAGAGACTCCTTTGTGTTTTTCCCTCGGCTGGAACCTTCTGCTGTGACCTGCGGGAGGGCGAGCCCAGCACCTTCCGCCGTGTGTTCAGTCCCCTCTGTCTGCCGAGTGTCACCTCACCCTGCCTGTTCAGTTCCGGACCCCTGCCCGGATGGCGGTGCCACTGAAAAGTGGGGCCCACTTGCCCGGTGACCTTGGCTGCCCCCCCCCCCCCCGTGTGCCGTAGCAGAGCCTGAGCACAGACAGCGGGTGCAGCGGCAGTGCTGGGGGACTTCCCAGCAGAGGGGGTTGAGTGAGTGACACAATGGCATCAGGGACGAGGAGCTCAGGCCGCACGGTGAGCTAGCGGCTGCCCAGGGAAGGCCATCGGAAAGGGGCCCCGGGCTCTGAGCCCCAAGGCTGCACACAGCCCCGGCTAGGGCCCGTGGTGACTGGCGTCCGGCTCTGCCTTCTCCCGCGGCACGTGAGCCCCAGCGCCCCTTCGGCCCCTCGCCGGCCCTGCCCGTGGATGGGATCCGGGAGCAAGAAGAGGCGGTCGGCGAATGTCCCCAGCTCCCAGCCTGGGTGCTCGTGGCAGGGAGAGGTGCTGGGGGCA
>NW_027551571.1:2260316-2260660 GCF_008692635.1 Crocuta crocuta | reverse complement strand
CCGAGAGCCCCGGGGAGGGGCCCCGCCTGTGCCCCTGTTTGTGTTACTCTTTTTGCCCCAGAGCCCGCGCGCTAACTAAGCCACAGTGAGGATCCAGTCGGGGTCACTCCTGACTCATGCGGAGCTAACTGGGGCCGGCGGCCTGCCCGCCAGGGCAGCGAGGAAGAAGCAGTCTGCGGGCGCCGGCCTGCGGTGGGCTCGGCAGTCTGGCGCCCCGGACCCGTCTTTGATCTGTCCTGTGTCCCCCATTTCTTATTTCATAGCATTTTAAGTAACAGCGCCTGTAAACGGTGGTGCTGGCACAGGGCTGGAAGGGGCTGGCTGGCTTTCTGTGCAGGGGCTGC
>NW_027551571.1:2242924-2260205 GCF_008692635.1 Crocuta crocuta | reverse complement strand
AATGAGAACTTGGGAGCCTCTTTTATACCAAAAAGACACTACACACACCTATGTATGTGTATGTATGTTATATACAATATATTTTCTAAATCCTATGATTAACATATAATACGTAATATATGTGTTATATATCTTATATAATACACACATACATACACAAACATATATATGTGTAAGATATTTAAGTACATTTTATCTATTATATATTAAATACACAGGGGCACCTGGGTGGCTCAGTTAGTTAAGTGACTGACTTGATTTCGGCTCAGGTCATGAGCTCGAGGTCCGTGCATTCGAGCCCCACATTGGGCTGCATGCTGAGAGTCTGCTGGGGGTTCTCTCTCTCTGCCTCTCTCTCTGCCCCACCCCAGCTCGTGATTTCTCCCTCTCTCACAGTAAATAAATAAACTTGAAAGAAAAACCATAGAGATATATTTAAATTATATGTAAAATGCAGTACCACTGGACTTATGTGGCATAGAAAAAATAAAGAGCTAGTTATTTTATGTTAACTATATATGGCCTATCATATATAAATACAAAGATCGAGTATCTTATGAAAGATTAATCGCTTTCTCTGAGGAATTTTGATGTAGATATTGTAAGAAAATGTATTACAAGCTGTATGTTTTGACAGCCCTTAGAGAAAGTTCGTGCATTTTAGCATCCAGTACACTTCTCCTTCACATAGTATTTATATATGCTGTGATTTACGCTGGGCACGGAAAACACAGTAATGGCAAGGAGAAGCTTGCGATGAGTGCTTCAATTTTCAGGGAGAAAACGATATTTTCAAAGCATAACATTTACTGATCTTCCAAATCCTAATCCTTGATTAGGTAGGAGCCTGTCTCCTAGGAAATATGCAAATAGAGAGGAAAGGAAAAAATCAATCTACACACTGGAGCCTAAAAAATCACACACGATCTAATTTCACTAAAGAAAAAAAAGAGGGAATCCTAGAAACACATATCCAGGGGAACGCCTCCCCTCTTATTTACTTATTTATTAAGGTGTATGAGNTGAGCACCAGGCTCACGTAATCTGGACCCGATCTGCCTCTCCAGACAATTGTGGCTGCAACTTTACACCTCCCCCAACGGCAGCTAGAAAATCTGGCCCACCCCAGTGACACAGCACTAATTAAGCTGAGCTGCTGGTGTGGAGGGAACAATGATGTCGACATCCAGCCCTCAGGGGAGAGAGTTTCAAATCTCAGTCAACACTGGCCAGACTCAGGTCTTAAAGGGAAATGTGCCCACAGGCTTCTGCAAGTGGCGCCCATCCAGGCAGGTCTTGCTTGGATTTCTATTAACTGCACTCAGCTGTCTGCCTGACTTGAGGTGGGGGGAATGGTCACACGCAATACATGTGGGCAAGTCCCCCTTCCTCTTGGAGGTGAAAGAGCCCAGAAGGAGCCCTGGGGTTTTGTGGTTTGGGACCCAGTGGGGCAGAAGACCTCACTGCCTACAGCTCGCGCGTGGTGCCCAGACTATCCTGGAAGCAAGGTGTTGTCACCCTGCCAGGCACGTGCAGAACACTGGGCGGGACCCTGGCTCTTTCCCACGGCTGGCCCCCAGGCTGTTGGGAATGACCCGACGCTAGAATTTATGAAGCACACTAAAGGGTCTCAGGAAGATGTGTTTGCTGAACAAGGCAGCGAGAGGGGGCCTGGCACAACCCTGGAGGACGTCCAGGACTCAGTCCTGAAGAACCTGAGCCACTATCGCGTTGCTCAGGCAAGTCCAAGGTGCATCTACTCCTCTGCGACAGCAAGGTGTCTGACCACCAGCTCCGTGAGGGCTCGGGAATGGGAAAGCGGCATCTTCCATCTTCAGTGGAAGGTTGGAATCCATGAATTTGCCAGTTTCTTGCTTCTTTATTTTTTAATAAGTAAAGTGCCAGTTTCTCAAAAGAAAAACAAAAAGCAGGGAAAGAATGCTGATTCCTATCCTGGGTTTGTCTATATCCCATCGTGAGGGTTTCTGATGGAGATCAGCACATGGCTGCAAGATATTAAAAAGTAGATATAATAGTAATGCAAAAACACCTGAATAATAGTGTATACATTACAAAGGACCTAGAGCTGTGAAATCTATTTTTTATTAAAAAATGTTGATATGAAGACAGTATCCCAAACAGGCACCTTCATGGATAAACTAAGAATTTAATTGATAGAGTACAAACATATGTAGATGATAAGCCCATAGATGCCACCATATACGCATGTAAGGCGCAAGTGTATGCAGACAGGTACATTTGCATTTTACTTCTTAATGTGCATAAGTTCGTGAGGTAAATAGATGATGTCCCAAGTGATCGCCCTATCCAATCTGCTATAATGTTGGGAGTCTTCTTTCCATTTTCCTCCCTTTCTCCCTCCCTCCCTGCCTCCCTCCCTCCCTCCAACACTGATTACCTAATACACGCCAGATGTGGACGCAGGTATAGTAGGAGATCCCAAAACAACTATTGTGGGGCGTCTGGGAGTCTCCATTGGTTGAGAGGCTGACTCTTGATTTCAGCTCAGATCATTATCTCATTGTTTGTGGGATGGAGTCCCAAACAGGGCTCTTTGATGACAGCATGGAGGCTGCTTGGGATTCTCTCTCTCTCTCTCTCTCTCTCTCTCTCTCTCTCTGTCTCTCCCCAAGTCAGGCTGTCTCTGTCTCTCTCAAAATAAATAAATAAACTTAAAAAAAACTCAACTATTCTCATGGAGTCTATAGTATAAACAATTGAGAATAACACAAAAACATGAATACATGCTTGCGTAGATGCACATTTTTAGTTTGACCGCATGAGACAAATGGTAGCCATGCATAGGATTTGGAATCAGAAGTTCCAATCTGGGTTCAAATCTCATCTCTGCTGCCAGCTGCCTGGGTGACCTTGGTGAATCTGAATTTTCTTCCAGGAAATAAGATGATATTTATACTATCCTTCACAGGAATAGATAAAGTTCGAGTGATTAAGGCTGTCAAAACATTGTGGAAAAATCCACAACCTCAGGTAACGTATATATGCCCACATACACTTAGAGAAGTCAACCTTTAGTTAGAAGTCAACCAGCGCTGAAGAGAACCAAAGTTTCTAGAAGACCAGGAGACAGACAATCGAGGCTGAATGACCAGTCTCAGTGCAGCTAAAGTTTGGACCGTTGTATGGGGAGATCCTGGCCAGCTCCCAGGCGGTGAGCAAGTATTTGGATGTCAGGTGCAAGGCTGAGAGTAAACACACACACACACACACACACACACACACACACACGTATAAAATGTGACTGTGTCACAGAGGTCCTCCATGCTTTGCTAAGAGACTCAGCCTATTTGTGATCAAACAATGACACTACCGATCTGTATTTCAAATGGCTCATGTGTGCAAGAGTGGGAGGGGCCTGGAAAAGTATAAGGTGGGGGGCTGGGGGGATAGACCACCCGGAGACCAGGTGAAGGTCAGTGGGTCTCTAAGTGGAGTCCCTGGAGAGCACCCGCATCACCAGATGATTAGCGTCCTAGAGCTCTCATCAAGTGCCACAGCCCGGGTGCCTTAAAACAGCAGAAATCTATTCCCTCACAGCTCCCGAGACCACGTCCGAAATCCAGGGGTCTCGAGGTGGTTCCTTCTGAGGCTCAGAGGGAAAATCCGCAACACGTTCTTCCCAGCCTGGGGACTTGCTGGCCGTCTCTGGGTGTTCCTTGGCAGGTAGACATGTCACGTCAGGACCTTGCCTGAGCTCGAGTGTATCTGCAAAGACCCTATTTCTCACAGAGCTTCATCCGCAGACTCAGAGGCCAGGATGCCAAAGCATCTTGCGTGAGGCACTGTCCACCCCAGAGCACCTGGGATCTCGCTTGCAGGGAAAGTTGTCTTCCTCCACCCCTGACCTGCTGAATCAGCTCCAAGTGTCCGGGCCCGTAGTCTGTTGTCCCCAAGCCCGCAGGCACTGTGCTCCCTCCCAGGGGAAGACTGCATGTGTGGGGCAGAGGAAATAGAAAGGGACGGATATAGTGTATGTGGGGAAGAAAAAATGGCCCACCATCGGGACGTGTGAGGAAGAGAGGGAGGGAGCAAGGCGGAGGGTGGGTGTCTTACTCAGAATTATTTTGGTTCACTGAGACACGATGAAGCAACTGAAAACATATTTTATTGTAGAGTTTACTGGGGAATTCCGGAGAAGTGAGGGCAGGTTATAAAAGCCACCATGAACTGAGGGAACTATGACCTTCCCACCTTTCTCCCCTTGTCTCTCTCTCCCTCTCTCTCCCCCCTCTCCCTTTCCTCCTCTCACCTGCTTTCCCTCTTGACATGTCCACCCCCCCCCCGCCAACACACACACACTGCCCGTACGTAAGCAAACAGCAGAGACGCCTGCATTGGTGAATCCCAATTCTGGAGACGACTTCCCAGGAGACCGGGCCTGTTTGGCATGACTTGGGCGCAGACTCCAGCTCTATGGTCCCTCATCAGTGCTGGACGGTGGGGCCGCTAGGGTCCTCGTGACTGCCAAGACCACGCACGTGAGTGTGGGTGATGGTCCCCAAGAGGGAGGCTCAACAGACCGGGTGCACACCCCAGTAACTCACGCCGGCCAGACCTCGGGGCCCCTGCTCCTTCCACTGACCTCTGATGACCCCTCAAGGGAAAGAAGTCTCACTGTAGTCCTGGGAGTTTAAGTAGAAGGTTTTAGAAATTGGAGGATAAGGCAGAATTGTGGTTGGATCTTGAGTAAGAGAGAAGACTGCACATCAGAACTGATTAGGATTAAAGACAAAAGCCAGAGATGAAGCCAGAAGAGGTATTTCAGAAGCTAAGCCCAAAGTGAATAAGCACTGAGACAGCTCAGCTTAAGGAAGTGGTTGGTCTCCCGTGTCTGGGTCAGAAGAGGCTGCACGGAAGGGCACACGCAGAAAGAAAACTAAGATGTAAGCTGGTCATTTGCTAGCGACTCTCTGCTGAGACAAAACACAGGAAGGAAAATCTAATGCGTGTTATCTGTCTATAAAGCCAGAAGAGCATCTGAAATACCTGTGCAACTTTCCCAAAAGAACGGAGGCTGGGTGGACATCAGAAGAACTGGCCATAGACAGCATTGCTACCTGCTGGCTCTGCGATCTGAGAAAAGACCGCTTCTTCCAACTCAGTCTTTTATGGGGAAATGGCGAGGTTGTAACATGTAACCTCTGGGGTTCCCTATACCCCGTAGGTCCTGTCTTCTCATAAATACTTACAAGAATCTCTAGATTAGTGTTGCTTTGAGCTACCTTGTTCCAAGAAAGAAAATTTAGAAAGAAAGAAAGAAAAAAAAAAAAAGAATCCAGGCAAAAACAATGGGGAAAGTTTCCATGAGGGGTGAGTCGAATGCAGCAAGTTCTCAGTCCTTCCTCTGTGTGGACCAGAGGAGTGGAATTCTCTGCTTTTTTACAAATTCAAGGAATCCTTCTGAATGTGCAGTGAATCAGACACAGTCACCCAGTCCTCGACACACGCTGTGAGGAAATTACGTGATTTATTTACTTGATGTACTTACAGCATTCCACTGGTCTGAGAGTGAGGGGAAGCATGGAGAAAATACAAAGCCAGCACTCAGAGGAAACGCTGCAGGTAAGAGTCCCTGCAAAGCAGCGAGTGGACACAGCCAGTGAGGAAATCATCCATAGGAACCACATGGGGCTTCTAGGAAGAGTAAACCAAAAGTCAATTATAGTCACCCATCCCTGACCGTAATTTCATTAATTCAAAAGCTGACGATTCTACCCTGAAAGAGCCTCTGATGCAACATGCTTCAACCTTTCTCTAGATGGAAGACACCAGGGCCAGAAATGAGGCTGACATGTATGAGTTTTTACCAGGTGCTTCATGAAATTGCACACTTTTTAATATATTTTTGAAGTTTATTTAATTCGAGAGAAAGAGAGAGCATGAGCAGGGAGAGGGGTAGAGAGAGGGAGAGGGAGGGAGGGAGAGACAGAGAGAGAGAGAGAGAGAGAGAATCCCAAGCAGGCTCTGCAGTATCTGTGCAGAGCCTGATGCAGGGCTTGAACCCACAAAACCATGAGACCAGGACCTGAGCCAAAAGCAAGAGTCGGCCACTTAACCGACTGAGCCACGCAGACGACCCCAGTTGCACACTTTTTAACATAAGGTGGGTGAAATCATCCTGACTGCACATGAGGAATCTGAATTAGAGAAGTCCAATGGACGTATCCAAGATACCGCGGTCTAGAAGGTGGTAGGTTTGGCACCTAAGATGTGATTTCCAGGCTGGAAATCCACTGTAATGATCAATGGTGGTCGGGAATGAGGATAACTTTACTGTTTGTAAAATAAGTAAATAAATAAATAAGAATAAAATTCACTTTAGACATACAAAATCCCCTTCATTTGTACAGACCTTACACCCCTTCTCATTCAATTATTACAGCCTTTACGGCAGACAACACGAACACATTTCGCGGGCGCAGCCAGTCACCCAGAGAAACTTAGCAACTTGTGTCTAATCAAATAGTCCACTTTTGGGCCAGACTCTGAATCATGTCTCCTGATACCCAATCCAGTAACTTTTCCTAGAATCCACACTATCTACCATAGCAGCAGGAAATAAGGTTTCAACCTAAAGGGAGCATAACTATATTTCCGGTGAAATTTAAATGTATTCGATTTGAGCTCCATCGAGGAGAACAAACCAATAGAACCTTGCAAAATGCTGTCACTCCAGGTGACAGCCTGAGCTGGCTGTAGCTCATCCACAGCTCCTTGCAAAGTGAAGTCTGTTCTCCAATGATTGGATACTACACAGAGTTCCAAGCTGCATCTCCGAAGCTTGGTTTTTCCTGCGGCGGGTGGCAGTTGAGATGCCCTCCGAGGCGCTGCTCTGATTCTTGCAATGACCTGGTGCAGCCTGTGTGATTAGCTGCTGTGAGGAAATGGGGACCATGCCATCGGGGTCAGAATCGAGCTCTGCCTCCATTCAAAGTCTGTATTTCCCCCCAAGAAATTCAACTGATGATCCTGCTGGATGTATTCGAAGTTACAAACTGCTTCTTCTCACTTTTAATGAGACTTTAATGTAAATATAATTTTAGTGCACCTTTTGTTTCCGAAAGGGGCCTCACAAGCCATTTGGTCACAGAAGAGGCTCAATCCAGGACCAGTGAACTCAGGGACAAGGTCAATCTGCCACTTGTACCCAAGCAAACGCTGATTCTCGTGCCAGCCTTCCCTGTGTATCTTCACTGCACACACACGTACAATCCACTTGCACATATACTGCACACGCACACACATGTGCATACATGTACACACAGATACACATATGCATAGCCCCCACACTCAGGTATATACATATACACACACATAATACATACATCACACACACACACACACACACACACACATTTTCATTCCAAAATGTAAAACATAACAGATCGCTGTCTGCTCCAGGTGGAAAGATTCTTCAGCGTCTCCTTCTGCGTCTGCCTTCCGTCGCTACTCCAGAAACTTCCCTCCCGTTGTGGCGCTTTGTATTTCTCTGTCCTCTCCTGGAAGGTCTGCTTTCAGGAGCCACCCTGGGGTAGCCCCACATTCCGATATGGTGGAATAAGCCAATCTGTTTTAGGCGGAATGTCTCTGTTCTGGGTCCCGGGGTGCATCACCTGAATGCTGGCCCTTGTCTTTCTTACAAGGCTCTGCTTTTTGGGTGCCTTCCTGCTGCACCCCTTTGTCCTCAGTCTTGAGATTCAGCACATCTGGGAGGAAGGCAAAATCAGGGTAATTTTTTAAAACAAAATTGTAAATGAGGGGCACCTGGGTGGCTCAGTTGAGTAAGCATCCGACTTTGGCTCCAGTAATGATCTCATCATTAGTGGGTTCTAGCCCTATGTCGGGCTCTATGCTGATAGCGTGGAACCTGCTTTGGGCTTTTTGTCTCCCTCTCTCTCTGTTCCTTCCCTACTCTCTCTCTCTCAAAAAAATAAATAAAACATTAAAAATTATAAATGAATACTCTCTCATTCTGGTCATCTAAAATAGCTGGTCCAGGAATCTTTGAAAGACAGATAAAACCTTTCTAACATGTTCTTTGAAAATAGTGCAAGTTACCTGTGTGCCTTCTCTGAGAATATTTAAATGGCTAATGACATTACATGTATCAGTTAGACTCCTGCTTAACTAATGTCAGGTCCTTGGGATGCAAAGATAAAAAGATGACTTCCAGAAACGTAGACAATAACACGTTGAGTTAGGTACTAAACCTTTAGAACTACCTTGAACGTGTATAAGTGTAAGACTCACAGATGCGGGTATGCATGGCCATCAACAGGTGACTGACAGAGCAGTTGTGTAATTACTTACAATCCCTTCCAACTAAGGCCTATGCAACCCTCATGCAGCATGTGTAAGGGAAACGTTTGTGTCCTAATCCTGTTCAAACGATTTTCCTCTTCCAACTGGTCTGATGCCCAAACCTGCGGCAGCACTTGGCAAACTCTTTGTGAAAAGGGTCACTTAGAAAACAGATTGGGCGTTGAGAGCCATACGATCTCTGTTGCAACCTCTCAGCTCTGCTGCCGGATCTAGTGGCCACAGGCGGAGCACCAATGACTGAGCGTGTTTACAAAACCAGGTGGCAGGACAAATCTTTCCCGTGGTCAGTGTGCGGGTCCCTGTTCTTCGGGACCACGTGCCATTCGGGGACCACCCTGGCCGGAGTTGGAATGACCATTTCTGTGCCCTGGCACGTTTGTATCAATTACGGGTACTTCTCCCTGTGACTTGCCGATGCTCACAGTTCACTTATAGAGCTCTGTTTCACTTTTATAACTGGGATTCTTCTGTTTCCCTCTGTTTCAGAGCAAATGTGTATAATCCTGGTACAGGTGCTGGGCATCGAGATTGAGGATAAAGGGGATGAGACAGGGAAGGAGGAAGTAAAAGACGGGAGGTGCATTGCTGAGCCGGCTGGTACTTGAAAGCCACCTGCTTTTCTGAAGGATCCATCTTCAGATGGGCCGTATAGACCATGGACTCTTTGGGAATGCCATCCATGGAGGAGCAGAGGAGAATGTATCCACCCGGTCCTATTTCCCACTGGCCAAAGCTCACTATATGGGGCAGCAAGTCCCTGACCCTCTAGACTGCACACACATAGGTTATTTTGTTTTTGTTTTTGTTTTTTTTTTTTGCTCAGCTGCAGTAGGGAACCCCTCATCTGATGTGATGGATACATAGATGGGCATGGAGTGAGGGGCTTTCAAGACACTTGATGTCACTGCATTGAAGAAGCAAAGGGCCAAGGGTTAGAAGGTGCCTGAGAGGGAACCCGTACCTCCACACCTCTGCTCAGCCCTCCCACCGTAGGGATCCCAGGAGACTTTTGTCATGAAGAATGCACCCATTCCTTCCCCAAGGGCGAAGGCAAAAGCCCAATAGTTTATAGAATCCCCTCCGGGGTGGTGACTCGCTGCCATGTTTCTGACAAGACTAGACCAAGCAGAAGAGAGCCGTCCATTGTTGCAGCTGATCTCGAGACCACAACTGATAAAGATACAACCTTCTTCACACCACTTATTCGATCTTAGATCGAATCAGAATTCCCTTGCAGCTTTAGATTTATCTGGATACATAAGGCTTGGTTCTCTTGAGGGGTTCGGTTTGCTTCCTTGGTGGGATGGAAGGAAGGATATGAGCCCTTAGTTGTCCTGCCCTTGATAGATATCATCCCAGAGTGTGTGTTTCTCACTGGGCTCGGAGGCACCTATACAGTGACCTGAGCCACTCATTCAGGCTCAGTGACACTAATACTGCTTTCTGGCCTCTTGGTGCAATGGCCTGAGGAGACCAAGGTGGAGAGAAGGTAGATAGAACTTCAAGTTCACTGGGATCTTTCCTGGTCCTTATTAAAAATGTTCCGCATTGGGGTAGTAAGACTGCCAACCCAACTACAGGCGACAGGAACAGGAAGCACACATCTCATCAGGGAGTCAATGAGATGATGGTACAGGCCAACCGTACCTCCATCTTTTGGACCCGCACTCACACACGCCAGCTCTGGGGGACCCATCACCTCTACGTTACGTCAGCTATTGGTTCAGCACTGTATTGAGTCACCAGTGCCACCTAAAGCTACCACCAAACTCGGCCTATAACCAGCCACGGTACCATCCTATCAGACTAGGTGCCTCTTCAGTCTGACATAGGTAGGGCTTGTGGTGAAACCTGTGATCGCATACGCACAGGCTCACATTATGTCCCCGTACATTCACTTCTGCCGGGCTGGGGCAAAATCGTATGTAATCAACCTGCTAACCAAATGGCTCTCTGGTCCCCAGGAATGGTAATGTATGATTTAGCCTCACCTTCTGATGCCAGCAGGTAGGATATTCAGCTATGGATGTAGCTGGCTCTGCCATGCTAAGAGGAAGCCTATGGAAACAAATTGGGTTAATGATGACATTATTGGTCCATTAAATCAACTGTTCCTTGAACCCTCCTTGTAAGATATCATCTTATATAAGTCAATGCATTTCCTTATTTTTTCTTAAAATTTTTAAGTTTATTTTGAGAGAGACAGAGACAGCAGTGAAGTAGAGGGAAAGAGAGAGAATCCAAAGCTGATGGCATGAAGCCTGATATGGGGCTTGAACTTACAAAACTGTGAGATCATGGCCTAAGCTGAAACCAAGAGTCTGACACTTAACTGACTGAGCCACCCAGTCACCCTCATTATATTTCCTTATTTTTAATAGCTAGTTTTGACTAAGAGATTGGGTTGGCCAGTGTCAGGGAATGAAATTGAAAAATAGCCACAATATCTGACCACATTAGTTCTGCTGTAGTGTGTTGTGAAGGGGCCATTAGCATTTCTTGGTGCAGGACCTTTCCCCACTTCTCTTGATAGATTTTGAGTGGCAGTAGCCGAATGAAAGAGCAAACTTGATCCTGATGTTTCCAGGAAAGTTCGCAGAGATGCTACCTATTTCAGAGTTTGTAAAGCCATATTTTAAATATCAAATTCCCAAAACTTCATCTGTGTACCAGTCACATCAGAACAACCAAAACACTTACAGAAAAGACAGATTCGCTGGCCCTCCTTCAGATCAAATAATGAATAATCTCTGAGAGTAAAGCTTAAGGATCTGCATTTTCAGCAAGCTCTCTGGATAATTTTCATTCACTGCCAAGATTGAGAACAAATGTCTAGAGAACACTGGTTCTGATCAAAGCCAGGGTAGGAGCATGCCAATTTAGCTGCTTGGGATGAAAAAGTCTTCACTAATCCAGGCTCAGAATTTCATATGTCTGTTTGCACTTTTAGGGTTGAACTAAAAGGGCAACAGCTTCCTGGTCAGGGGAACTATTATACTCTTACTCTGCCTGTCGCCGGCACTACATAACCTTGGTGGAATCACCTTTAGGGGATCTCAGTTTTCTCATCTGGCAAGAAAGAGGGAAAGGATTACATAAGATTACATAGAAGAACCTTTCCTCCCAAGAAATTCCAAAGCACTCCATGACATCAACCTTGGTGAAGGGCTACAAAACGTTTATATTCTTAGGCAGATTTGTGCAATTGTATTTTAATTCACATTCATATATATATATATATATAATTCACATGTATATTTAATTCACTTCTCTATTCCCACCACGCCATGTTTATGGGTAAGCAAGAGGGCAATGGACAGGGTGTGTTTAGTGGTAAACGGTCCCCCAGAGATGCTAATCAGTAGGAAACCATCCATGAGTTAAGAGTCCTATTCCTGAAATTGAACTTCCGCATCTTGAAAAGAAATTACATGATCTTATGGTATGCAGTTCTATGGCATAGTTGCAAAGTAGTTCACCAGGTGAAATTTTGTCTGACTTAGATTTTCCACTTTCAGAACTCACAGAATTTGAAAACAGGTCATACAGAAATCTTGAAGAGAGCACACATGCCTCTTTAAATTGTCATAGAGACGCTCCTTGTTATTTTAGCCAAGAAGTTAGTACCATGTGGACTGCATTCTTCTCTGTGGCCCTATAGGAATCTCCTATCTAGTCCATAATGTGTGATCTGGAAAGGGGACTACTTTGGACTGGAAAAGTTTGCTTCCAACCCCATAAACCTGACACAAAAATTCATCATATTTTCCTGTTTAGGCAAATCCTTGGTGTCAAAGCTCTACAACCCCAGCACCTATAAAAACAACCCAACTGAAGTGTTGTGATTGCTTTTCTGGAAGTCCCCCTTCCCTCCTTCAGGCCCTGCAGTAAGTAATGAAGTCTTCAAAGTTCTCAAAGGAAGCTTTGTGAAGAGGTTGATCCCGGGGTCGGCCTAACACTACCGCCTCCCCGTGCCGATGGACCAAACCATCTGTGGCTCACAGCTGCCTAACGTGGCATACTTCATGTCTTCTGGTCTCTTCCATCCTTCCATGAACAGATCAAGCTACAGAGTCAGTCTCCTGTCATCCCAAGGAGCTTTTAAAGTCTCAATTTAACAGCACTCAGAAAAGACATGGGTCCCGCGTGCCTGGGTCTGGAGGAGGGCAGGCTGCACCAGGCGGGGGGGACCCGCCACCTGATTTGCGGGAAACAGCTCGGGGGTGCAGCTGTGCACACTCTACCCAGGTCGAAACTCCCTCCTTCACCACGCAATGTCCACTCGCAGTCTGAGTCCTCTAAAGCCTGCTCTCCCTGCTGAAAATATGCTCCCTGCTCCCCAGGACCACTGAAGTCACTCCATTCGAACGCAGACTCCCCCTCACACGTTTTAAGGACCTTGAATGGCCTTGCAGTTGCTGTCAGCTGACTAATGAAATGTGTGCTCACTCTGGTGGTGGTGGCGTGTTCCGGAGGCGCAGCACGGGGGTTAATGGAAGGGCTTTCTGACCCACGCAAGGTGTGAATTCATAACAAGAGCGGGTGTGCGCCAGCTTTAACAGCTTGTCAGAAGTGTGAGTTGAAGATAATGAATTCAAGTCTGGTGGTGGGGTTTTTCTCTGGTTTGCAGGTTTATTAGCAAGGATGACAGAGATACACGGGCCACGTGGAAAATCCCAGCATGCTCTGGGAGGGCCAGGAAGGGACTGGTCTTTTGTTAAAGGCCAAATTGACTGTGAAGAATAACTGGGTCTGTCAACTCCCTCCTCTTGCCCACGGAATCAATCAGCTCTCATTTTCACCAACACCACGCGTAGCAAAAAGCAGCCCCAATCTGGCCATTTGAAATACAGACCTGATTTTATGGGAAACCTTATCCGCACCATCTAATAAGGCAGCCACCGGCCACATGTGACCAATGAGCACTTGCAAAGCGGCTGGTCTGAACTGCCATGGGCTGTATCAGTGAAACGCAAGCTAGGTTCTAAACGCTTATCACAAAAGAGTAAAATAGATCATCCAGATTCTTATATTCACTATACATAGGAATGATCATATTTTAGATACAGATGATTAAAGAAAATCTTATAATGGATGATATCTCTTTACTTTCTTCAATGCGGTGATTAGAAAACTGAGTTCTCAGCATGGCTCATTATCTTTCCACTGGACAAGGCTGCCTTAAATTGTTCTGACCTAACCCAAAGCCTGCATAAGGGAATTTCTTTTTCAGATGATCAAATAATGACTTAATTTTCATATATTTCATTTCCTTGGAGTTACATCTGCTCGGGAGATTTTGGGATGGTATTCCATAAATGGATTCTTTTGTAGGGTTTCAGTCCTAGTATCTACATAACAGATCTTATATTTAAATTCATAAATGCGCATTACTTTAAACAAATGACCCTGGAGGACTTAGATGGTGCAAATTTGGAAAAAAATAATAAGTTATTTTATCATCTCGCCCCAAAAGATTTGAACTCTCATTTTCACTACGGCAATTGTTAAAAGAAGACAAATATTTTTACCTCAAATCCACTCCTGACCTACTGTACCAATTATTTGAAAGGCAAGTGTTTTAAGAATCTAAAACTATCATCACCTAGCAAAATCCTGCTCAGTCTCACTGCCTCTTTCCCTGCTTTATCTGCCTGGTTCCTATGCCTCTGCTTACGCATTACCTTATGCTATACCATATTTGTATAAATTTTTTTTCCAGACAAGTGCATTTTTTGGCATTGAACTGACATTTACATAACACACAACTATCTAAAAGGTACATTTCATTGTATTAAAGGCTTTTTAGTACAATGTTGTGCCATCATCACCTCTATCTAGTTCCAAAATATTTCTGTCACCCAAAAGAAATCCCATGCCCATTAAATAGCCCCATAGCACCATAATGCCCTAGCCCTTGGCAACTACAGATTTGCTTTTTGACTGTATGGGTTTACCTATTCCAGAAGTAGGATAGAACTTTCAGAATCATATAATTACATATGATTTATATAATGTGAAATATATAAAATTGTACATGTGTATATAAAAATAATTATATGTGAGTTTATGTGTTAAATATATAATCATATATGTGAATTATAGTATATGCTACACAATCTTAAGAAGTGATTATATATCATATAAATCTACAATGATACCTATGCATATGGTCCATATACACACAGACTTTGGTGGTTGTTTTGTGTGTCCATTCTGATTGTGTCTTCTGGAATGGAGGAAATAACCACAGCGTGGGTTTGGAGACTCCCTGGACCCAATATGTGTTGCGGACCTGATACTGACCTCTGTTAGCCCCTACTCCGACTGTTGAGCCCTGGTGGCATTTTGCATTTCCTGAAATTAGTGTCATTTCAGTAGCATTTTCCAGTAATCTCCCAAATCTGAGTCTTGTCTCTTTCCTAATGGAGAGCTGCTCCAGTCAAGGCCAAAAAATCCCTTTTAAGATGATGAAATAATGATGTAATTTTCATATATTTCATTTCCTTGGAATTACATCTGCTTGGGAGTTTTTTGGATGGTAGTTAATAAATTTTTCCTTTGTAGGTTAACAGAATAAATTTTGGTCATGGTAGTTGAGTCTTTCCTCAAGGACGTGTCATGCTCAGTATTAAAAGGGATGGGGGTTCATACACTGGCTCAGGGCAAGAGGGGTGCATTCCAAACTGCTGGTTGAAACCACTCCACCACTCATGCTGTCTCTCAAAAATGAAGAAACATTAAAAAAGTTTAAAATAATTTTGACTTTGGCTCCAGTCTACCTTTCTAGTTCCAGGTCCTATGGACTACCATTCAACCCCTGTCTCTGGCCACACTGTCTAAACTCACGCACCATCTTTTAAACACACCAAGCTTCTATCCTACCATTTTTCTCTTACTCTTGGTGATGCTTCTTTTCCTCTGTTGTGCAGGAAAGTTCTATTCATTTATTAAGAATCATCTTAAATGCCATCTCCTTCAACCTATTTGTCTCCTGCCCTCTGGACTGGGCCATGTAATTGGCTTCCGCCAGTGGGATGGTAGAGGTGAAAGTAATGACAAGTTCTTGTACCTCTGCCACCAGCAAGGGACATGCCCGTCACAGGATGAGGGACATGAAGTAAGCCATCCACACCACCTTAGCACACAGACGCATGAGCCCGGCAGAGAACAGAAACCCTCCAAGCCCAGCCCTGGCAAGTCGTGACTCATAGACTAATGTCCTAAAAAGAGCTTCCTTTTTTTAAGCCACTGAGATAGGGATGGCCTGTTAGTAGTGGGGTGTGGGACGAATAACTGAAAAGGAGCCCTTGAAAACAGGGACATGTTTCCCTGAATTTTGCTGGCTCACATGTGCAGGGATGCTGGTAGATGTTTCTGACCCGGGGTAACGTCTAAAGGAGGCTGGTCAGGAGTTGAGCTGGACAGTCTACACTCCCACTATTTGCCATGCTGAGGATGTGGGATTTCTTTTGGGCTCAGTGGAGGGAAATGTCGGTGGGAAACACTTCCTCGTTCTGGGCGCTTCCATCCAGTTCTCTCTGGGTGCCATGGTCTTGGCTTTGCTCAGCTCCTCTACCTGTGCTTTCCTACAGCAAATCAAGTGACTTTACTAGAAGTAAACATGGAAGAATAAATGGGTATGCTGTACCCGCCCTCTCCCCTCTCCACCTGGGGAAGCTGGGTGCACGGGGGTGGGCTCCACTCCTCCACAGCCGGTTCGCAGGCACCTGCCCCTCAGGAGGCCCATCTCCTTTCATGGCAGCCATGACCGCTCGGCTCCCACCTGGCCCAGTTCCTCATCTTGGCCTCTTTTTGCAATAAGGTGACTTTGTGCCTGCTTCTTATTCCTTGAGTGACTTTTCCATTTTTCTAGAACCTGGCCAGGGAAGAGGGGTGCTATAGATTGGATCCCCTTGGTGACCCAGTAAGGAGTTTGGGTTCCCTCTAAGCAAAAAGTTACCTTCTCACAGGACCAGTGTGAGAAGATTCTAGAAGCAATCTAGGACAGGCAGTCAGAAGCAAGAACTGGGGGCAGTCAGAATCCTCGGCTGGGGAGCGCAGCATCCTTTCAGGCAAGGTCCCTGCGGTCCCCTCCAGCTACCCTGAACCTCCCCCCAGGCCCACCTGCCATGTCGGACTCGGCGGGGCGAGCTGGAAGAGAGCTCTCAGCAGCGCAGCGAAGGAAAAAGGATTTCGCACTTTTCAGAATCAGCCCCTTTACCCAGCCCCTCTCTGGGAGAGCCAGGAAAGGGGAGGGCAGGGGACAGAGGAAGGAAGGAACGCAGTGCCCACCCACCGGCTCAGCAGACGGCTGGAGCCAGCCAAGGCCTTGGACAGGAGACTGAGTTTAAGTCATCCTGAAGTGCCCTTTTTCAGAGCTGAAAGGAAGTCTTAGTTCCCCAAATGACCCTGTACTTCTAATTGAAAGTGATTGGAAAGCTACGGGGCCTTCCAAGATGTTGTCAAGCGGTAGGAAATAGGAGAGATTATGGAGAGAATGAGAAGGCAGGGTTTGGAGAAAAACACAGCAATTTCCTTTCCTTCCACAGCAAATCCAGACTGCATTATACTGATTCCACTACACATGCTCAATGCTAACCTACATCATTCATTCCCCGACACCGGCCTGGTCTTCTAGGTATGACCCTCCATCGGTGCGACATTCTCTCCTTCCAGACCTTCCCCCCGGCTGCTCGGCACAGCTGTCTCACCGACCCCCTGCATCGTCCTCTTGAACTGCCCGAGGGGGGCCACCCAGCTCAGGTTCAGTCAGCACGCAGAATGGTGTGGCTCCTTTCTCGGCTCCTCAAAGAGCTTTTAAAAAAATTAAAGACGCCATTCTGTCACCAGATAAAACTGCTCTGACCCTGAGGAGTGAGAGGCCAGGCTGCAGCCATTTCTTAAAATAACAATG